>NC_135181.1:27193437-27509218 GCF_041146795.1 Maylandia zebra | reverse complement strand
GAGTGCTGGAATCAATTCCTGAAAGTCACAGAGCCACAGGAATGAAAGAGTTGAACATGGAATTGGATTCCCCAATGATTGAGCGAGTTTTGGGCGTGGAGTGGTGCATAAAATCAGACTCTTTTAAGTTCAAGATTGTGCTCAAAGACAGACCGCTCACCAGAAGAGGAATCCTTTCAATTGTCAGTTCTATCTATGATCCTCTTGGAATGCTAAGTCCTGTGGTCTTAACTGCTAAGAAAATCCTAAGAGATCTATGCCAGGAAGGAATCGGTTGGGACGATAACGTACCAGAGCTGTTTTCCAAAAGATGGTTAACATGGCTCCAGCAGCTCCAGCTATTGAGCAAGTTTGAAGTGAGTCGTTGTCTGAAACCTGATGGATTTGGAGAAATCACGAGTGCTCAGTTGCACCATTTCTCTGATGCCAGTGAGGATGGATATGGAACAGTGTCCTTTGTGAAGAAAAGGAGAGAATTGTGTTCAAGCTTACCACAGTCAGAGGTCACCAAAGAGCAACAGAAATCATTTGTGGAAGAAAAGCTGAGGAACTTTAAGAGGACATCTGTGATTAAGAATCTTACAGTGGAAGATCTGGACAAAGCTGAGGTTGTCATTATCAAGTTCTGTCAGAGGAGGAGATTTTCCTTGGAGCTTGTGAGTCTGGAGAAGGGACAACCCATTATAAAATCAAGTCCTCTAAGAAGACTCTGCCCACAGCTGCAAGATGGAATTCTCAGAGTGGGTGGGAGACTCAGATCATCGATGCCAGTTGAGGTGAAACATCCCATAATACTAGCAAAGGATCAACACATTTCCGAGCTCTTGCTTAGACACATACATCAGGAAGTTGGACATGGTGGTCGTAACCACATGCTGTCTAAGCTAAGAGAAAAGTACTGGTTGATTGGAGCTAGTACAGCAATAAGAAAAGTGTTATCTAAATGTGTCATCTGTCGACGTCTTAATGCTCCACCAGTGAATCAACAGATGGCGGATTTGCCCAATGAAAGAATCATTCCAGATGAACCTCCATTCACGCGGGTGGGAGTGGATTACTCTGATGTTGAACTTCTACAACTGTGCCATCAGCAGCGTTCTGACGTATGGATTTCTAGTGTGGTTCCCCAGCTGCACCAAGGCCGATCAGCAAGCACTCCAGCGGGTGGTGAAAGAAGCTGGCAGAATTATTGGAACAAGTCTGCCAGAGATCAGTAATATCTTCCCCACTCGCTGTCTGAGGAGGGTGCACAGTATCCTGCGGGACCAACATCACCCTGCGCGCCACCTTTTCCATCTGCTGCCCTCAGGGAGAAGGTACAGGTCTATACAGGCCAGAACATCCAGACTGGCCAACAGCCTGTATCCACAGGCTGTGAGGCTCCTGAACTCTCTGCCCCCCTCTCACGGACAATAACCATATCCAACTTCTTAATAGCAATGAACTGGTCTGCATTGGTGCATCATATCTTTATTCTCTTCCCCCTCCTGCCCCCCCCTCTTTCTTAAATAGATAACTATCATATCTGATATCATATCTCACAGTACAATAATATTGAATGGGTTGCATTGTTGTATTTTGTCATGTTTCTCAGGTCTTTGTCTGAATTTCTACGAACATTATTGCTAAGGATTGTCTTATTGCATTGGAGTCACACTGGGTTAAATATGTACACTTGGGTTTTAAGGGGTATTTATTATTTTCTTCTTTTTTTGGGGTTGTATGGAAGCCCCAAACGCAATTTCATTGTTCTTGACAATGACAATAAATAAATAAATACTAAATACTAAATAACTTCGGACCCTTCAGTGTAAAAAGTAGGAGGAGCGTGGTGAAGAGATACGGTGTTATGTTCACCTGCCTTGCTATCCGTGCTGTTCACATTGAGGTTGCTCCATCACTGGATACTGACTCTTTCATTAATGCGTTCAGACGTTTCAATGCAAGAAGAGGTCAGGAGAACTGCGTTCTGACAACGGAACCAATTTTGTAGTGTCACGGCGGGGTGTGCCGGTGTGTAATAGAAACAGGACCCAAAAGCAGATGAGGACGAGGAGTTGTAAGTTTAAACAGAAAAGTGATCCTTTATTTAGGTGATTACAGGGGTTAACCAGGAACCCTAAGCAAACGAAAAAACACTAAGAAACAAATACCAAGAAAATCTATGACTATAACTATGACTATGGTGAAATAACAGACGACCCGACAAATGACATGCAAAAAAAAAAACAGAGGACTGAAATACACACATGAGGTGATCAGGGGAAGTGGAGACACATGAGGCTGGCTGGGTTCTCCCGAACCCCAGCAGACGAAACATGAGGCTGGCTGGGTTCTCCCGAACCCCCAGCAGAGTCCAGTGAGGCTGGACGGGCTCCTCGGGCCCTCCAGCTGACACTGGAAAAGGCTGCACAAACTGCACCTCCGCCCCTGGCTCCAACCCGGCCTGGATTACAGTCCCACAGCAGCTTAGCTGAGCCTGATGGCTAGCATTTCCAGTGCAAACAGTCTCATAATTAGGCTTCTTGGACGCATAGTTCGTGGCATGATCAATGCACAGAGAAGCGGGAAGTTTGCAAAGGGATAGGATGGTCCGTGGAAGACTCGGCCGAAATATTCTCAGTCTTAGCAACGTGAAAATCATAAACAGTCTCTTTATAGCTGGGCTAATGAACTGGTAAGTCAGTATTAGTTTTAATATTCTCCTGAGAAAAAACATGAGGAGCCAAAATATAGTCACTCACTTTCGTTTGTGGTGCGGAGCGTCGGTGGTGCGCACGCCGCTTTTTCTTGAGAGTGGAAGACGGCGGAGCAATGGGTGGAAGTCCCTGGTAACTCCGGGGACCCCCGAGAGCCAGTCGAGTTCCCCGGAAAGAGTGCTCGTGCTCTGGAATGAACCATGGCTTCCACCGGAGCTCCTCCTCCAATAGAGCGCTGAATATTGACTGACGTTCGTCGTAGTCCAAATCTATGGCGTCCAGCGCTTCCTCGCGCTGGACTGTGGCAAGAGTGTGGCAAGACTGTGACGAGGGTGTGGAAACTGATGAGCTGAGAGGTGGTGACGCTGCGGCGAGTCTCAGCGAACCGACACGAACCGTCTCAGGCTCGCAAGGCAGCGGCAGTGATTCCTGTTCGCGGTTTTGATGCTGCTGCGGTGGCAAAACGGTGCGAACAAAATCCTGCACATCCTCCGACAATCCCGCCGCGTAAGCAGGATATGCAGACAAAATCGGTTTTAGCTGAACTCTGATTGACTCCTTCTCATTCTCCTGTCTGCACGCGGAGTAGCAAATCCACTGTCCGCGGAGAATGGTCACCTGAGTGTTGAACTCCCAAAAATCCTCACAGATGTCCGCTGGGTCCATACTGGTCGGGTCGTTCTGTCACAGCGGGGTGCGCCGGTGTGTAATGGAAACAGGACCCAAAAGCAGATGAGGAGTTGTAAGTTTAAACAGAAAAGTGATCCTTTATTTAGGTGATTACAGGGGTTAACCAGGAACCCTAAGCAAACGAAAAAACACTAAGAAACAAATACCAAGAAAATCTATGACTATGACTATGGTGAAATAACAGACAACCCGACAAATGACATGCAAAAAACAGAGGACTTAAATACACACATGAGGTGATCAGGGGAAGTGGAGACACATGAGGAAACAGCTGACTAACATGAACCTAATGACAGGAGCAGTGAAGCTAAATACAAAGAACCAAGAACACACGACTCCTTCCAAAATAAAACAGGAAACACTGAAACTAGACATGACAACAAACTTAACAGACCTAACAAGTGATGAACGATACAAGATACAATAACTGCCTAAACTAAAGATAAATAGGAAATGACACAAACTAATCAAATATCTAAAATGAGACAAATACAAAAATGAGTTCAGAGTGCTGGGTCAGAGACCCAGCCTGTGACATGTAGGTGCTGAACGTGAACTTAGAACTGCCATTGAACATTGGAACCAGGTAAAAATCAATGACGTCTTTCTGCAAAAGGGAGTTAAATGGACCTTTAATCCACCTGGAGGTTCACATCACGGAGGAACCTGGGAGCGACTGATAAGACTGGTTCGCAAAGTACTTAATTTCATAATGAAAGTACAAAACCTGGATGAAGAAGGTCTTCATACTGTACTTTGTGAGGTTGAAGCCATCATTAACAGCCGCCCAATTACCAAAGCCTCAATGGATCCTAACGACCTGGAAGCTTTGACCCCTAATCATCTTCTTCTGTTAAAGACCTCACCGATATTACCACCAGGAGTATTCCATTCCACTGATATGTACACACACAGAAGATGGAAACATGTCCAATACATGTCTGACTTGTTTTGGAAAAGATGGGTGAAGGAATACCTACTACAGCAACAGGAACGTCAGCGATGGATTGGAGTAAAAAGGAACCTCATCGTGGGAGATCTGGTTCTCATCATGGACAGTTCGGCACCTCGAAACTCTTGGCCAATGGGACGTGTGATAAAGACTTTTCCTGACCGAAGAGGATTCGTTCGTCAAGTTCGGATTAAAACTCAGACTAGTTGCCTGGATCGGCCTATTACCAAACTGTGTCTACTGCTGGAGGAAGATCACAGTTAAAGACTTCTGGGTCCAATTATCAGACATTGATTGTATTTGGACATAAAATGTCTCTCATTTTTTTTCTTTAAAGATAGACTTTAAGATTACCTATAGGATTCCTGCGGGTAATATTGAAATACAGTAAATGCTTGACTTTTCTCTGCATGTTTTATGTCTCCTACTTGGTTAATTATGGGTAATTATTAGAAGGGATCCTAATAATTAGGGGCTGGTGTGTAGGAGCCATAATTGAATGTATTGAATTTTGATGATCACTGGGTTTTTATTTGTTTGGTTGTTATGGGAGTCACGTGGGTGCTAGCGGTGACATAAATGGGCGTTGTCAGTCTGTCATTCACTGGTTTTGATTTTGACAGAGAGGAGGGCTGGGTAGCTGTAGTTTTTGTTGACCGCTGCACAACATGTTTTGCTTCGTTATATTAGAGCCTGTGACGTTGTAAGAGTCTGAATCAGGAGCCGATGACATTGTAAACTCTCAAAGCATTTTAATAAACAAGCAAACAATTCCACCTCTCGTATTATTGCGTAAAGTTGACAGCGTGTCAGGCAAATAGGCAGGCTCCATCCCCGGCCTCTAGCGACTGTGGAAGTCGCTACAATGATGAAATAAATAACTATGTGAATAAATAACACACAGATATGTAATGTGAGAATGATATATATATAAATTTACTTATTATTGTGAAATATTATTTCATGGTCATTATTTTTCACAATAATAGAGATTATTCCTGAGGCATTTTATTTATTTCCAGACGTTTTTATTCCAAAATGACCCATTTTCAATGTCAGTCTTTATTTCAAAATCCCGTTTTTCCCAATGGCCTATTTATTTCATAATGCGACTTTTCAGCAGAATGACTTTGTCTGTCAATCAATGTAAGTGGGCTGGACGTTTGCACCTATTGGCTTGTTGTTTACCATCGGAGGGCTGCTACAGCTAGCAACAGCGTGCTAGGTCAAAAGTCACGGAGGATGGCGGACTGGTGTGAACTTCAGTCACTTCTGCTCATTTAAGCAAATCAGATAGAGAGGGATCATTTACCAGTAGATACTGTTTCGAGTCGTTTAGATGATAGCATCGATGACAACATTGTCGAAGGTTTGAGATCAATTCAGCAACAGTCTTAGAATGTTGGTCGTCTGTGATATCCTAAGACTAAGGAACCACGGAGACCATGTTTAACTCACAGTTACTTCTTTATTAAGCTTAACTTAATATGTGCTTAAGCACATTTTTTGCAACTATTGGCTAATTTTGCAAAACTCTACACACAAATAAGAAAACCTGTCACCCAATCATCAGAACATTGTAGTTCCCTTGCAAAAGCGAACACAGCTAGATTAACTCTTCACACCTTCGTAAAAATGGTGTTTCCGTATCAAACAGTACACACAAGCCATCATCTACTAAGCACACAATGCGCCAACTGCACACTGATGGTATGAATACAAAACACATCTGGCTTTTGCTTTCTCTGTGCACAAGGTAGGCTATGTCAGTTTGAGCTCATACTTCTGTCATAGATCCATAAGCATAGAGGGATCCAAACTTCAAGTACTGGTGTTTATTCAAACACATCAAAACAAACACAAGTGTTTATTTCCAAGTATAGGATTATTTGCAATCGCCATAATGACTATATGGGTTACTTGGTCTGCAGTGAACATGCTTCCTCTGCCCCCAGCATCTGGTCATCCAGCAATTCTGTAAAGTAACAATTTCAGTATTTTTACATCAATGGTATTGGTGTGTTTCTCATTGGCATATGGCAGTGCTACAAATCTTTGTGCAAAGTGACTGTACTAACCGATTCTCATTTCAAGATGTCCTTATGGTACTTGCTACAGTGTAGCGGCTCGAGTTAGGCTGGACCCGTTGGCCAGCTACCCCCAGGGTCATTCCACGGTTGATTACATGGTCCACTATTGTAGCTCTGATGTCATCAGTAATTCTATTTCTTACTCTTCTTACCCTTTGTAGCAGCCCTTGGCATCAGGAACGACAGAAGAGTCTCTAACGGGTGCAGCCATTTATTTCCTCACCACACACGGCTCATTCTCTGGACGTTGAGCACCGTGAAAACTATAAAATAAGAAAAAAATTGATACCCGTACAGTACCTTTTGAACTATAACAATGAGCAATAACAACAATGAGCTTAAGTTAATTCAGGCAAGTTCAAACAAGTAATTCTGAGATATACAGTCACAGATTACAGTTTTTTCTGAATGCTTAAACCCTAACTGTGATTCCTGTAGCACAATCTCTAAAACTATTCAGACTTATAGCAAAACCACTCACTGAGTTTGCAAAACTAAAAGCACAAAAACTGCTTTGCACTCAGTTTGCAATTTTGTAACACACACTTTGCAAAACTGTAGGCACAATTCACTGCACAACACTCAATTACCAAATTTCCAACACACTCCTAGCAAAAGTATACACATGTATGGCTATCATTAACACTAATTTGCCAACTGTCTGGCACACTTTCACATGTGAAAACTTTTTTAGATAATTAGTTCACTTTGCAATCAGCCTAAGCACTATAATACAGGTAAGCTGTGTGTGCGGAGTACAATGGAGGGAGCAGAAAGAGTGAGAAGTAGAGGAGGCCGAGGAAGAGGACGTGGAGGTGAAGAAGTAGGATGAAGAGGACGACAAGGACAAGGAGGAGCAAGAGGAAGATGAGGAGGGGGGAGAGGAAGATGAGGAGGGGGGAGAGGAAGGGTAGGAAGAGTAAGAAATAGAATTGCTGATGACATCAGAGCTACAATAGTGGACCATGTAATCAACCGTGGAATGACCCTGAGGGTAGCTGGCCAACGGGTCCAGCCTAACTCGAGCCGCTACACTGTAGCAAGTACCATAAGGACATCTTGAAATGAGAATCGGTTAGTACAGTCACTTCGCACAAAGATTTGTAGCACTGCCATATGCCAATGAGAAACACACCAATACCATTGATGTAAAAATACTGAAATTGTTACTTTACAGAATTGCTAGATGACCAGATGCTGGGGGCAGAGGAAGCATGTTCACTGCAGACCAAGTAACCCATATAGTCATTATGGCGATTGCAAATAATCCTATACTTGGAAATAAACACTTGTGTTTGTTTTGATGTGTTTGAATAAACACCAGTACTTGAAGTTTGGATCCCTCTATGCTTATGGATCTATGACAGAAGTATGAGCTCAAACTGACATAGCCTACCTTGTGCACAGAGAAAGCAAAAGCCAGATGTGTTTTGTATTCATACCATCAGTGTGCAGTTGGCGCATTGTGTGCTTAGTAGATGATGGCTTGTGTGTACTGTTTGATACGGAAACACCATTTTTACGAAGGTGTGAAGAGTTAATCTAGCTGTGTTCACTTTTGCAAGAGAACTACAATGTTTTGATTATTGGGTGACAGGTTTTCTTATTTGTGTGAAGAGTTTTGCAAAATTAGCCAATAGTTACAAAAAATGTGCTTAAGCAATCAGAAAAAACTGTAATGCAATAAGACTGCGTGAAATACAGCATAATGGATGATGACACCATCTTTCAAAATATACACAGTGCAAGCATTTCTACACTAAGTCGTGTACTTGCGCGCCACAGAATAAGAATGAAGCAAATTTACAGAGTTCCTTTCGAGAGAAACACAGAACGTGTAAAGCAACTGCGATATGACTATGTGCAGGTAAGCTAGTGTCATTGGTTCTGAATTTGGAAGTGCATACTGTAGTGCTGTGCATGGGCCTGATGTGTTGCATTTGTTTTGTCTTGTCCAGAGAGTGATGGAACTAGAAGCAGATGCAATGGGACATGAGCTACTTTTTGTAGATGAGGCCGGTTTTAACCTCAGTAAAACCAGGAGACGTGGCAGGAACATTATTGGACACCGTGCCATCATCAATGTCACAGGACAACGTGGTGGTAACATAACCATGTGTGCAGCTATAAGCCAAAATGGTGTTGTTCACCATCATGCAACCATAGGCCCATACAACACTGCACACATTATTGCATTCCTGGACACCTTGCATGACATGCTCACTGTTCAGAGACCAGAGCAGACCCGATATGTCATCATATGATGTCATATACAATGTTAGTTTCCATAGGGCTGCTTTGGTCCGCAACTGGTTTACAGACCATCCATCCTTCATGGCACTCAACCTCCCTCCATACTCTCCATTCTTGAATCCCATCGAGGAGTTCTTCTCTGCCTGGCGCTGGAAAGTGTATGACCATCATCCTCATCAACAGGTAGCCCTTTTACAGGCAATGGAGGAGGCATGTGGAGATATTGACCAGGCATCATGTCAGGCCTGGATACGGCATTCAAGGAGATATTTTCCCCGGTGCCTTGGACTGGAGGATATCGCATGCGATGTGGACGAAATTTTGTGGCCGGACCCAGAAAGACGACATGATGTAGGCCGATTGTCTTTTTTTTCCCTTTTATTTGTGGAATTCCTATTTTGTGTTCTGACTTTGTCTTGGTTTTGATGAGTGTGAATAAACACCAATACTTGAAGTTTGGATCCTTGTATGTTTACATGACACTATGACAAAGGTGTGACCTCAAATTGACATCTGTACACAGAGAAAGCAAAAGCCAGATGTGTTTTGTATTCATACCATCAGTGTGCAGTTGGCGCATTGTGTGCTTAGTAGATGATGGCTTGTGTGTACTGTTTGATACGAAAACACCATTTTTACAAAGGTGTGAAGGGTTAATCTAGCTGTGTTTGCTTTTGCAAGAGAACTAAAATGTTTTGATAATTGGGTGACAGGTTTTTTTATTTGTGTGTAGAGTTATGCAAAATTAGCCAATAGTTACAAAAAATGTGCTTAAGCAATCAGAAAAAACTGTAAGTACTCAGATGTATGTTGAAATACTCTTATGTTGTTTTCAGAGGAAGAAGTCAGTATCATTGTGAGCACTATGTTAAAGTCTCTATGTTAAAGTCTCTAGTAAAGTACTTTTACTAGAACTACTTTAGTTGAATTTAATTTGAAGTGGGACGGCTAAGTGATAGTCTGTCGCAGTACGCTAGTTTAACTAGTACAAGGAACAAATGCAGTTTTTGTATACACTGGTGTAGAGCAGCTCATTGCTCCAACTGTCCTGCAGTCAGAAAATTGAAAGTTTCTTTTTTAAATCTGTTTTTTAATCTTTTCATTTTTAATGTTTTTACTGTGGACACATAAAAAAACTGACATTTCCAACACAGACGTGAAAAAACAGTGACTTTTCTGTCATTCGGTTGTTTATCTGTTAATTATTAGTGTAAATGCCGGCAAAGCCACTTTACTTTGTGCTTTATTTTGAAGAGTACCTCAGCACTTCCTCTTTTATTGCGTCAGACTTCCTGTTTTGTTCGCGGTGAGGCGACGCAAACACGTTGCTTCAGAGTGAGTAAAAGCATTTGTTTTTTGAAAATACTCATGCAAAACTATGTATTTTATTTTTCTGTCACATGCTATAACTTTGAAAGTTTACTCAATGTGGTTGAATTCGTTTTTTATTGTGTATGCATGTCATTTGTTTGCGGTGTGGAAAGACTGGCTAAGAGATGCGCATGGAGGAGGTTGCTAGCTGGTTCAGCATGATTAGCACCCTTGGAAGCAGAAAGAGGTTGGTTAATGATTGCAAATGATTGTTTATGTATTTAAGAGACAGAAAGGTTGTTGTTAATTAATTTTATTAAATGCTGTAACATAAATAGTTTAAAAACTATTGATTTATGTCAATGTCACTATTTGGGTTAATCAAAATAATTTTCTATAGTAAAATGTGAACATTTCTACACTTTCTACTTGAATGTTTAATGGTATTTGTTTGTGCATCTTTATCGTTTTCACGGTGCCATATTGTCGGTGGTTTAAAGAGGAGAGAATAAAGTTGCATCAGTCGAAGCTCTCTGCGTCACGAGTGGTAATTCCAAGTGGGCAGCTACAATTAGGTGTATATGAACGGCCATGCAGGAGCTCCTTATCAGCAGGAGTTCTTCACATGAACACTAGATGGCTCCATCTGCTCTGGCTGACTGTTGGCTAACCGGTCAGCAGCATCTGAGGAAGGGTGATTTTACCTCAGGCCTGTGCTGCTTATGAAGACAGTGCCTTTAATAATGTAATCACTGCAACACCAAGCACAGGACCTCTCAGAAAGAACGTCATTATCATCCTCATCGTCATCATCTTCGTCGTCCTGAAAAACCCCTGAAAAGTCTTCAGTTAATCCAAAATGCTGCAACGAGAGTACTGACAGGGACTAGAAAGAGAGAGCATATTTCTGTTTTATACTGTAAAACCTAATATTGTGTTTAATTAAAAATATTAAGTATGCTGAACTCAATTTTTATCAGTTTGTTATTAGAACTCAATTTAAGTAAGTTACCAGTACTGGTAACAATTTAAGTAAGTTACCAGTACTTTTTATGCAAAAACACTGATCAACTCAATTTATTTGAGTTGTCTTAACTTAGAAAAACTAAGTAAGCTGGAAGTTTTGCTTCTCAATGCGGAAGGATGAAACGATGTGGTTTGAAAACCGTCCTCCTCCCTATCATGGATCAGTCCGTATGTTCATGGTGCCAGCATTTTTTTCTGGAATATGTTGAGCAAACCTGGAGAAGCTTCAGCTCAAGATATTATTGTTGTCACTGCTGTGGATCTTTACCTGATACACTGACTTGGTGAGTAAATGTTTACTCTTATTCAAACTTATTTTGTGGCTTCTCTTAGTGTAGCACCATGTTTATAATCTTGCTAGCTAGTTAGCATTGCTGCTGCCGCTGGGCTCATGTTACTTAAAAATTAACACCACAGCCTTAAAAACCTTATATAAAAATATGTCTGTGAAATTTTCTGTTGATTGTTTGAAATAAAACGTGAGATAAGAGGATAAGAGAACTAACTAACTATATATATCATGTTTAACCTGAGTATCAAAAGACCGCAGGGGGTTGAAAACGATATGCCAGCAGTTAGCTGTGCTCGCCAGCTCTATCGAGCCTTGACCTCCCGGTCAGCTATGGTGTTGGTGGATAACAGAGCTCTCCGAAAACGTCCAAGCACTTTTGCAAATATGTGATATTTTGATAAATTAAGTAGGTATTTGAGCATTACACAGCTACATTCTCACCTGAAAATATCTTAAAAGTTTATTTTGTGACCCAAAAAGGGTAATCTGGGGAAAGGGAGGATCACATTTGTCAGCCGCAGTTGGAGCCTGTGTATGCGTACTTGTGGTCTCGTGGACATGTGATATGTCGGAGACCAAGTACTGTTCCAATTCAAAGTACACATGAAGCTGAGAAAACGAAAAGCTCCTCCTGTTTTATCGAACATGTATCGGTGGTGACTTGTGTGGACTTGCAGCGACTTGGTACAGCTAAATATCCCAGAATGCAATTGTCCAAAACTCAAACGCGGCAATCCGATTGTTAAGTGATGACGTGACGAATCCTACTTCCAGGCCTAAAGTAGTCTGTGTTTAATATGGCTTTTGTGTTGTTAACATGTTTAATGTTATGTATTTTCTTCTATTTAATCTCAAAAAGCTCCTAAAACAGTGATCACTGTTGACCTCCCTCGGCTTTTATTACCACTAATCATTTATTTAAGCTCAGTTTTTAAAACCTTAGGATGTAACTACAGCCCAGCCCATGCAGCAGTATATGAATGACTAACCTCGTATTATGGATGGATTATGTCAGTTGTTCTCCTGGCTGAAGTTTGGTCCTTTTACAGCATCCTGCCATGCGATTACATTTGTTCCTGACCATCGAGAACACTCACGTTAACTTTTATCGAGTGGAAAAAAAGTTAGCTTGTTTATATTATGCTAACATAGCTGTGTCGCTAGCGGTCACGTAGCACATCATTATATACCAGCTAGCCCAACTTCAGTAACTCTACAAACGTCACTGCTGTTTAGTTTCCTGTCTTCATTTATGCTGGAAGTGATGACAGAGCTGTACGTTTGAATTTGTTTCCAAAACCCCGCAGTCAGGACATGCTATATTGTATTTAGATGGAAGCTAGCGAGCTAACTTCCTGCTAACTTCTAACTCCGTTAAATATCATAAATTCCATTTTTATGGATGCCTGGATGTTAAACTCAATTGTTACACCTGGTAGAGCAGAACGCTGATCATTTTATTAAAGGTGAAAGACTTTAGACAGTTTTTCAACTCTCAGTAATGCCATAGTGATCGTTTGATATATGGACCTTGTAACAGTCACAATGGTGTGGTGTCCCTTTAAGACACCCAAGTCGAGGGTTGATGGGGTCATCAGTTTGTGCCACTGGTCTCTCTCTCTTTCTGTGATTGTGTGGACATGTGCTTGCACGCTAGTACATGAGGAGGGACGGATTTTATGTTTTACCTCTCCAGACACCTTTGTTTGCAATGTTATGGGTTGTACGAACACTGTGCGCTATGTTTGTTAAGCTGCAGCCGTTCAACCGGGCTTATATGGTTGATGAAGAGAAGGTATATTAAAGAACACACTGTGGAATTCCCAACGCCAGCGTGAGTGTGTATTCTTTTGGCTACCCTGCTAAGTGTTTTGCCGCCTCCTCTCAACCACTAAACGCAACCCGACATTACAAAATGGCGCCCGAACATCTTCTCTTGGACCTCAGTGTGCAGTATCTTCGAGCAGTTGATGATTGGTACATAAAAAGGTACGACGCGGCAAAGTGGATGTCTGCCGTGTTTCGCGGGAACGGACCAGGCTGGCCTGGACGCGGACGTCGGGAGGATCCAAGGGTCGCGGCGGTGCATTTCCGTGGCAACGACTGGAGCCGCTCCAGCGCTGTTTGTGGACTGTGGTGCCGTTCTCTGTTTGGCCTCTTCGTCGTGGCTCCATTGGATGTGCGTCGACCTGTGTTTCCTGGGCGTGGGTTCGATGTAGCTTTGCCATAGTTCCTGAATTTGTATTTTTTCTTATGTATTTCGTATTGGTTACTGTTGTGACATGACTGCTGTTTAAGTTTTCTACAGTACTTTCTGGTACTGTTTTCACATATTATGCTTACTGTTGCTGTTTTTGAGGAATAAGAAGGAACACAATGAAAGAAAAAGGGAATTTCATTCTGCAATTGTCCTGGCTATCCTGAGTTTATTTTCTTTCTTTAACATTTATTCAACTGGACATTCACCATGTGGGACACTGTCATGTATGCCAGTTTGTCAATATTGCACTGTACATTTCCCTGTTTTGGTTTTAACTTCTTATCCTGCTGACCATGTATGGAGGCTGGTTAAGTCTGGACTGTACCACTGCTGTACAGGTGTGTAACAATTCCTCCACGACCTGCATACTACCTAAAGTAGCTATGTGTAGTGAAAGGGGGTAGCGGGAGGAGGGTCACCTGGGTCCGGCTGAGGACAGCCTTTGTTTAACCCGGGGGGAATATGTAACAGTCACAATGGTGTGGTGTCCCTTTAAGACACCCAAGTCGAGGGTTGATGGGGTCATCAGTTTGTGCCACTGGTCTTTCTCTCTCTCTGTGATTGTGTGGACATGTGCTTGCACGCTAGTACATGAGGAGGGACGGATTTTATGTTTTACCTCTCCAGACACCTTTGTTTGCAACGTTATGGGTTGTACGAACACTGTGCGCTATGTTTGTTAAGCTGCAGCCGTTCAACCGGGCTTATATGGTTGATGAAGAGAAGGTATATTAAAGAACACACTGTGGAATTCCCAACGCCAGCGTGAGTGTGTATTCTTTTGGCTACCCTGCTAAGTGTTTTGCCGCCTCCTCTCAACCACTAAACGCAACCCGGCGTTACAACCTGCAGCGGAGTTTAGGTCCAGACACGACTAGTGACGTCAGACTGAACAACCGGATGGCGGAGGAGCGCGGCTTAAAAACTTTTAAATATTACTTTTTCTGGGTCACAAAATAAACTTTTAAGATATTTTGATGCGAGAATGTAGCTGTGTAAAGTTCAACTATCTGCTCGATTTAGCAAGACATCACATATTTGCAAAAATGCTCAGATGTTTTCGGAGAAGTCTATTTTTTAATTCTTTTTTGCAGCTTTTGAACACCTGTGGCATCTATTAATGTCAAATCTAGCCTTTCTTTGCAACATAAGCAAACTGCTTTTATATTTAACCGACTTCTCTGTTTAATTACATTTTAAATACTAATAATAACAATAGTACTTGTTTTGTTAAAAAATGTGTTTAAAAACAAGTTTTGTTGTGAAAGCTATAATCCAGATTAGTGGCCTGTTAAATGGTTAAAGTCTAGGTTGGCTTTATAATTGATAATAAAGTAATATAGCTTGTCCTTCTAAAGAATGGCATCATAAGAAACATTATGTTACATATAAGCCCTGCCATATGTTAGATCTGGTCATTTTGCTTATTAGAAACTTTATATATTGGAAGTTAACTTTTAAATGGTAAATGGCCTGTATTTGTATAGTGCTTTACAAGTATGTAATGATTATGTAATGATTATATTTAAATTAGGTGGTCTTTTTTTAAGCACATATCTCTTTAGGCCTAAACTGACAGTGCCAATACCACACATTCAGACACAGTAGTAGATGGTGTTTTTAATGTGTTAGTCTAATTTGGTTGTATTTGACCTTCTGTGTTGTAAGTTATAATGATTGCACAGCCATTAAGGATCAAATCAGCTTCTAAAAAAATTCTGTTTGTTCTTCCTCTGCTTGCTTCTTACTGTCTTTGAGGCTCAGGACCAGCACTCCTGCTGTTGGACAGAAAAACATCAACTCAGTGGTAAGTATTTTGGTTTCGAAACATATTAGCAACTGTCAGTAACATTTATATTAATCAGGCTGAACTTTAATCATACTTTAGATCAGCCTGTTTTACTTATTGTTTATTTGTGCTTTGGTTTGGGGAAGTTGTTTCTTTACTGATCTTTTCCTGTCTTCTGTTATTAGACTTGAGATATGACTGCACTATGCTGTTGCTGTTGACTCCAGTTAATTCTACAAGACATGCTGTGTAAGTAAACAAACAACAACAGTTTGGTCAGCATTTCTTGAAAGATCACATCCCCCAAACTTAGTTTTGAGGGGCTACACTGTATATAGTGAAGTCTGCAAGTTTTCTAACAGCAACATGTGTTTTGTGGAGTCTGTTCTATACCAAATGCAGAAAAAAATGTTTTAAGAAAGCAATTAAGTTTGTTTTCCAAAAAATATGATTGTTTGCTTGCAGGACACCAGGAGAGATGAGTCCTCCGTCACTGATGGTATGGTCAGTGAAGATGGTTGCCTGCAGGTTCAAGTTCATTGTATCTCCAACCCACATCCACTGCCACTGTACTTAAGGGAAGTTAAAGACTTTCTTCTGCACTTACATTTGGATCATCTAAGTCCATGGTAGTCATTCAGGCAGTAATGCCTGGACTGAAAAGAAGCCATCCTTAAAATATTACAACATTCAAGCTCCTGTGTTGGAATGAAAAACAAATGTGTTGTTTAAATTAGAGACTGCACTTGTGACAGAACAATAAATATTTTATTTTGATTATATAAGTAATGTAAGTACAAAACAAAGTTGTGGTAGGTCTAAACTTAGTTTCACAATAATGAAATCTGTGACTTTGTTTCATTGTAAGATTATAACAGTGATATAATTGTTTGTTGTTCAAGAGGACAGTGTCAAGCATGTTGGCTGTTATACTTTTTTGCATTTGAAAATAAAAGTTGGGCTGATTTTAACATCATTACAAAAGGTATTGTTAATTATTTTAAATCATATTCAGGTTACCACAAATTGTTTTTTTCATTTAGTTGAACTTGAAATGTTTGTCAATAGGTAAACAATTAGTATTGTACAGTCAGAAATACCAAGTTATTCTTAATACTGCAGACTTGCAACGAATAAGTTGTCCTAACAGTCATCTTAAGTAAGCTTTACTTAGTTTTTTTTGAGGCAACGAGTTTGCATATTTTTTTATTTTTTTTTTGAGTTTTGGAAACTAAATAGGTTTTTACTCTGTACTCAACGTGAATAAGTTGCCTTAACTTAGTCATCTCAAGTAAACTTTACTCAATTTTTTTGAGGCAACGAGTTTGCATAGTTTTTTTGAGTTCTGTGAACTAATTAGATTTTACAGTGATACTGGCTTCCCTTCATTCTCTCCCTGTTATATCCAGATTTTAAAATCCTGCTCCTCATATGCAAGCCCATACGGTAAAAAAATATATTTTGAAATATATTTTGAAATATACAAAAATGGCCAAAAAATATATGCGCTAAAATACATACATACATATATTTCAAAATATATTATAGCACATATATTTTTTGGCCATTTTTTGTATATTTTGAAATATATTTCAAAATATATTTCAAAATACAATTGAAAATTAATTAAAAATCTTTCAAAAATATATTTTACCCTTCATATATTTCAGTCGAAGAAAACACATTCACATGTAACAACTGAAAATCTTTATTTGATATCTAAAACAAACATAGCATATAAATAAAGCTAGGAACATACATTATACAACTTTATTCTCATAACATTCTTAAAAATTGTAAAATAAAAAAAATAAATAAAAATAAATAATATAATCTATCTATCTATCTATCTATCTATCTATCTATCTATCTATCTATCTATCTATCTATCTATCTATCTATCTATCTATCTATCTATCTATCTATCTATCTATCTATCTATCTATCTCAAGGTTCAAGGTTCAAGGTTCTTTATTTGTCACATGCATAGTTATACAAGTATAACACACAGTGAAATGTAGCCTGACATGCTCCTCGACATGAGCAAAAATTGGGGGGTGGTGTAGAGGAAGAACATTATATATATATATATATATATATATATATATATATATTAGGGGTGCAACGATACACAAAATTCACGGTTCGGTTCGATACTTTGGTGTCACGGTTCGATATTTTTTCGATACAAAAAAATGTTCATGCATTTTTAATTTGTCATTTATTAAAATTATAAATATATATTTTAACTCAAAAGTACAGTTTTTAAATTTAACCCTAACCCTTGTGCGTGTTTTTTATTTTGACAGCGAATGCGCACCTGCGGACCTCTTATGTGCAGCCCTGGTTATTTAGCTCATCATATTGCAGCCACAGAAATAATTTTGTCCATGAAACCATAAAGCTGCACTTTCTTTTTGCCTTATAGTCTGATTTGTCATAACTTCTCCGTTTTGTGGTAAGCTTTTCTTTGTCTGTCACTTCTTCACCCTGACCTGTCTTGTTTGGCTCAGCAGAACTGAAATGCTTTTACACACTCACTCACATAAGCTCAGCGATTCTCTGCGCGATCAACCTCTCACATGTTTAAGCTTGCTGCGGGAGATTTCACTTGTCATGTTTGCATAGTAAGGTAACGATTAATAAGACGATGTCAGAGGAATTGGTGCGCAAATTATCATCACTCACAGATCAGTGCTGTCGCTCTCTATACACAGTTCGCACGATTGCAAAGTGAAAGCAAAAAAACAAGCGCAAATTCAAACGCGATTTCAATATGTCACATATTGACAGTGGCTCACCGATGCCAATGACATAATTACCCAGCTACAGTGGGGCAAAAAAGTATTTAGTCAGCCACCGATTGTGCAAGTTCCCCCACCTAAAATGATGACAGAGGTCAGTAATTTGCACCAGAGGTACACTTCAACTGTGAGAGACAGAATGTGAAAAAAAAATCCATGAATTCACATGATAGGATTTGTAAAGAATTTATTCGTAAATCAGGGTGGAAAATAAGTATTTGGTCAATAACAAAAATACAACTCAATACTTTGCAACATAACCTTTGTTGGCAATAACAGAGGTCAAACGTTTACTATAGGTCTTTACCAGGTTTGCACACACAGTAGCTGGTATTTTGACCCATTCCTCCATGCAGATCTTCTCGAGAGCAGTGATGTTTTGGGGCTGTCGCCGAGCAACACGGACTTTCAACTCCCGCCACAGATTTTCTATGGGGTTGAGGTCTGGAGACTGGCTAGGCCACTCCAGGACTTTCAAATGCTTCTTACGGAGCCACTCCTTTGTTGCCCGGGCGGTGTGTTTTGGATCATTGTCATGTTGGAAGACCCAGCCTCGTTTCATCTTCAAAGTTCTCACTGATGGAAGGAGGTTTTGGCTCACAATCTCACGATACATGGCCCCATTCATTCTGTCCTTAACACGGATCAGTCGTCCTGTCCCCTTGGCAGAAAAACAGCCCCATAGCATGATGTTTCCACCCCCATGCTTCACAGTAGGTATGGTGTTCTTGGGATGCAACTCAGTATTCTTCTTCCTCCAAACACGACGAGTTGAGTTTATACCAAAAAGTTCTACTTTGGTTTCATCTGACCACATGACATTCTCCCAATCCTCTGCTGTATCATCCATGTGCTCTCTGGCAAACTTCAGACGGGCCTGGACATGCACTGGCTTCAGCAGTGGAACACGTCTGGCAGTGCGGGATTTGATTCCCTGCCGTTGTAGTGTGTTACTGATGGTGACCTTTGTTACTTTGGTCCCAGCTCTCTGCAGGTCATTCACCAGGTCCCCCCGTGTGGTTCTGGGATCTTTGCTCACCGTTCTCATGATCATTTTGACCCCACGGGATGAGATCTTGCATGGAGCCCCAGATCGAGGGAGATTATCAGTGGTCTTGTATGTCTTCCATTTTCTGATGATTGCTCCCACAGTTGATTTTTTCACACCAAGCTGCTTGCCTATTGTAGATTCACTCTTCCCAGTCTGGTGCAGGTCTACAATACTTTTCCTGGTGTCCTTCGAAAGCTCTTTGGTCTTGGCCATGGCGGAGTTTGGAGTCTGACTGTTTGAGGCTGTGGACAGGTGTCTTTTATACAGATGATGAGTTCAAACAGGTGCCATTCATACAGGTAACGAGTGGGGGACAGAAAAGCTTCTTACAGAAGACGTTACAGGTCTGTGAGAGCCAGAGATCTTCCTTGTTTGAGGTGACCAAATACTTATTTTCCACCCTAATTTACGAATAAATTCTTTACAAATCCTTTTTTTTTTTTTTTTTTTTTTTTTTTTTTTTTTCTTTTTTTTTAAATGACATCAGAAACAGCAGTATGCGACATTACGTGATGGCAGAGCTTCAGTTCATCCTTTGTCATTTTTTTTTTTTTTTTTTTTTTTTAATAAATAGGACAGGGGGAATGAATGAGAGAGAGAGGGGGAGAGAAAGAAAGAAAACCCAAGGGGAGAAGAGACGGTGAGAAGGGGGGGGAAGAGAGACAAAAAAAAAAAAAAAAAAAACTCCTGGGTCACCTGTATGGAGAAAAAACAAACAAACAAACAAACAGAGGAGACAGCAAACAACAAAGAGCAACATAATAATAGAGAAAACAAAGCACCATCACAATAAACTAGCTAGTCATAGATATCAGTATTTACTAAGTAATAAACGATATTGTGCAGCACGCAAGATAGACAGCGCACAGTGTGCTTTGAGGCAGCAGCCAAGAAAGCTTTAGTCCGCGTCTGTGAATACCCATGTGTGCATACCTGTGTGGATCAGCATGCTTGCATTCCAAAGGTTTCTCCATGTAATGATCTGCTAGGGAGTGTGGGGGGGCCACAGCCCCGTCCTCCAGGGTGTGAAGCGGGTATGGAGGAGATCAAAACTCCAGACATCCAGAGGACCCCAGAACACAAGAGACCATGGAAGACCAACAGAGGGGCAGCCGCGCCACTGTTCCAGTAAGAGCTGAGGAGAGTCCCAGATGAGGGCTCACTCAGCAGCCGCGGAGCAGAAGCCAGGGGGGGTTGCAGTGACGCGCCCGTGAGCTCCGCCGGCCCCCAGCTGCGCCTGAGTGACCGAGCCCTAGGCCGAGAGGCCGGGGGCACCCCACCTCCAAAGGGGCCCGAGCGAGCCCCAGGCCCCAGGCCCCGACAAGCGGCCGCCAAGGAGTGAGCCGGTGTGTACCCGGACGCCCACCCCCAGACACAAAGAACCACCAACACACCGACACCTGAGGGAGTCCGCCACCGGCAGGGGAAGTGGTGGTGGGTGGAGATAGGCCTCCAAACCTTGGAGGGCCTGAGGTGTCCCCAGAGAGGTGGCGTCTGATACCCAACCTGACATATAGACACAGACATACAGGCACACACAGACACAAACATCC
Organism: Maylandia zebra; assembly: GCF_041146795.1. Taxonomy (NCBI): domain Eukaryota; kingdom Metazoa; phylum Chordata; class Actinopteri; order Cichliformes; family Cichlidae; genus Maylandia; species Maylandia zebra. Next base: position 27,488,448 of record NC_135181.1, on the reverse strand, counting down.
ATTCCCACCCTCATGCTCTCATATGCACTCACTCCACACTCAACCAACGTGGAGACAGACATAAAGAGACGCTGTACACACGATCACACTCCCCAAGCGTACTCTACAAACCGGGTCTAGGTACCCTTGCCCCTGGAGGGGGGAATTGCACCCAGACCCAGGTGGTGTTACCCTTTTCCCTGCGGTGGGGAGAGGCAGACCACCCCGACTCCGCAGCAGCAGGGAGGCCCCACACCCCAGACCGCAGTCGGACGGCCAACTCCTCCTACTAGCCCCCCCGCTCCAGCAGGCCGCAGAGAATGGGGGTGGGAGAAGACTCCAAACCTCCCTCCACCCGCTCATTGTAGTGTTGATGCATATGTGTTCTAAGGTGCAATTAAAACCCAGGAGGGCATGGAGCTACCTGCCAAGGAGCAGCAGGTAAGCGCATGGTCCCTCCTGCTAGCCCTCAATGACTAAGTGTATTTAAAATTGAGAGGTGGGCAACGACGTCAGGGGTGAGGTATACACCCTGATGGTGATTTGGACTCCGTGATTGTGCCCACCCCCAAGATCCTATATGTATGTGTAATGAGAGTGTGAATAATGTGAATGTCTAAGTTGTGGGATAAAATTGAGGCAGAGGCAGCCAGAAGGGGACAGGGGGGGGGGGGTAGCCTCCTCTGCACCCTGGTGACATACCCCCACTCCAAGGCCCTGCATGTGTGGGTGGTTGTGGAGGAGCGGGAAGAGGGAGGCAGCTGGAGATGGGGAGGGAAGGAAGGGAGGGGCAGGTAACCCCTCCCTGGGGCCAGCTCCCCCGCTGACCCCAGTAGGCACTCCCACCCTCCGCGACCCGCCAGGGAAGGGGGGCCCAGGCCCATCAGACCGGGGCCCAGTGCAGTAGCGCCCCCCGGCTCCACAGAGCCCTGGACAGTCCACCCAACCCCACCACAGAGAAAACTGCACCCACCCCACCAACCACACATCTTCCAGACTACATAAGACGGTAAACGCCCAGGCTGAGATCTTCCTCCACCTCTCCTGTATCTCCCCCTCCTGCAGAGAGTTCCTGAGAGAAGAAAGCTCCTGCCAGATGTGACCATCCCCCCCACCAGTTGAAGAGCCCCCCAGGCGGCTCGATGCACCGGCGGCACCCTGCTCCAGGGCCGGGCCCCCATGCACCCACCCGCCCACAACCCCGGCAACACACCAACCAGGACCCGAGCCCCCGAGGCCCGGCCCGGGCCCCCGCCCAGAGACGGAGCACCCCCAGAACCTCACGCCCATCCCGGACCCACCCAGGGGCAGCCAGGTTGCCAGGTCAGTAACCCACGTCCGTCAGCACAGACCCTCCCCTAGCCCCGCTGCACGCAGCCGCGAGGAAACAGTCACCTGAGAGCCAACAGAGCCCTCAACCGGACGTGACCGCTACCCCGGGTTGAGCCCCCCAAGGAAGATGCCTCCGGGGAACCCCCCGACGCCCTAAGCCTGTCCCTACCCCCTCACCAATCACAACAGTGAAGGCGGGACCAAACTATGACCCCCCACCCCCACTAGGTGATGGAGCTGATAAAAGGGGCCCAGAGCAATTGATCTGATGTGGTGGCAGAGGCTGTGTCAAGACTAATGTAATCTAATAGATAATTTCTATATTGGTTAGAATTAAGATTATTTTTATTTTTCCAGTTCATGAGGACTGTTTTCTTGGCTATGCATAGGGCAGTGAAGATCATATGGGCTATATTCTTTTCTGAAGTGACATTATCTAAGCTGCCCAACAAACACACTAAGGGGGAAGTTGGAATGTTACATTTCAGACATTTTGATAAGTCTTCACATATCTCGCGCCAAAACTTTTGCACTGGTGGACAGAACCAAAGAGCGTGGATGTAATTGTCTGGTGTATTGCCTTGACAGTGTGAGCAGTTGTTGGAAGATGTAAAGCCCATCTTAAACATCCGATGACCTGTATAGTGCACTCTATGAAGTATTTTGTATTGTATTAATTGCAGACTGGGATTTTTAATTAATTTAAAAGTTTTTAAGCAAATCTGAGACCAGAAGTTTTGGTCTAGGTTGACTGATAAATCTGCTTCCCACTTTGCAGTAGGAAGGGATATTGATTCATCTAATTTAGAAAGTGTTCTGTATATTTTAGATAATAATTTGGGGGATTTAAGAGTAAGAAAATGTGCCGCACTTAGTGGTGTTTGTAATTCCACTTGACTGAGGTTAAATTTCTTTTTTACTATGGATTTAATTTGTTGATATTCTAAAAACCTTGTCTTGTTGATCCCATATTGTTCAACTAGTCTGTCAAATGGAATAAATTCTGTTCCCTCTAATATATGTTCTAAGTATTTAATTCCTTTACAACTCCATTCTGGGAAATTAATCATATTATTGTTTTGTAATATGTCAGGGTTATTCCAGATAGGTGTACGTTTGCATGGGATTAATGAAGACTCCGTTATTTTTAGAAACTCCCACCATGCTGTTAGAGAAAAGCTGATGTTGATACTTTTAAAGCATTCATGTCTTTTGATGTTTGAGCTAATAAATGGTAGGTCTGAAATCTCTAGATCCTTGCATAGTGCCTGTTCAACATCTAGCCAGGGCTCAACTAAGAAGGTATGTTTTAACCATTCTGAGATGAACTGAAGCCTGTTGGCTAAGAAGTATTGGTGAAAATTAGGCAGATCTAATCCTCCTCTATCCTTGGTTCTTTGTAGCGTTTTTAAGCTAATACGCGGGGGTTTATCTTTCCAAAGGAATTTGGAAATATATGAATCCAGAGATCTGAACCAATCTTGTGATGGTTTGTTAGGGATCATCAAAAATAAGTAATTTATTTTTGGCAAGATCATCATTTTTATAGTGGCGACCCTTCCCATGAGTGATATGGGTAAAGATTTCCATCTAGTCAGATCGCCTTCTACTTTCTTTAGAAGTGGGATGTGGTTTAGTTTAGTTAAGTCTGAAAGCTTAGGAGAGACATTAATACCTAAATATTTAATATTTCCGGATTGCAGTGGGGCAGAGGAAGAATTATGGAAGGAGCAGTTAATGGGGAGAACTGTAGATTTTGGCCAGTTAATTGAATAATCTGAAACTCTTGAAAACCAGTTTATTAAAGTAATTACCTCAGAGAGGTTGGTTTGTGTGTTTTGCAGAAAAAGCAACACATCATCCGCATAGAGACTGATTTTATGTTCTATGTTCTTACATTTTATGCCCTTAATTGTTGTAGCCTGTCTAAATGCTGCTGCTAGAGGTTCGATAAAAATTGCAAAAAGTGAGGGGGAGAGTGGGCATCCCTGTCTGGTGCCCCTCAGGAGACAGAAGCTGGAGGATGTCTGGTCATTTGTTCTGATACGAGCCGTTGGGGAATTGTATAATATTCTTATCCAGTTTATGAAAGAGTTTCCAAAACCAAATTTGTGTAAAGTTGCGAATAAAAATTTCCAATTAACTCTGTCAAATGCTTTTTCTGCATCTAGAGATAATATTATGGCTTTACAAATCCTACCATGTGAATTCATGGATTTTTTTTTCACATTCGGTCTCTCACAGTTGAAGTGTACCTCTGGTGCAAATTACTGACCTCTGTCATCATTTTAAGTGGGGGAACTTGCACAATCGGTGGCTGACTAAATACTTTTTTGCCCCACTGTACATTTCTGAAAGAATGCAAAAGCATTGACATATATTTTTCCTTCCTACAATAGCCCGACGGGCAGGGTAGCCCGACTGAAAAAATCGCTAGCCCCAGGACGTCAGGCTAGCGATATTGCAAGCCCTGTATCTGATTGAGGAATCACTCATCTTTGGAAAAGAGAGTTTATTACAGAGAAATGTCTCTTTCCAAAATAAAAGCTATACTATCCGCTTCTTCTGGGCTATATTCTCAGCAGCATAAGGAGAATCATGTGCTAACAGCTGTCTAAATGACTCGGCTAAAGTTAGTAGCATGCTTGTTGTTTTTGTCTTTGCACTAGGATGATGTCGGCGTAAATGTGCAGTCATATTCGTTGTGTTCCCACTAGTGCTTTCAGGTTAATCTCGTTGAAATGACCTTAACACCACAACACGGCAAATCTCCGTTAACGAGCTACCGCCGATCGCCCCGTGCATGGGGCTAGACGGCTAACACGTTAACGAGCTAACTGCGCTAACACACTAGTTCCCACCCATGTAATTGAGCATTGCATGGCACATCCAACATACTGTTTTACTTTAGTCCATGACTCGCTTACCTTCAGGGTCATACGTCACATGAAAACCAAAATAATTCCAAACGCCAGATCTGAATGAGGGTGGGGGAGGTGCCCTGCGCTCTTCCTTCTGACTATGCTGTCTGTGTGGAGCACTCAGTGGATCTGCGCTCGACAGTGCAGCCTAGGCGGAGTAGTCGAACGCAGATTCACTGAGCGCTCCACACAGACAGCATCGTCAGAAGGAAAGTTGATAAAATAAATTACAAATGTTGTATTGTTCAATACATATGCGTACCGAACCGAAAGCACTGTATCGAACGGTTCAATATCGATACGAATATCGTTGCACCCCTAATATATATATATATATATATATATATATATATATATATATATATATATATATATATATATATATATATATATACGCATATGTATCGAACAATACAACATTTTTAATTTATTTTATCAACTTTCCTTCTGACGATGCTGTCTGTGTTGAGCGCTCAGTGAATCTGCGTTCGACTACTCCGCCTAGGGTCGACAGTGCAGCCTAGGCGGAGTAGTCGAGCGCAGATTCACTGAGCGCTCAACACAGACAGCATTGTCAGAAGGAAGAGCGCAGGGCAAGCTAGCGAGACAGAAGTTAAGCTCTCCTTACAACATGGACCTCCCCCACTCTCATTCAGATCTGGCGTTTGGAATTATTTTGGTTTTCATGTGACGTATGACCCTGAAGGTAAGCGAGTCATGGACTAAAGTAAAACAGTATGTTGGATGTGCCATGCAATGCTCAATTACATGGGTGGGAACTAGTGTGTTAGCGCAGTTAGCTCGTTAACGTGTTGGCCGTCTAGCCCCATGCACGGGGCGATCGGCGGTAGCTCGTTAACGGAGATTTGCCGTGTTGTGGCGTTAAGGTCATTTCAACGAGATTAACCTGAAAGCACTAGTGGGAACACAACGAATATGACTGCACATTTACGCCGGCATCATCCTAGTGCAAAGACAAGTGGAAGCAGAAAAAAAACAAGCAAGCATGCTACTAACTTTAGCCGAGTCATTTAGACAGCTGCTTAATATGCTGCTAAGAATATAGCCCAGAAGAAGCGGATAGTATAGCTTTTATTTTGGAAAGAGACATTTCTCTGTAATAAACTCTCTTTTCCAAAGATGAGTGATTCCTCAATCAGATACAGGGCTCGCAATATCGCTACCCCGACGTCCCGGGGCTAGCGATTTTTCCAGTCGGGGTACCAAAATCTATCTCTGCCCTGCCCATCGGGCTATTGTAGGAAGGAAAAATATATGTCAATGCTTTTGCATTCTTTCGGAAATGTAGCTGGGTAATTATGTCATTGGCATCGGTGAGCCACTGTCAATATGTGACATATTGAAATCGCGTTTGAATTTGCGCTTGTTTTTTTGCTTTCACTTTGCAATCGCGTGAACTGTGTATAGAGAGCGACAGCACTGATCTGTGAGTGATGATAATTTGCGCACCAATTCCTCTGACATCGTCTTATTAATCGTTACCTTACTATGCAAACATGACAAGTGAAATCTCCCGCAGCAAGCTTAAACATGTGAGAGGTTGATCGCGCAGAGAATCGCTGAGCTTATGTGAGTGCGTGGGTAAAAGCAGCAGGATTTATATTTGACTACGATGACCTGGATGACTGAGAACCTTCACAGACAGATATATATTTTAGTTCTGCTGAGCCAAATAAGACAGGTCAGGGTGAAGAAGTGACAGCCAAAGAAAAGCTTACCACAAAACGGAAAAGTTATGACAAATCAGACTATAAGGCAAAAAGAAAGTGCAGCTTTATGGTTTCATGGACAAAATTATTTCTGTGGCTGCAATATGATGAGCTAAATAACCAGGGCTGCACATAAGAGGTCCGCAGGTGCGCATTCGCTGTCAAAATAAAAAACACGCACAAGGGTTAGGGTTAAATTTAAAAACTGTACTTTTGAGTTAAAATATATATTTATAATTTTAATAAATGACAAATTAAAAAGGCATGAACATTTTTTTTGTATCGAAAAAATATTGAACCGTGACACCAAAGTATCGAACCGAACCGAACCGTGAATTTTGTGTATCGTTGCACCCCTAATATATATATATATATATATATATATATATATATATATATATATAGTATATACACTGGGTGAATGTGCAGTAGTAGCAGCAAGCAGGTGAATTCTGTACATTAATATGAATAGACATCTGACTATTTTACAGGATAGACAATATAAACATATTTAAAATTAAAGGAATTTGAAATGTACATTGTGCCTTGGTTTAGAGTGTCTGGAAGAGAGTCCTGACTCAGTCAATTATAGATGATGTGAGAGGGCGGGTGTGTGTGTTTAGGGCACGGATGGCTTGGGGATAGAAGCTCCTCTTGAGTCTCTCTGTCCTTGCCCGGAAGATGCGGAACCTTCTACCAGATTGCAGAAGTTGGAACAGTTTGTTGCCAGGATGGGACGGGTCCTTCAGTATCTGCGCTGCTCTAGTCCGGCATCTCCTGGTGTAGGTGTCCTGAAGAGGGGGGAGAGCAATCCTGCAGCAGCGTTCTGCTGTACGGATCACTCTCTGGAGAGCTTTTTGGTCCTTCACACAGCTGTTCCCAAACCACGATGTCATGTTCTGTGTGAGGATGCTCTCCACAGCGCCTGTATAGAAAATCCTGAGGATCTTTGGAGAGACCCTGAACTTCCTCAGTTGTCATAGGTGATACAGGCGCTGCCTAGCCTTTTTGGTCTGGACCTGAATGTGGGCAGCCCATGTCAGGTCTGAGGAGATGTGGACACCAAGATACTTGAAGGACTGCACCCTCTCCACTGGAGCTCCATTGATGATAATGGGCTTGTAGTCTCTGTGCTGACCCCTTCTGAAGTCCACCATCTATATATATATATATATATATATATATATATATATATATATATATATATATATATATATATATATATATATAAAACACCCAGCACGCCCCTGCGGGCGGTTTATCCTTCAAGCTCGGGTCCTCTACCAGAGGCCTGGGAGCTTGAGGGTCCTGCGCAGTATCTTAGCTGTTCCCAGGACTGCGCTCTTCTGGACAGAGATCTCCGATGTTATTCCCGGGATCTGCTGGAGCCACTCGCCTAGCTTGGGAGTCACCGCACCTAGTGCTCCGATTACCACGGGGACCACCGTTACCTTCACCCTCCACATCCTCTCGAGCTCTTCTCTGAGCCCTTGGTATTTCTCCAGCTTCTCGTGTTCCTTCTTCCTGATATTGCTGTCATTCGGAACCGCTACATCGATCACTACGGGCGTCTTCTTCTGTTTGTCTACCACCACTATGTCCAGTTGGTTAGCCACCACCATTTTGTCCGTCTGTATCTGGAAGTCCCACAGGATCTTAGCTCGGTCATTCTCCACCACCCTTGGGGGCATCTCCCATTTTGACCTCGGGACTTCCAGGTTATACTCGGCACAGATGTTCCTGTACACTATGCCGGCCACTTGGTTATGGCGTTCCATGTATGCCTTGCTTGCTAGCATCTTGCACCCTGCTGTTCTGTGCTGGATTGTCTCTGGGGCATCTTTACACAGCCTGCACCTGGGGTCTTGCCTGGTGTGATAGACTCCAGCCTCTATGGATCTTGTACTCAGAGCTTGTTCTTTTGCTGCCATGATTAGTGCCTCTGTGCTGTCTTTCAGTCCAGCTTTGTCCAGCCACTGGTAGGATTTCTGGATATCAGCCACCTCCTCTATCTGCCGGTGGTACATACCGTGCAGGGGCCTGTCCTTCCATGATGGCTCCTCGCCTGTCTCCCTCCTCTTTCTTGGGTTTCTGCTGCCTGAGGTATTCACTGAGCACTCGGTCAGTTGGGGCCATCTTCCCAATGTATTCTTGGATGTTCGTTGTCTCATCCTGGACTGTGGTGCTAACACTCAGTCCCCGGCCCCCTTCCTTCCGCTTAGCGTACAGCCTCAGGGTGCTGGACTTGGGGTGAAACCCTCCATGCATGGTAAGGAGCTTTCTTGTCTTTATGTCAGTGGCTTCTATCTCCTCCTTTGGCCAGCCTATTACCCCAGCAGGGTACCTGATCACGGGCAGGGCGTACGTGTTGATAGCCCGGATCTTGTTCTTACCATTCAGCTGACTCCTCAGGACTTGCCTGACCCTCTGCAGGTACTTGGTGGTTGCAGCTTTTCTAGCGGCCTCTTCATGGTTCCCATTTGCCTGCGGGATCCCCAGGTACTTGTAACTGTCCTCTATGTCTGCAATGTTGCCTTCTGGTAGTTCAATCCCCTCAGTTCTGACTACCTTCCCTCTCTTTGTTACCATCCGACTACACTTCTCCAGTCCGAACAACATTCCAATGTCATTGCTGTATAGCCTGGTAGTGTGGATCAGTGAATCGATGTCTCGTTCACTCTTGGCATACAGCTTGATGTCATCCATGTACAGGAGGTGGCTGACAACTGCTCCATTCCGTAGCCGGTATCCGTAGCCAGTCTTGTTAATGATCTCACTGAGGGGGTTCAGGCCTATGCAGAACAGCAGTGGGGACAGAGCATCTCCTTGGTAGATCCCGCACTTGATGGTGACTTGTGCTATGGGCTTGGAGTTGGCCTCTAGTATTGTACACCACATCCCCATTGAGTTCCTGATGAAGGCTCTTAGGGTCCCATTGATCTTGTACAATTCTAGGCATTCCAGTATCCAGCTGTGGGGCATTGAGTCATAGGCCTTCTTGTAATCAATCCAGGCTGTTCACAGGTTGGTCAGTCTGGTCTTGCAGTCTTGGCTGACTGTTCTGTCTACCAGTAGCTGGTGTTTTGCGCCCCTGGTATTCTTGCCAATTCCTTTCTGTGTCCCGCTCATGTATTGACCCATGGAAGCTCCTGTCAGGCATCATGTCGGCTAAGATGAACAGTCATCTTAGCCGACATGATGCCTGACAGGAGCTTCCATGTAGTACTGAGGCAGGTTATTGGTCGGTAGTTGGAGGGGACCGGTCCCTTCTTGGGGTCCTTGGGGATCAGGACCATCCGACCTTCGGTTAGCCATTCCGGGTGTCTCTCGTTAACTAGCAGCTGGTTCATTTGTGCTGCCAGACGCTCGTGGAGTGCAGTCAGCTTCTTTAGCCAGTAGGCGTGAACCATGTCGGGCCCTGGTGCTGTCCAACTCTTCATACTGGGGACCCTTTCTTGGATATCTGCCACTGTGATGGTTACTGGACTCTGTTCAGGGAGGTCGCTGTGGTCTGCCCTCAAGGCTGTGAGTCTTTGCTTAGCAGTTTCCAAGGCCTCAGGTATGGACAGCTTGCTGTATTTCTTACGCACCTTCTTTGTCGCACCTTTCTGCAACTCCGTTAGTTGGCTAACCTCCCTCCGTGCTACTTTGATCTTGCCCTCTAGCCTACTTCTCCACGGAGGGTACTGCCCCTTGTGGCTGTTCAACTTGTAGCCAAGCATCTCACTGATCACTGCTGCCGTATTGTAGATCAGCTTGTTAGTGTCGGTAATCGTGGTTGTAGGTATTGTCCGTAGTGCTGCATTAACATCATCTAGCAGACGTTCTGAGGGTACTTCACGTAATCTTGGTAACCGGCTATGGGGGATCCAGGTTTCAAGCTTGGCCATGATCCTATTTTTCAGGTCAGTTCCTCTCGCACTCAATGATCCTTCTCCTATCGCACTTGGGGCTATGTACCCAATCTCGGGTGGGGGTGATGATATCTCCCCCCTGACCTGGCGTCCTGACTCCTCCTTGCCGTAGCATTTGTGTTGTACCTCGTCAATCTCTAGCTGTGAGAGCAGTTCCTTCTTTTGAATGTTGGAACACTGAGCTACTAGTTGTTTCACCGTCATTGTGGATGTTGGGTATCGAAGAATCCATAGGTCCCTCATCCTATTCATGTAGCCCCTTCTGCCGGGGTTACTTGTGTAGTAGCATTCCAACAACGCCCTGTTTTCGTCTCTTGCCCACCGATGCCTTCTTGTTCCAGTAGCCCACTTTTCGTCAGGGTGCCCTGGTTCCTCAACACCTGACGCGGACCTTGTTGATCTGGGCGACGTCCGAGCCGGCATATATATATGGTAAATGGTAAATGGCCTGTATTTATATAGCGCTTTACTAGTCCCTAAGGACCCCAAAGCGCTTTACACATCCAGTCATCCACCCATTCACACACTGGTGATGGCAAGCTACATTGTAGCCACAGCCACCCTGGGGCGCACTGACAGAGGCGAGGCTGCCGGACACTGGCGCCACCGGGCCCTCTGACCACCACCACCAGTATATATACATATATATATATATACACACACACACACACACACACACACACACACACACACACACACACACACACACACATATATATACATTTTGCTATACATAATGCAACTGCAACAAACACTTATAAGTAACGATACTGTGAATTTGTGAATTTGATGTGGACTGCTACTAACACAATAAAGATGTGATCACTCAAAGATGTTTACTGATCAATAACAAGCAGAGGAATACACACACACTTATACATAGATATAGATATATATATGTGGGTGTGTATGAACATAAAACATAATTAAAATGTAACTTTTTTTTTCTTCTCCAACAGTCTGAGTTCCCCCAGCTTTGAATTGACTGCAATCCCCAAAGCCCCTCTGGATACATTGGGGAACCTCTTCCTTACCGCCACTGTAACAAACAAAAGTCACAGTTCTAGTACTTTTATCAGAGTTAAAATAAAAACATGATTTAAATTAGCTAGCTTCATTTAGCAAATAGATATTTCCGTTTATAGAGATACAGATATATTTTACACATAATTTTACCTTTTTTTTTCCCCTCGATGGAAAGTCTATCCAGTTCACATTACAGTAATACTAACACCCCTTTTGGTCATCTATCCTTACTCTCCAGCATTCAATCTGTTGACCTTCTTTGTCTGAGCCCAACCACTTCAATGCATCATCACCTATCTGTGCAATTTTTATTGTTGCAAAGTGAGTTACTTGTGCAGTATACAATTTTAGATACACAGTCTTCACTTACTATTTATGGCTGTCATGGTTTCTTTATCAAGGGCAGTTCTTCGCTCTGCGCCTATGTCTGTTTTGCTGTGTCCTCCTATAAAAAGCATTAACATTTGAGTGTCTGTGTTAGATTTGTATTGTTGATTGTCATTTATGCTTAGAAATATTTAACCATATATGCTTAGAAGTGTATAATCATTTGTAGATTGAAAGAATGTCTCATCCTAGGAGGTCTGTAACAGCTCTGTGTAGCATGAAGGGGGAGGGCGTTCACTCCCTCTACAGAGTGTTCTGGCATAGATCACACACCTCCTAGGAGAGGTCGTATCTTCTCTTGCTGATATATGGTATAGCAAACACACGTATATCTGTTTAAGTATAAGAGCCCTTTGTTCAGATAGATCTGCTAGACGCCTGGCACCAGCTAGCACCAGAGTCTTCACAGGGTCACACCTTGAACTCACACACACACACACACACACACACACACACACACACACACACACACAGTATTCTTTGTTCACATGTATACCTATGTAAGATGTTATATGTTAATGACCCTATGCATATTCATGTAACCACAATAAAAGGAGTGCTATGGGGAGCCTGGCTGAGAGTCTGACGGAGGCTAGGTGGTGGGACGACACTTGGCCCCAGCCAGATTTCCCTCATGCATGAGTAAACCAGCCTGCTTGTGTCTTGCTTTGCAGTGTTATTATATTGTCTTCAACGTTCCAGCGGATAGGTACAAGCTACAAACCTATCATTAATTGGTCCTTCGAGAGCCGGATCCCTGGAATCGCATTCACCGAGGGGAGGAGGGACACGCTGAAAGACTGACGTCAGCCAGGAAGTTCCTGTGGATTCGCTGTCTGTCCTTTCTCCTCGATGAATGGCGATCGGCGGGATTCGAGGGTGATATTACACGCTAAGCAACGCCAAGTAAGTTTAAAGAGGCCGACTCTATAACCGTGTGGTTGTGCAGTCTCCGCCACTTTGGGGGGCGTTGAGAGGTTCCTCGCTACTTTGTGCAGCGAGAGGGGAGTTCTCCGCCACTTTGGGGGGCGTTGAGAGGTTCCTCGCTACTTTGTGCAGCGAGAGGTGAGTTCTCCGCCACTTTGGGGGGCGTTGACAGGTTCCTCGCTACTTTGTGCAGCGAGAGGTGAGTTCTCCGCCACTTTGGGGGGCGTTGAGAGGTTCCTTGCTACTTTGTGCAGCGAGAGGTGAGTTCTCCGCCACTTTGTGAGGCGTTGAGAAGTTCCGCGGGGTCCAGACTGTGCTGGACAATAGGCCTATTTTGTGTTGTTGTCGTTGTTGTTGTTATTGTTGTGTGAGTGTGTGCGGAGCAGAACACGTGGTCTGTGACACCGACTGTTGTTGTTATCATGGGTTTCTAAGCAACCAAGAGTGAGTCGGAGGGAGACAGACGTTTGTGCTGGACTTTGCTCCTGGCAGCACAAAGTATTTAAATAAAGATGAGAGGGAAGTTTTCAGAAAACACACCAGCCTTGAAGAGCACACCTGTGAAAACAACTAATATGCTGAACCCTGTATGAAACATCTAAAAGTACATGATGGAGAAGCTGTATTGAATATGAAAGTGTAAGACTTTGCCGCTGTGGGCAGAGCATGCAACTACTGTGTGATGTTGCGTTGCGGTTTTTTTTTCTGAGCTGATGAGCAAGCTACACATTATCAGCTGTCTGAGGACTGCTCAAAGAGAGGGAAACAGGGCGTTTCCGGGAGCAGTTTTCCTGCATCTTGACTTGTGTGTAGAGTGTTCATAACATCAGCATTATGTTTTTGTTTATTTGTTTTGTTGGGTTGAAAAATAGTTAAATAAACTGGTGATCATGCCTATGGATCACCATGGCACATATCTCCAGCCATATGATTTATTTATGCAGCTGACAAAGTGAGTGTGAATGTGTCTGACATCCCAGTTTTTTGTGCGCTGTGTAAAAGTAATTGCCTCTGATTGTGGAGAGCAGGTGATTCTGCAGGTCGCCGGCTATTTTACAAAAAAAAAAAAAAAAATACAAACAAAAGAGAGTGAAAAAGAGAAAGAATTTATATTGTAGATGAAAAATAATAATAGGAAAAAGGTTTTGTGTTGATCAACCAAGAACAACTACAATCTTATTTTCTGCTTTTAAGAAAAGACTGTTTACAAAAACACAGAGAGAGAGAGATGTGTGTTGATTAAGCAGCGATGATAATAATGAAAATGTCTTAGTTAGTCACTTTCAGGTGAAAAGCAGACCTGAATCAATTTTCCACATGTAGCAGTCGGAAGAAAGTTATAGTTTAACATCATTGGAAACATGCAGGCCAAGTTTCTGGCTGACTTATTTACAGCGCAATGTGTATGTGTCTCTCAACCTCCCTGAAGAATGCAGCTCCAAAGAGCAATAAAATGGCAGATAAAGAGACAGCAGCAAGTCCTGAGCAAAGAGTCCCAGCAAAGCAGCAGCAATGTGGACAAACAGCATCAGAGAAGAGCAAACCCATCATCCTGACTGATCGGATGAATGGCACTGTGTCTACAACAAGCTGAAACTTCACTGTGCATGTGAAGAAAACGTTTGAGGAGAACTGAACAGTTGGAGTTTGACATTTGCCACCTGTGGAGTAAAATGGCAAGAAGAGACAGTGGGACACAGGACAAAGCTGAAGGAGAACTGCCGGCTGTTGGACTGTTGAAGTGGGAGAGGACAACAGAGTGAGAGGACAACAGAGTGAGAAGACTAGGTGAGAACACATAGGAATTATTTAATGTGGGAAATCAAAATTTGGGTTAGCAAACCTGGGGAAAAGAAAACTGACTGCTTAAGTTGGAAAATTGTGAAGGGGTCTGAAACACTGCAAAAATAGAAACATATACAAAATCACACACACAAGCACAACATGCATTAACCCTACTAACAATTCCAAACACAAGAGAGCTTATGAAGATTAGACAACATCTTAAGCGTGTGAGTCTGTTTATCATCTTGTCCAAGTCACCTCGTGTGATGCAAAAACCAGTGGACTCATAGCACAGTAGTTAAGAAATGATCAAATAGCAGAGAAATGTGTAGGAAAGGCAGAGAACATGCTCTGCTGGAGATGCAGCTCCACAGACATGCATTAAACCTGCCTAATAACACAAACACACATGCAATGAAAATTAGCTTGTTATCTTTCATCAGTGTTAAAATAGTGTCAATTTAGCAGACACTTGTTATCAAATACTGAATTTATCCAATGCAAAAAATTGACTCTCTAGGTTGCAGGACAACAATTTAAACCTTTGTGGGAAAAAAGATTCTGGTTTGACCAACCAGTGATCAGATAATAAATTTAGTTGTTAATATAGTAAATTGGGAGAAGCTTCCTGCTTGATTGATGCAGCACAAGTTTACTACTAAATTTACTGTATGAGGGAAATTCTCTTTTAGTGATAACATTTTGAACATGCATTTCTGTTGTCCTGTCATCCTAGTGGGTTAATAGCTGATTCAAATTAGTTGATCGTTCTTAGATTAATGAAAGGTGATTGAATTCTAGCACGAGTGAATGGGATGTGTTGGAGTTTGTTGTGTGTTGAGTAGAGGCTCTAAAACACTGAGTTTCCTGCTTTGATGTGCGAGTGAATCCTGTATTTAGATACACAACTCTGAATACGTCAGAACAAACTTCTTTTGTGAAGTGCATGACAGCATGTCACATGTTTTATGATGAAGGGAAAAGGAAAACTGAATAAAATGGGTGTGTGGCCTAAATGAGTGAAGAGCACAGACCTGGTGATTAAACTCATAGCTAATAAGACATATTAGGCTTATGTTGTGTGTTGTGCAGCTGATGGTTGGTTTGGAGTGAATCTAGCTGATGATTCTTCTCCTGTTGTGAAGTTGATGAGGAGTTTGTGTCATGACTTAACAAGGCCTTCTTATTTTGATACTTTCACAGTGCACTGAGAGTTTGGTTTGATAATCTTTGTTATTTTTTTGTTTTTATCTTTTGAACAAACACTGATTTTGTTTGTCTATTTCTTTTCTTTAAGCGGATCTGCACGTCAGAAATTAAAAGTGCTATACGACCTGTCGAGAAAGCCGTTACAAGTGAATTTTCTCCACATTAAAATGGGCTCTGGAGAAAGCCACTTATTTGGGACAATATTAAATGAGTGTCCCAGCCTAAAAAAAAAAGGATTCAGCAGCGATGTAATCCAAACTAAAGTTCTTCTTTTTCTTTTTGAGATGACGTCATTTTGCTGAGAGTGGAAACTAAATGCGACGATAGGTTCCACTATCAGCAAAGAAAGAATGAATGAATGCATGAATGAATGGAAATAAGAACAAACTGACTGACTGACTGGTAAAAGCTGACAAGACTTGACCACGACTCAAAGTTAATCTCCACCTAGACAGGACAAAAGGGTGGATGAATTTATGTGTTTCCTTTTACAGGAGCAGAAAGATGACAGCAACATCTGAGGTTGCATGACGATAATCTGTTAAGTGCCACTTTCTGTGTCTGTGCATTTACCAAGGGTGCTATTCCCTACCTTGTGTTGCTTACAGAGGTAACGGTGATACAGTGTATACACCTGTGCAGCGCTAACATTTACATTTCTTTTTACGGCAGATGATTAATCATGTGATTGATCATGTGATTTATAAGAGGATTAGTTAATGTTTTTCTACTACAGGATTTCTGGGTTTATGTGTGAGGAAAACTATGTTTACAGGTTATGAGTGGTGATGCTGTTACACTGTGTTTTTGGGAAAATGTGACGGTTACTTTGATGATATGAATAACATTTTTCCACAGCAGTGGATGGTTGATTTTATGGTCTTTTTTTTTTTTTTTATGGCACCTCTGGAACCTGTCGACCTGCATTTGACCACAGTCAATATGTATTGCTAATGTTTGTTTTTCTATGACTAGATGTAGAGGATTTGGCAGAAGCGGACAAGTGACATGAGACAAACAAATAAGAGATGCAGTGTTTATGGTATAGTTGAAGATGGGCTATTGAGCTCATAGTGATTGATGAGTTGAGTGACTTTGCTTAAGAGAAGTCACTGATTACATTAATGTTAACTGAGTACATGGGATGATCCATGTTTGAGGCAAATTATGGTAATAATTGTAGTTTACTGATTTGAGAAAACCTGCACATGACACTTCTCTTGCTGATGCTGAATGTTTGTTACTCTTATGATATACTTGTTTACAGGTATGAAGTTTGATTTCACTTCCAGATTTTGCTTTCCAGGCCATGGTGGTGTGTATGCAGGCTCCTGGGAGAGCCAGGTGTTAAGCAAACTTAATATGCAAAACACGCTAACATTTTTATTGCAGGATTATAGGTCCAGGGTGGTGCTGCTCCAGAGGCGATGCCCTGATGTTGCCTGAGATAGGATCTAGCTAATCTTTTTCTTTAAGACAGGGATCCAGGTTTGATGAGTTGACTCATGGGAGCGTCCATGAGTCAAGAGGAGGGGTCCAGGAATTAACATAAAACAATGTTTTCTATTATTGTTGCAGTGATTTGTGTGATTAACCATTTATTTACAAGTATTAAACCTATGCAAGTGGTGCACCCATGTTCAGATGAGGCTTGAGGGCCTATAAGTGAAGTTCACTGAACTAAAGAATGTGGTTTGATGATTGTCGACATGCTCTCCAAATAGTTTGTCTTCCTAGCAAGGAAATACAGGTGCAGCAGTAATCTGCTGAGAAATCTTCAGAGGCCCAGTGAGAAGCGCATAGCTGACAGGACCAGGCAGTGGTTGAGGTCAAAGGTCGAGCTGGTTGGGGCCCATCATGAGATCAGACTTTGGAGCCACAGCAAGGACCATGAAACTGCGTTGGAATGAGAGCTGTGCCAAGGGGGTTTCCAGAGGCCAACAGAGGAGATTGTGGACAACAGACGGGCACCTGAAGGATGAGGGGAGCGTGCCAAGCTCCATCGACAGCGCAGAGGGAGTCTAAGGATGACATCATGATTCTGTGAAAAGCACAGGAACCAGCAGCTATGGAGGTGATGACAGTAGTTTCCTATGAACATCACCTAATGCTGTGCCACTATACTGTGCATACGATGGCACATTGAAGACTGCTGGGATCATAACAGCAGTAAGATGACGGAACCCAGCACCCTTTCCACAGAGAGGTTTTTCTGCAGAGCGTGGACAATTAAGGAGTCATAAATATCCCCCTCACAAGACGAAGGTCTGAAGTCAGGTGATGGGGCCTGGTAAGAGGCCATAAAACTGGAGTGCTGAGAGGTCTGCAACATTGGAAATAGCTGAGACCCATGTTGACAAACAACAAAACAAACTGGTATGTTTGAATGTCTATCCCACATACATTTGGACTCTGGTCCTATGGACAATGATGGAAACAACTGGAAGAGACATTCATGACGCCCTGCAGAGCTTAAACCATTCTGCAGAGAGACATATGATTTGCACGCCCGGAGGAAGCATCACCAAGCTGAGATGTTTTTGAAAACGTTACTTTTTTTATTCTTACTATTAAATTAACAATTTCTTTGTTTGCTTGTAGGGTGCAGTTTGCCATGAGATGAGATCAATGAATGGGATAACTGCTGATGCATTTGTTAAACTGTGTATTTTTTCAGTAATTTGGGGTGATTTGACATATGCTGAGTATAAAAATGTTTGCATTGAAACTGTCAGACATGAGGTATTCTATGACTGGGAACTTTTCAAGCATAAAGGTCAAAAAAGGGGGAAATGTTAGATTTGTATTGTTGATTGTCATTTATGCTTAGAAATATTTAACCATATATGCTTAGAAGTGTATAATCATTTGTAGATTGAAAGAATGTCTCATCCTAGGAGGTCTGTAACAGCTCTGTGTAGCATGAAGGGGGAGTGCGTTCACTCCCTCTACAGAGTGTTCTGGCATAGATCACACACCTCCTAGGAGAGGTCGTATCTTCTCTTGCTGATATATGGTATAGCAAACACACGTATATCTGTTTAAGTATAAGAGCCCTTTGTTCAGATAGATCTGCTAGACGCCTGGCACCAGCTAGCACCAGAGTCTTCACAGGGTCACACCTTGAACTCACACACACACACACACACACACACACACACACACACACACACACACACACACACACACACACACAGTATTCTTTGTTCATATGTATACCTATGTAAGATGTTATATGTTAATGACCCTATGCATATTCATGTAACCACAATAAAAGGAGTGCTATGGGGAGCCTGGCTGAGAGTCTGACGGAGGCTAGGTGGTGGGACGACACTTGGCCCCAGCCAGATTTCCCTCATGCATGAGTAAACCAGCCTGCTTGTGTCTTGCTTTGCAGTGTTATTATATTGTCTTCAACGTTCCAGCGGATAGGTACAAGCTACAAACCTATCAGTCTGACTAGTTAAATTTCCAAAAATCTGATCTTTGTTCATCTAAACATTTGAACTACAATATTATGCTTTTTGGTAAAGAAACTGGTGACAGAGAAGTAGGCTTTTTAAAATACTATTAGCTAACCATTGGAACTAAGTTTCAAAGCTGTTTACCTTTTAAATTGCTTTGGATCAAAACCTCCAGTGGGAAGATGGCCATCAGAAGAACACGCACCATTGAAGTGGGTGTTTGGGCCTGAAGAGCAGTAGCCCACTGATGTTTCAGAATTTTTACCCTGTAGCATGTGCTATCTCCACCTGTGGTTGCAATCACATAAAAAGAGTGTTTCAATATAAATTGTTTTTAAAAAACACATTTGAGTATGCACCTACCTAAATTCTCAGCAAAATTACTTACATATTCGGCATCACTGGAACCCTTTAAATAAATAAACACATACATACGAAGTCAACAATGTTGTTACAGACAGAGTATTACTGGTAAACTAAATGAAAGAAGGAAGAACTCAGAATAACTTAGATGATTGAGTCTTTACTCTTTAAAAAGAAAGATTGACATTTCTCGGTGGCACAAAGCAGTAGCAAAATTACTTACTTTAGCATCACCAGACGTAGAAGCTTTGCATGAAGAGTTGGGCACCTATAAAGGAGAATATTTAAAGATAAAAAAAATACACATAGCATTGACTGCCATAAAACCACTGAATAAATATCAGAATGTGACAATGTTGCACAACAATCTAAACCTTGTAAGTCATGTGACAAATTTTGATGACGTAAATATATCTATACAATTCAAGTAAATAGGTACAGCATATATGTTCTGGAGAAAAAAACAACAAACAAGCAAGCAAAAAACACAACAATATATAAGAATCCAGTGGGGTAAAAAAATCTCTTCTGAAGCAATATAGTTCATTTTGGGTGAAAAACAAAACATTCCTCTAAATATATATATACTGACATCAGCAATCAACATCATGATTGTAATTATTTCCCTCCTAGTCCATCTACTGCTCTGTGCATGTGTCAAGCACTACGACTGTATCTATGCATATAAATTCACCATATATATCCTGCAAAAATATCTTGTTATGGTCAAAAAAAGGCAAACAAACAAAGGCATTAAATCAGAGATGAGAAATTAATTGTGAATATCAATTATATGGTAAATGGCCTGTATTTGTACAGCGCTTTACTAGTCCCTAAGGACCCCAAAGCGCTTTACACATTCAGTCATCAACCCATTCACACACTGGTGATGGCAGCTACATTGTAGCCACAGCTGCCCTGGGGCGCACTGACAGAGGCGAGGCTGCCGGATACTGGCACCACCGGCCCCTCTGACCATCACCAGTAGGCAACGGGTGAAGTGTCTTGCACAAGGACACAACAACCGAGACTGTCAGAGCCGGGGCTCAAACCGGCAACCTTACGATTACAAGACAAACTGCCAACTCTTGAGTCACGATCGCCCCACAACTAGGTGAACTACAGGTGACCTATTCTTTATCTACTAGCAATCAAGCTTATTTAACTAAGAAGTTTGAGATATTTGAATGTAAAATAAAATAAATAACAATAAAAATAACATGATATAACAACTTACATTA
Source organism: Maylandia zebra (assembly GCF_041146795.1). Classification (NCBI taxonomy): domain Eukaryota; kingdom Metazoa; phylum Chordata; class Actinopteri; order Cichliformes; family Cichlidae; genus Maylandia; species Maylandia zebra. The sequence goes on along the minus strand of NC_135181.1, from coordinate 27,468,170 downwards.
GGGACATCTGCATTTAAATCCACAGGCTAAAAGTAATATAGTAAATGTGTTAGTAATAGTACAGGTATTTGTGCAAAATAATTTACAGTATAGTACTTTGCATGTGCAGGTAGCTGTGGTGTGAATTGTAACTGAATATCAGATGAATGTCAGAGAAATGAAATGTATTTATTTTTTGTATTTATCAATCATAAAGTCATGTTTTTTAGGCCTGTTACGATAACAACTTTTTGTTGGTCGGTATATTGCCCCATAAACAATTGCGTCAAGTAATGTCATTGTCATTTTAAGACCATTTAATACCTTTAAGTGTATAATCATAAAATAACACCAAAATAATGCAAGATCTACACACTTTCAATTGACAAACAAACGACTATTTCTTAAAATATTTAGATCATGGATATTAGGAATGAAAATATTAGATACCTTAGAAAACTTGAATAAAAAGTAAATATTCTAACAAATAGAAAACAAAATGCATAAAGAACATTTGGAGATTTTTCCATCTACAAATTTTTCCCCTTTTTCCTGTGAAAAATAAGATATCGTGCTGAAAAACACAATCCTTATTAAGCAATGTCTAACCAGTAGTACTGGTCTGAATGACAACAAACATAGCTAGTGTTTGGGAAAATCTGTTATAAAACAATTTTTATTTCAATAGTTATGCTTAGCATGTGACATAATATCACGTGACACAGACACTGCGTAAAAAACCACAACAACTAATACTTACTTTAGGAGGATGAGGGAGGGCAGCATCAGGTTGAGACTTTGACATCTGTAAGAGAAAAATTGATGTATTAGAAACAAGTCATTTAAAAATACATTAATGTGGCAGACTGTTCCCTGTTCCGATGCAGTGTACAAGTACAATCAGGGCTGTCACAACAATGGGGCGGTGCCAAGTGGCCGCAACCCTAGGTACAATGTACAAGTACATATAACTACATATTATGTGAATAAAGCAAGAATCTGGTGAGGTTAGGCACACTGCTGACTGATGCTTGTTAGGTTTATATGATTGCAAACTGCACAAAAACAACAAAGCAACAAAATTAATGATAATGACAAAAAAATTAATTTGATTTTACTTACATCAGGAAGATCTGCATTCATTTTCATGGGCTGAAATAAATAGGCACAAACATTACTGCTAAACAACCCAAAAAAACTCCAAAAGGCCTTAAAATGATTAAAAAGGCAAGGAAATGTAGAACATTGTAATTAGTGATTATTAATGAAGGATAACTGTGCTTTGTTTCTAACCTTGGTAAGTAAATGCTCTGTAGCCTGAAGGAGAGGTGGGATTTCTGTGAAAGTGAAATTAAATGTGAATAGGTTTTGATAGTTATTGTATATGACAGGTGTAAACACACATAAAACATGCAATAGTACAGTACTTTCAAGTATTTCATTTTTCAGCCTATCGTTCTCTCTTTTTAGATTCGAGTTCTCTTCTCTCAACTGATTAATGACACGCTGTAGAGGTTCAAGTTTCTTTTCCACTCCACCAAATAAACTTCCTTTTCCTCCAAACTGTCTAAGTATTCCTCCTCATCAAAATCCCGAATGTGTTCAGTTGGCAGAATTGAGAACTTTCCATCTTCCGACCACTTAATTAACGCGAACATTATCCGCTTGTGTCTTCCCGTCTGTATATCGGCCATTCGGAAATTGCGCCTCAGACGTCGGTTATATTTCAAAAAAAGGGGGGGGAAAAAGAAACAACAACTAATAAACATATTTTTTGCGCGTTCATTGCACATGTTTGGGAATATTTCAATATTTACTTTTTACGTATTACTTTTTATTTTATCTTTATTTATAAAAAGCACAATGGCAACGGGCACGCGCATTTTTTGAATAATCTCTGGTGAGCATAGATTTCATAGAAAAAACATATTGTTTTAAGTACCTTTTTTTTATTAATTCTGTGACGTACAAAGACGGACGTTTTTGGGACTTTGTTAAGGTGTGCTCACGGAAGAAGAGGCTGCAATTTTGCAAACTCCCTGGAAAACTGCTCAGTAAGCATATATTTCACAGTAACATGCTACATTTATTTTATATGTTGCAGTTTCTGTTTTACAATCCTCGATGTTTTCTTCAATGTAATTTTAATTTCATCAACAGGTCACATGTGAGTCAAAATGAGCGAGCCTCCTGAAAGGATTTTATATAAATGTTATCTAACTGATCCTGAAGAGGAAATTCCTTCAAGAACCAAACGGAGATGGGCACAAAAAGAAAGGTGTGTTGGTAATGTAATATCCCCAAATGTCTATTACACATTGGCTTTGTTTATTCTTGATAAAAAACAAACATCTTAAGCATGCAGTGGACGATTATTTACCACTTTGAACGATTACATAATTGTGGCATCGTTAGTGATTGCCACTAGATTAATTGATTGTGCAGCATTGAAGGATTTTCAATTAGTGTTTTCAGCTTATGTTCTTTTAAAAATAGGACATGCAGTTGCTTAAAACAATGGTATAAACATCATTCTAAGTGAATTTTATAAAATGTAATTAATAACCACAATGAAAATTGTAAGGAAAAAATGATCTTTATAAATTACCATACCATAAGGTACGATAAATGTACTCTGGCTCCCAAATGAATGATCTGCAGTTGGCTCTTTTAAACAGGGAATGTAGCGAGGCTATGTCTAATCTGCTTATTACTGATCAATAAACTTTATAAGTGATCACATCTTTATCGTGTTAATAGCAGTTCACTTAGAGTTCAAATATAGCAATAAGCAATTTCTATTTTCTTTATTGTATATTTTCTTTTTCAGAATTAAGGTTGCAGAAGAAGAACTTCAGAATGTTATCAAGGAATGTCAAAAGGTATGCCTTATGATATAATTGGTGGTTCAATTTGCATTTTTGTAAATTCATAAATGAACAGTTCAACCAAAAATGTAAATTCTCTAATCAATTGCTCACTCTTAAGTTTTTATAAACCTGTATGAATTTCTTTTGAACAAAATAATGTTGATAACCAAACAGTTGCTGGTCCCCATTGACATAGTATGGACATAGTATGAAATAACAACACTATGGAAGTCAGTAGGGACAAGAAACTGGTTATCAACATTCTTGAAAATATCTTCTTTTGTGTTCAACAGAACAAAGAAATAGGTTTAGAACAACTTGAGGGTGATGATTACCAAAATAACGTTTTATTCCTTTTATCTTATCATCCATTTTATCTTATCCCTTAGCATTTAATTACCTCAGTTATACCAAATAATAAATGCTTGATTCATATTAATATTAATAAATGATCTTATTGGTCTCTTTTTAAGGTTGGTGTTGGAATACAAACATTTTGTGTTAACTGTAATGAAAACAATTTTAATGCATAAATCTAAATTGAATTTATTCTGAATATTGGACTATAGATTTGTCGAAATAAGTACACAATAGTTAGTTGAATTTTCAAGTCAAGAAATGAAATCAAAAAGATCATTACATTTCTAGACATTATTTTTTTAAGAATATTCATGAATTAGTGCATTGAACAAGAAAAAATAAAACAAGTAATCATTGTTCTAATTATGATTTTTACGGTAATTTCTACTTTCTACTGCAATCATATATTCTTACAGAATTTATCATGAAAGAAAGCACTAAGCATTCATTTTGACAGCCAAAGCAAACTTAAATTTTGGCAAGACTGAATGGACATGTCAAATAGTGCACAATTAGTGAATGAGACCAATTTCAAATGTCTGCTGTAATGTTAAAAAAAGAGACGCATAAATACAGTAGAGAGAAGACGGTTACAGGGCAGATCTCACCGATATAGACATAAATGCGTCTATGAGTCCACTAGGTTAATGCTCTTACACTGAAGATTTGTTTACAGGACCCATAATTCTCTCTCTCGCTTCTCTTTTCAAGGAAATCCCAGACACCCTTCCAGAAGACAGAACTCTGCTGATGACTAATGATGAAGAGTGCACTGCAGGTCCTGTTCAGATAGAGGTCCCAGTGGATTCAGATCAAACTAAAGAGCAAAATCAACTACTACTTCTGGCACTTAAGCTCAAACACAGTTTGACCAATGACTGTCTTGAAGATATCATGAAAATCCTTAATGTTGTTGGTGGCAGTGATTCAGCATGCAGGACAAAATATTCATTTTACAAAGCTTTTGATGATACAAAAGACATCATGAAAATCTGTTATGTGTGTGAACAGTGCAGTAATATAATGTCAGCTGAACTGGACCAAGTTCATTGTGTTCAATGCAACAGCACCTATGACAAAGCAAGTAGGTTTACCAATAACTTTTTCATATACCTCTCCTTGGAAGATCAACTCAAAAATCTCTTGAGAATGCCAGGAATTACAGATGAATTAATAGGGAGGCAAACAGAAACATCTACTTCTCTCAGTGACATTTGTGATGGTTTTTTGTATCAGAAAGCTTTAAGTGGTTCAGAAACGGCCCTTCAAACCCTCAGCTTAACATTTAGCTGTGATGGTGTGCCAGTTTTTAAAAAGTCCCCTTGTAGTATTTGGCCCTTTTTTTTTGCACCATTAATGAATTGCCATTGAAAACAAGACAGGATAATGTACTCCTTTGTGGACTATGGTTCGGGGATGAGAAGCCTCACATGAGAAGTTTCTTAAAACCTTTCATTGATGAGTGTGTGGACCTACAGGACAGTGGTTTCACATGGGAAGATGACAAAGGCGTTTCTGTCAATACAAAAGTAATCCCTTTAATTCTAATGAGTGACTCAGTTGCCAGACCTCTGATCCAAAATTTTAAACAGTTTAATGGTGAATATGAATGCTCCTACTGCCTTCATGAAGGAAAGGTAGTTGAAAAAGGCAGAGGATTCACTCGTGTATATCCTTTTCAGAAGGACGTTCAGCTCCGCAATCAGGAACAAACTAATGAATTTGTAGAAGCTGCGCTACAGTCTGGTAAAGCTGCTTTGGGTGTTAAAGGGCCAAGTATGTTGTGTAGACTTCCCAGTTTTGATATTATCGAAGGGTCTGTCCCAGACTATATGCATTTAGTACTTCTGGGTGTTGAAAGAACTGTAACAGGGCTGTGGTTAAACAGTGAAAACCATGAAAAGCACTGGTATATAGGTAGGTCTACAAAACTGTTAGATGAAATGCTTTTAAAGATTAAACCGCCATGTTATGTACCTCGTGTGCCAAGGTCTGTCACATATATGTGGAATATGTGGCTCTTTTATAATAGCTTACCTGTACTAAAAGGTGTATTGCCAGAACCACTACTGAATCACTGGTCTAAACTAGTCAAGGGAGTATCCCTTCTGTTGGGCGAAAATATAACTAGAGAGCAGATTACTGAGTCTGAGGCACTTCTAACAGATTTTGTGAAAGACATGGAGGTATTCTATGGGGAAGCTAATCTGTCTTATAATGTCCATCTTTGCCTCCATTTACCAAGAAGTGTAGTTAACTGGGGGCCTTTGTGGGCTCATTCCGCCTTTATGTTTGAGTCTTACAATGCTAAACTACTAGACATGATCAAAAGCACTCAAGGGGTTGCGCTACAGATTGTAAAAATGTTCTGGCTACAGAAGGCCTTACCATTTTATGGCTAGACTTTACTGAAAGATGCCTCAAATGAATGCAAGGAGATATTTGAATCTCTAACAAGACCTAAACAGTTAAAAGATGTAACTCGCACACATGGTATCACTGCACTTAATCATCCTAAAGTGCGATTAATTAGGAGGGATGACTATATGGCACTGAGTCGTTATGGGGTACAAAGGAGCAGAGTAAAGTACTTTCAACGAATCATTACAAATGGCGAGGTGTTTCACTCAGAAGATTACAGTTGTGTACTCAAACGTAATTCATTCGCTGTTATGTTGAATGATGATGATCAAAATTTCTTTAACATTAAACGATTTGTAATATGTCAAAATGAAAGTGGAGAGACGTGTTATGCCATTGGAAGATTCTATGAACGAGCAAAGCATAGTCTCTGTGCCTCAAATCCAAGTTATTGTGAACCAGTATCAAAACGTCTTGGGCATCTGACAGGTATTCTTGCTGCAAAGATCAAATGCAAATGTCTGATCATTCACACTGAAAAACTAAAAGTCAATTACATTTTAGAAGCATTAATCAGTGTGAATTCCTTAAATAAGGTTAAACACGAGAAAACATGATTTTCTTCAGTGCCATGTGGTATTTTTCTGAAGTGATTTTAAACCAGTTCATAAAAAAACCCATACATAATTAAACATTAAATGGCAAAACGTCAGATATATATTACATTAAGTCATTAAGTGCTATATTATATTGCATCATTACAGGAACACTCCCTCAGAGTTAATACGTTGAGTCTGACCATTTTGGAATCCATACAGTTGATTTGTATGGTGATAACACTTTTAACATAGCTTAGCATACATCATTGAATCCAAGGGGACCGTGAGCATCGCGTTGAAAAATGACCAAAGACTTAATGGTCAAACTCAACTTTTTAACTCTGAGGGAGATGGAGAATGAGCCTATTTCCAAAAAAAGTGGACTGTTTCTTTAAGTACTATATTGTATATATTTTCAAAAACTAAAGTGTACATAGCAGTTGTTGTATTTTGTGTACTGTATCAATGACAAATAATTTCAAAGTCAAGTGAATGCTAATATTGTGTAATGTGAAATACTGAATAAATAACCTAATTCTTGCTAGACCTTTGACTCTGTTTTGTTTGAATCCAACTGTTTTTGCAGATGTGATTAGATGCAGATGTTGTTACTTTTATTATTATTATTGCACTAAATACATTTTAACCTCCTAAGACCCGAACTCTTCCACGACATGCATTTTTAATTTCTCTTTGATATTTAGGCATATTGGGACCCGATGAATGTAAAAACAAAGAATTACCAGATTTATTTTTTTTACCTTATTTTTGTTTTTAAGAAAAATAAGAGCCACATATGAGGATATTTGTTTAAAATTTTGATAGAACAATAGCAGTATAATGTCTTCGTAAGTGGATATTAGGCCCTTGTAGAGCAAAATTGAGTATTTTGGTCTAAATAACCCAAAATGTGATGTCCACATATGTGGACACCAGGTCCTAGGAGGTTAAATAAGGGATACTTTGAAATATATTCTACTGAAAGGTTGGAAATCTATTTTCTTGAACGCAAATATCTTTTGAAATGTATTTTGGTTTGAAAGAAATATATTTTCAATTTCAAAAATATATTTTTTGGAGCATCACAAATACAAAATATATTTACCATATATTTGAAATATATTTTGGTCAGGAAAAAAGTATTTTTTTTACCGTATGGGAGGTCTTGAATAATCAGGCCCCATCTTATCTTAATGACCTTATAGTACCATATCACCCCATTAGAGCACTTCGCTCTCACACTGTAGTTTTACTTTTTGTTACTAGTATTAGTAACAAAAAGAATTTAAAAGTAGAATGTGAGGCAGAGCCTTCAGTTTTCAGGCCCCTCTTCTGTGGAAGCAGCTTCCTGTTTGGATTCAGGAGACAGACACTATCTCTACTTTCAAGATTAGGCTTCAAACTTTCCTTTTTTCTAAAGCATATAGTTAGGGGTGGATTAGGTGACCTGAATCCTTCCTTAGTTATGCTGCAGTAGGTGTAGGCTGCTGGGGGATTCCAATGATGCACTGGGTGTTACTTCTTCACTCACTATGTGTCAACAGAACTCTCTGCACTGAATCATATTTGTTATTAATCTCGGGTTCGCTTCCATAGCATGTCTTGCTCCTGTCTTCCTCCCCCTGGCCCTCCCCTGAGACTGGCTCTGCTGTAGGCTTCTTCCTGTTAAAAAGGAGTTTTCCTTCTCGCTGTTGCCAAAGTGCTTCCTCATAGTGGGTCATATGATTGTTGGGTTATCTCTGTATGTATTATTGTACGGTCTACCTCACCACCTTGAGGCGACTGTTGTGATTTGGTGCTGTATGAACAAAATTAAACTGAATAATAATTTTCTAATTTTTGGGAAACAAACCAAAACAGTTGGAGAGTGTCTGACCTCACTGAATGTAAGCTGATCTGGGATCTGTGCACTGGAGCAATAGCTGTGAGTGAACCTGGACCAGCACACTCAGAATCAGGCTGGAAGAGAAGAGACCTCTAAAGACCTGCTGAGGACAGACCAGGGTGAGAGGAACCTGCATCCCAGTGCTTTAACCTGTGACCATAGCTAAGGGGAACATACACAGTCTTCATGGTTCTGACATGCTATCATGTGATCATACATGTGACCCCAGGTTTAAATGCTGCACAGAAACACATGTGATGATGGTGACAGTCGTCATACCATCAGTTGTGAGGACAGCTGATGACGTGACAGTTTATCAGACTTTGCTCGCTATGTGCTCAGAGGTTTTCTGCTGCAGCTCACTTCCTATTCTCTGCTTGCACACAGGAAGCTAAACTCGCCTTAAAAAGCTGTTGTTGTTGTTGTGAGCTGATGATCGTCAGGCAGCTGATGATGACAAGCATGAGACTGTGAAGTTGGGCTGGGATCAGATTATCAGTTCTTCGGTTTGGACTGAGGAGCTGTCACATTCTTACCTGTGCAGGTGATCGGTGTGTCAGCGCATTCGGGTGATACTAAACATTATTAAAACAGGAGCGCTGTGTGTGCATGTGTCCCTGTGAGTGTGTGTGTGTTTCTTTTGAACTTTATCTGATAGAAACAAGCTCAGATCTGAAGACGCGCGCTTCGTGAGTGCGGAAGTGAGCGCAGTCAGTACCAGCTGTGCGTCGCGCTGTGTGCGGCGGTTCTGGTGTACTGTCGGTGATTTTCTAGATGGGTTGCTCCCTCTCAGCGGAGGCTCCGGACCGGCGGCCGGAGCAGGAGGAGGAAGAGGATGCGTTGCCGGTGAGTCTGAGCGCGGAGAGCCGGGAGGCGATCAGGAGCAGTTGGAGGGAGATCCAGGAGGACATCAGCAGGGTGGGCGTCATCATGTTCGTCAGGTGAGTTCACGCGCGCTCCGCCGTCCTCTGTACCGTCACGCAGGTAGACGTTATGAAGAAGTGTTACGTCAGAGCAGGTATCCTTAACTACCGGTCATAAAGCCGTGTTGAGTTTGTTTAAGGGCGAGGGTCTCTCAGCTCGCAGATCTGATGTCCCACCAGCCCACAGGCACGGCTGTGACGTCAATTCTGCGTAAATCGACGTTCAGTCAGAAAACAGTGGCGATTATCGTTTAGATGATCAGATTATTGTAAAAACTGCGGGCAAGGTTTGATTGACAGCTCATCACCAAACAGCGGGCATGCGCAGGTCTGAAAGACTTTCTGGTTCTGATGCAGGTGAGTGCCTCAGAGTCAGAGGTCATGTGTCAAAAGTCACGGGAGATCATGTTCTGCTTTCTGGAGTCTGAGAAAACTGTGCAGACGAACCCTGACAGGAAGTGGGCTGGAGCTGGTTTGGTTGCTGTGCCTGAGTTCGCAGAGGGTGGAGGTCCTCCTCTCCTCTGCAAGATGGAGCAGGGCCAGGCAGAGCCACAGTGTTTGGGCTCAGGAGTGCTGTTTACCTGCAGACTGATGTTACTGATGTTCATGCAAAGCAGGTGCAGCGAGCCGCTCTGCAGTCTCAGCCGCTCTCTGTGGTTTGTGCACAGCTGTCTGTTTTCGCCTTGTGTTTGTGTGTGCAAGTTCACCCCAGCCCTCAGCACAGCACAGAGGACCGTGGGTAATGAGGACGTGACCTTTCTGCAGCTGCAGGTTCACTGACTGCCCTTTGTTAGCTTATCAGACATCAGAGCAGCGCTCACACCAACCGTTTAACTCCACCCCCACCCTCTTCCAGGCTGTTTGAGACTCACCCGGAGTGCAAAGACGCCTTCTTCACCTTCAGAGACCTGAATGATGTGAACACCCTGAGGGCGAGCAAAGAGCTGAAAGCCCACGGCCTCAGGTTACACACACATACACACACACACGCACACACTTTAAGTGAGAGCTGAGCAGTGTAACTGTGAGTGGGGGGACCAAGCAGAAACAGGGACAAATGTGCTAACAGCTGATCAGCTGATTTCACAAATGACATAAAACATTAGTCAAATGAGGCGTTAAACATAAATACCACCTCTGTTGGACTTATAAATAAAGTTCTTTTGAAGCCAGGAAGGATGTGAGGGTGGTGCTAATCTAATGTCATACACAATAACAAGAAGCAGATGTTGTTATCAGTCATAATGACTTGCGTCCATTTTTATCTCTGAAACTGAAACACTTTGTTAAACTGTGTGGGAGAGGAAATATAAAACTGTACTCTCACCCCTTGCTGTAACATTTTGTATGAGGGCTGCAATGAGGGCTCAAGATATATTTATTATTGCCTCTGATCAGAATTATTGCAATCATACAGAAGCATGAAATTAACCTTTCATTTCATTAAAACACAGCCCAGAGGGCCGGTTAGCTGACAGCTAGCAGCAAAAGCTGCCTGTGACTCCTGCAGGGTCTCTGGTTTTAGCAGAGCCTCCTGCTGACTGGTTTTCTCCTCTGCTCTCTCTGCAGGATCATGTACATCATCGAGAAGACGGTCGCCAGGATCGACCAGGACGACCGTCTGGACCAGCTGATCCTGGATCTGGGCAGGAAGCATTACCAGTACAAAGCCCTGCCAAAATACTATGATGTCAGTGTGAAGCTGAACACAGTGGTGGGGATTTGTTTCCACTCAGCTGTGACATTAGTTCAGTCCACACTGGTCATCCTCAGCCGAGCCTGCTCACACACGTCTGGCAATTCTTCTCAATTTTCTGAGCTTTAGGCAGATTGAAAGCTATAGGAGGGTTGTAGAAGAGCTGGAGGAGGATTGTAGGAGGGTTTTAGAAGAGCTGGAGGAGGGTTGTAGGACAGCTGTAGGTGGACTGTAGGACGGCTGTACTAGGATTAGGGATGGGTATCGTTTAGGTTTTATCCGATACCGGTGCCAAACCGGTACTTTTGAAATGGTACCGGTGCTTAAACGGTGCTTGAACCGGTGCTTAAAGAATGGAGAACACAAACTTTGTCCAAAAACCTCTTATGTTTTTATTTTTAGCAGTCTCTTTTTTTCTGCAAAATGATAACCAAGTTAGCCTTTTCTGTTGATACAACATACCTCCTTTGGTTGGAACCGGTGCTTAAACAATGGAAAACACAAACTTTGTCCTAAGACCTCTCAAGTTTAGCTGTTCTTTTTTGTAAAAAGATAACAATGTTAGCCTTTTCTGCAGCTATAGGGTATACAGTGGCTTGCAAAAGTATTCGGCCCCTTTGAACCTTTCCACATTTTGTCACATTACAGCCACAAACATGAATAAATTTTATTGGAATTCCACGTGAAAGACCGATACAAAGTGGTGTACACGTGAGAAGGGAATGAAAAATCATACATGATTCCAAACATTTTTTACAAATAAATAACTGAAAAGTGGGGTGTGCGTAATTATTCAGCCCCCTGAATCAATACTTTGTAGAACCACCTTTTGCTGCAATTACAGCTGCCAGTCTTTTAGGGTATGTCTCTACCAGCTTTGCACATCTAGAGACTGAAATCCTTGCCCATTCTTCTTTGCAAAACAGCTCCAGCTCAGTCAGATTAGATGGACAGTGTTTGTGAACGGCAGTTTTCAGATCTTGCCACAGATTCTCAATTGGATTTAGATCTGGACTTTGACTGGGCCATTCTAACACATGGATATGTTTTGTTTTAAACCATTCCATTGTTGCCCTGGCTTTATGTTTAGGGTTGTTGTCCTGCTGGAAGGTGAACCTCCGCCCCAGTCTCAAGTCTTTTGCAGACTCCTAGGTTTTCTTCCAAAATTGCCCTGTATTTCGCTCCATCCATCTTCCCATCAACTCTGACCAGCTTCCCTGTCCCTGCTGAAGAGAAGCACCCCCAGAGCATGATGCTGCCACCACCATATTTGACAGTGTGGATGGTGTGTTCAGAGTGATGTGCAGTGTTAGTTTTCTTCCACACATAGCGTTTTGCATTTTGGCCAAAAAGTTCCATTTTGGTCTCATCTGACCAGAGCACCTTCTTCCACATGTTTGCTGTGTCCCCCACATGGCTTGTGGCAAACTGCAAACGGGACTTCTTATGGTTTTTTGTTAACAATGGCTTTCTTCTTGCCACTCTTCCATAAAGGCCAACTTTGTGCAGTGCAATAATAGTTTTCCTATGGACAGATTCCCCCACCTGAGCTGTAGATCTCTGCAGCTCGTCCAGAGTCACCATGGGCCTTGGCTTCTCAATAACTTTATCCTTGACCTGTCTGGTGTGTTCTTTGGACTTCATGGTGTTGTTGCTCCCTCTTAGACAACCTCTGAGGCCGTCACAGAGCAGCTGTATTTGTACTGACATTAGATTACACACAGGTGCACTCTATTTAGTCATTAGCACTCATCAGGCAATGTCTATGGGCAACTGACTGCACTCAGACCAAAGGGGGCTGAATAATTACGCACACCCCACTTTTCAGTTATTTATTTGTAAAAAATGTTTGGAATCATGTATGATTTTCGTTCCACTTCTCACGTGTACACCACTTTGTATCGGTCTTTCACATGGAATTCCAATAAAATTGATTTATGTTTGTGGCTGTAATGTGACAAAATGTGGAAAAGTTCAAGGTTGCCGAATACTTTTGCAAGCCATATGGTATCACTCTATCAAACAAGAAGACAGCCGCATGCAACTACGACGGTGTTTGCTAGTTCACATTACATGCATTAATTTAATAACGTGGTTAGTCTACTCAACGTAAATTACACGCAAACAACATTAAGCCACTCACCCAGAGAAGAACGGCTGCTGTGCCATCATCATCTGTCATCATTTCTGCTACACTGGCAGGGCTAGGGGCCAGGATTCTCCTCTTCGGGTTCTTGGGGGATGTTGCTAACTCCGGGTCCGATAACAGGCACCAAACCCGCAGTAGATGTGCTCGGTGTGAGGTCTTGCAGCAAGCTATCAAATACGGTGCATTTCTCGGCTTTTAAAAAAATGCTATGCGTTGCCAGGTGTTTCATCAGATTCGAGGCATTACATCCTTTGCACAGTATCACCTTAAAGCACTTGTTGCAGGCTGCTGAGTTTGCAAATTTTGCTGTGAAGTACAGCAAGACTTTTGACTGCTTCGCCTTGGACATTATTAATCTGTAGCTCTGCTCTAAAAGAACGTACGTACCTGGGCCCGCCTACTATCCTTGGAAAGCTAAAATGATTGGCTAGAATCCAAAGTGTATGACATCTCAAGAAAAAAAAAAAGCACTGAAAAGCGCTGCTTTTCAGTCTGGTTACTACTGTTTATGTCAGAACCGGTGCCATAATGGCACCAGATACCGGTAGCCATCCCTAACTAGGACTGTAGGAGGGTTGTAGAAGAGCTGTAGTAGGGTTGTAGGACTGTTGTATTGGAGATTATGTATCGGAATTTAAGGAGCAGGACCACGCCTCCAAACACGCTCCTTCCGTATAGGTTTCCCCAGTTCTGCAAGCTGATCATTCTCGTTTACGTGCAAACAGGGTCCATTCTTGGCGGTTTCCTTTAAACACAGCTTTCTCACAGGAGTAACATAATTTTACTCACCCTTCCATTCGCTACAATTGTCCTCTTGTCTGTCAGCGCATTAGATGAACAACTACTCAAGCTCTTCGTCCATCGCTTTTCCTCCGGCAATCCAAGAAACACACCGAACGCCACGGCTCAAGACCGAATGCTGATGATCCTCTAGCAGTTTTCTCGCCACCCGACATATGGACTGCCACGTCAATCCATCCAGTCTTCATATCTCGGCTAAATTCAGTTATGAGGTAACGCCAGTTCTATATTCCTCCGTAGCAAATTCAGTACAGAGTTGCCAGGTTCCCAGCCTCTTCCCTCCTTCACAAAATTCTGCACGTAACCTCAGCACCGAGTTGCCAGGTTCCTTTATCCTCATTCGCAAAAGCAGCAGCAAGCAGCAGAGTTGCCAGTACTCCACCCCTCCGTAGTGAATGCAGCATGCTTTGGCACCGAGTTGCCAGGTTCCCAGCCCCTCATCCCTGCTTCGCAAAATTCTGCAGCAAACCTTGGCACCGGGTTGCTAGGCTCTTAGTCACTCATCCCTCCTTCGCAAATTCTGCTGTTAACCTCAGCACCGAGTTGCCAGGTTTCCAGCCTCTCATCCCTCCTTGGCTAAACTCTGCAGCATACGTTCACTCATCCTTCCTCTGCTAAACTCTGCAGCAAGCGTCGGCACCGAGTTGTCAGGTTTCCAGCCACTCATCTCTCCTTCGCAAAATTCTGTAGCAAACCTTGGCACTGGGTTGCCAGGCTCCTTTATCCCTCATTCGCAAAAGAAACAGCAAGCTTTTCTGCCATCGGGTTGCCAGTTCTCAGTGTAGACAAAATTAATTAATTAATGAATTTAATTAAACGGCCCCGGGTTGCCAGGTTTTCCTTCATCACCATTAGCAATGCAGCATCTAGCTTTCCAACTAATGAACTGCCAGTTTCTCTGCATCCATCATGGCAAAAAGCAGCATTAATCCTTCTAGCCCCGATACCAAGTTCTCAATTCTCATTTGCAAAATAGCCAGTTTCTTTGCATGGGGAAAAAAAAGGCACTGAGTTGCCAGGTTTGTCCTTTAACCCTTATTTACAAAAGCAGCCGCAAGCCTTCTACCAACGCCTTGCTGGTTTCCTTTGCCGGTCCTTCCCTCATATCCAATCGCACCAGCAAACTTTTCTATGAATGAGTCACCAGTTTCCCTTTCCCGTATCCCATATTGGCAAAATGCAGCAGCATGCTTTTGGCACCGGGATGCCAGGTTCTCTTCCTCTATCACTCCTATGCAAATACAGTAGCAAGCTTTGGCACCGAGATGCCAGCCTCTCTCCCTCTCTCCCTCCTATCCTAATACAGTAGCAAGCTTTGGCACCGGGATGTCAGCTTCTCTTCCTCTATCCCTCCTATGCAAACACATTAGCAAGCTTTGGCACCGGGATGCCAGCTTCTTATCCTCTATCCCTCCTATGAAAATACAGTAGCAAGATAAAGAAGAACCAGGCTCCGAGTTGCCTGGTTCTTCTTTATCCCTCACTCGCATACTCAGGAGCAAACTTTCTAATACAGAGTTGCCAGTTTCACTGCATTAATCCTTCTACCACTGGGACGCCAGCTTCTCCACATCTAGCCCTTATATGCTAAGCAGCAGATGTTCCTTTCAGCACCAAAACGCCAGGTTCGCTGTCTCTATTCCTCATTTGCAAATGCAGAAAACGTTCTTTGCACCGAGATGCCAGGTTCTGTTCCCTAAGTAGCTTACCTTTCCGTTACTGGATTGGCAGCTTCCGCCATCAATCACTCGCAAAAAACCCAAAACATTCCTTTCACCAGGATGCCAGTTTCTCTCTTTACATCCAGTCTTCCACAAGATGTAGCAGCAAACTGTTCCGGCACAGAGAACCATCTGTCATCTTTCCTGCCTTTGCAAAGCACTGATGAACCTTCGTGGCACTGGGATGCCAGATTCTTTCCTCTATCGCCCCTTTTAAGACATCCAAACTGTGCCATGCGCATAATTCTTCATGACATCCCTTTACTTCTCACGTGCTTTCGCAAGCATTATCTAGCATCCACCCTCGACACAATCATTCAAGACTATGTCTAAACAGCTCATCATCTCCCACGAAGTTCAGTGGACTCGCCCTCTGCTCTCTGACAATTTTGGGAGTTATTATTATAGAAGACGACTTTCCTCTAATCAGTCATTCAATTCATCAACCCTTCCCAAGCTGCCGCTTTCACTTCTGTTCATTTCAGAAATAAGCACAGTAGTTATCACTACCTTATCTGACGTAATTAACCAGCTAAGCACCCCCTCTCCATCTTCTGCTTGTCCGAGCTGATCCACTCCACTCCATGGAATCTTTGACTACCTTATCGAGAGCTGTTCAGCTTTGCTAGCCTGCTACCAGTTATTTTCCTCTTCTTTGGGTGGTGAGGCCACTCGGCGTTCGCTCTCCCTACACTTGCCTCTGTCCTGTTCTCCTTCTCTCACCCAAACCGGTCACGGCAGTTGGCTGCCCCTCCCTGAGCCTAGATCTGCCAGAGGTTTCTTCCTGTTAAAAGGAAGTTTTTCCTTCCCACCATCGCCAAAGCGCTTGCTCAGAGGGGGTCATACAATTGTTGGGTTTTTCCTCCAGACATCATTGTAGGGTCTCGAGGCATCTGTCACCATGGTTCGGTGGCATATAAATAAGTTGAATTGAAAATCTAATTATTCTCGCTGAGGTCGTCGACCCTCGTAATGCACAGTTGTTACCATTTTCAGGGGATGCCTTCTTTGGGGATCTGCCAGGCCCAGGAGCCATCGCCAGTCCCCTTTGAGACCTTCCACAAACTGCAGCTCAATTCATGTCAAAGCATTCACTTTTACCTACTAAAACGCTGTCAAACCTAAAATGAGGACGTAGGCCCAGCTAGTGAATTGGAGATTATGTATCGGAATTTCCGGAGTAGGACCACGCCTCCAAACATGCTCCTTCCAGCTGTCATCTATATAGGTTCCCCCAGTTCTGCAAGCTGATCATTCTCGTTTACGTGCCCCACCCTCCCTCCCTCCTTGTTCTCCATTCTTTAACTTCTTCACTTCTATTTAGTACATGGGGATCTGCCAGGCCCGGGAACCATCGCCCGTCCCCTTTGAGGCCTTCCCCAACTGCAGCTCAATTCATGTCAAAGCATGACATGAATTGAGCTAGTGAATGATGGTAGTAGAATAGCTGTATAATAGCTCATCACTCATCCAACTGACTTCTTCAGTCTCAGCTGACTCCAGGTTTCCCCAATCTTATAAACAGTACATTGCATGATGACTGAAACCAGCCCACTGAAGGAACAATGGGCCTGGAGGTCAGTTCCTTAATCTTAATTATGCAAATTCTCATGAGAATTGATCAACAACCACTGACCAAAACCCACTGATCAAAGCCCACTGATCAATGGTCATGAGTACCATTCACAGAGAGTTGGGGAATGGCTGCAATCACTGCATTGTAAGATGGCGAAAGATGTACCCTTAGGCACCCTCCTCGATTCAGAGATGGTTTTTCCCTTTTCACGTAAATGGCCTCCTTGACACCGCACTCAACCAGCGTTCCTCCTTGTCCAAGATGTGTACCTCCTCATCATTGAAAAAGTGTCCACTGGCCTGTAGGTGTAAATAGACTGCAGAGTCCTGGCCTGACGAGGTAGCTCTTCTGTGTTGTGCCATCCGCTTCACCAGAGGTTGTTTGGTTTTCCCGATGTATAAATCCTGGCAATCCTCCTAGCACTTAATAGTGTACACCATGTTACTCTGTCGGTGTTGGGGGACCCAATCCTTGGGGTGGACCAATTTATGGCACAGCGTGTTTTGGGTTTTAAAAGCCACAGAGATCCGGTGTTTAGAAAAAATGCATCTCAACTGCTCCGATACTCCTGACACATACGGGATTACTGCGGGTTTTCGCTTAGGCAGCAGTTGTCCTTCTCTCCTGGATCGGCTGGAGCTTTCTTTTGGCGCCTTCCCAGCTTTGACAAAAGTCCAGCTGGGATAACCACATTTACTCAGGACCTTCTTGATGTGCTTTTCTTCAGCTTCCCTGGCTGCTGTGTCTGTGGTGATGGTGTTCGCTCTGTGTTGTTCGCTCAGTGTTGTAAAGATTAAGGAACTGACCTCCCAGGCCATTGTTCCTTCAGTGGGCTGGTTTCATTTATTATGCAATGTACTGTTTATAAGATTGGGGAAACCTGCAATCAGCGGAGACACTTGGATGAGTGACGAAATGTTTCTTCCACAAAATGCTACATCCAGATGAATAGAATCAACTTTTGGAGGGTTGTAGGACAGTTGTAGGAGGACTGTAGGACTTCTCTAAGATGGCTCTAGGAGAGTTGTAAGAAGGTTGTAGGAGGGCTCGGGTGGAGAAAGGCCTTTTTTTTCTGGTTTATTTTGTCACGCTCTGTGGAAGCACCAAACTGCTCTACTCTTAACTCCACCCACCCAGAGCTGCATGTGTGTGCTCATCAAAAAAAAAAACTTTCTCTGTCTGTCCAGCTCATGGGGGAAGAGTTCATCCACGCAATCCATCCGGTCCTGCAGGAGCGCTGGACTTCAGACCTGGAGGAGGCCTGGAAGGTAAACAGAGGTGACTTTTACAGATTCTTCAGAGCAAGCAGAGAAAAGTTAACCTCATCATACAGATAATGATTAAACATGCAATTTATTGCTTCAAGAACCTGAACATATAAACAACCAGAGGAGAAACAGATGTGATCTCTGCTGAAGCCTGAAGCTGACGGTGGCCTAAAAAAACTGCAAATCAGAATGAAGAGCCTGTTTTCTTTTCATTGGCCAACTTCTGAAAGCCTGTAGAGGGGCTGTCTGTATCTGTCATGAAAGAAGAGAAAGACATTTTAAATAGGGCAGGCTTTACATTCAGTCCACAGTGTTCTCAGTCAGGCTCTGGACTTGTTCTGTCCAGTTCCTTTTCAGTCGATTCACTTGGTACAACACATAATTATGGGATATCATGCCCTCGCGTGTCCTGGCTGAAGAAACCTTTATTCACGCCTTTAAGGCAGATGAAGTGTGATGACACGCGCATGGCCCCCGCCTGCACATGTAGCCTCTGTTATCACAGTCATCCCTCAGTTCTTACGCTCTTCACCTCGCTGAGAACACCTCTGCTGAGTTGGGCTAGCTAGCTGCTGCTAGTTAGCTCCGTTGTCTGCTGACTTGAACTTAGCTTAACTGCCCCTGTTGATGTTAGCCTCCACCGCGCAGTTGGTGTGTAGGCTGCCCGCAGAGTGCTAATTTCAAGTTTTTCCTGTGCAGCGTTTCGCTTTGCGTTTTGGAATGGACTCCAAACCGAAGTGAGCAAAGCAGAAATCTTCTGTCCGCCCCTGTCCTCAGGGATGCGCTTTCTCTTTGCACGACAGCGACCAGCACGATGCCTGCCGTGTCTGCCTGGGGATTGTCCATGCTAGGAGAGCGTTGACGGAGCCCGAAGCCTGTGCGTTTTGCCGCCAGCTCCAGCGCTCGACCCAGGAAAGACGGGTGACGTTTGTGGAAAAAGTGCTGGGACGCTCGGCTGTCGCACGGCATGACCATCTCCTTTCCGAGTCTGGAGCCCCGGCTTCGTCCGAGTCCGAAGACGAGGATTTTCCGGTCGACGTCCCCGCAATTAGCTGGGCTGACCACATGGAATATGTTGACGGGTTAGCCGATGACGAGCCGGAACCATGCAGGAGCGCTGACGGGCTTCAGCCTGGGTTGAAGCCCACCAGTGCTCCCCAGGAAGACGATGACGTGCTGGACATCGGCCTGGACATCCATGGATTGTCGGAGGATGAGCAGGAGAGCTTATTGTCGGCCCAATGTGCCGCCACTGCTGCGCCGGTGGGCCACGATGACACCTCTCTTTTCTCCCTGTTTCGCCGTGCTGCTGAGAAGCTGCAGCTGGACTGGCCCTCTCCTCCGCCAGCTCAGAAGCCGTTGCGGTTCGCGGGGTTTTTCCTCCCAACGGAGCCCGCAACGGCCAAAAACTGCCTTCCCATGTTCCCAGACTTTCTCTGCGAGCTAACAGCATCATGGGACAAACCTCTGTCTACCCACGTCACTGTGCCCGGCTATGGACAGTACATGGAATTGGACGGCGCCGAGGGGGCTGGCTTAGCTAACCCACCCCCTATGGAGCCGTCTCTGGCTGCTTATCTGGCCCCATCCCATAACGATGGTTTCGGCGGCCCTGCAACTCTGCCGTACAAGCACTGCAGATTCTCTGCTTCGCAGCTGGAGAAGATTTATCGGGCTCAGGCTGGCACTGCTCGCGCCATGAGTTCCGTCACCATGCTCCAGACAATGTGCCTGGCAGAGCTCGGATCGCTGGTTCCTGATGACAGCCCGCTGGCACCTCTTCTTAACGAGGTCAGAGTCACAACAGATTACATCCTCCGTGCGTCTCGCTGTGCAGCGCTCTCCCTGAGCAGAGGGATGGCTTCGGCAGTAGTGTCACAGAGGCACCTGTGGCTGACCCTCTCTGACGTCCCGGATAGGGACAGAGCTGTATATCCGGACGCACCAGTGTCTGCGGCTGGGTTATTTGGACATTCACTTGAAGCCATTCAGGCTAGATTCAATCTGAGGAAGAAGCAGACGGAAGCTCTGCGCAACATCATCCCCAGACGTCAGCCCAAGCCCGCAGCTAGCTCTCACAGGCCCGCCGCTCCTCTGCTGACTGGCAAGAGTCACTGCTGAAGTGGGTGTGCTGCCAGCGAGAGCACATCCTCCAGCCCGAGCTCCACGCCAGTCGGCCTGGAGCAAAGGCCCACCCTCGGGCCCCCAATGGGACCCGACGCCCAGGAGGAAGAAGCCTCAGCCCTCCTAGCTGTGGTTTCGAGTGGAGAAGGGGTCCAGCAGCAGGGAGACGCTGCTTTTACCCCTCTGTTGCCGCCCAAGAGGTGCCGCTTAAGTTTTGTTCAGGTTGTCAGCCCCAGAAGGCGCTGCACTTTCCTAACACTGTCTCCCAAGCACAAAACCCCTGCACACAAAATGCCTCAGGTAACTCCCTGTTCAGGTGTGTTAAATGTTCAGGTGACCACATCGAGTGTTCCCGCTGTTTTTCATTGTTGTGCCCCAGAAAAGGTGCCTCCAACAAAATGTATGAATGTACATGTTTCCATGTTACAATCAATAAAGAGTGTTGTTTATTCTCAAACAATCACAAATGCTCAGCCTGCAGGCAGAATGAGCCAGGTCATGCAGGTGATGCAGTCCCCTGCAGACACACTGGGGGGCGACAACGCCCCGCCGACGGTGCTGCAGGTCAGCCGGCTGGCTGCTCACTTCCGTCAGTGGCGCGCTTGCGCCCCCTCTCTACAACCGTGGGTTCTGCGAACCGTTGCCATGGGTTACCGTTGCAGTTCCGGGTCAAGCCACCTCGTTTCCAAAGAGTCGTAAACACGACTGTCAACACCGAGGCGGCCATGATACTCAGAGAGGAAATAAAGGCGCTATTGCAGAAAAGAGCGATACGAGTGGTCCCCGCTTCGGAGACAGACAAAGGTTGGTACAGCCGTTATTTTGTTGTTCCGAAAAAAAGGGGGAGGGCTTCATCTGTGCCCACAGCTGTTAGGAGGGAATGTCTGCTTCTTACCCTCCGAACCCGTACATGGCAGTAGCAGTGGACTTTCACAGGGCTGCGCATTTATCTGGTTATTAGAATTGTCGGTCACTTTTCTAATACAAAAACTGTAGCTTCTCCCACTGAAGGACTTCAAATCGGCTCCAGCTCTTCTCTCAGCCCGCGGTACTTCTCTCTGTTTGACATCACCGTTAGGTGGAATTGCCACACTCATCACAGTGGTGATGAATGTGGCAATTCCAGGAAACAGTTGCACTCTTATGTGTCTCTCTGCAACGTCCTCCCCCCACTCCTCCCCCTGTCTGCTCTCAGACCACCGAAAAACAAAGAAACAGCAAGAAATGAATTAAGCAGAAAAAATTAACAAAGCAAAGTTTAATCTTTAATCTGTTGTTACCTGTTGTCCACCTGGCCCTTAATTACTAGCATTTAAACGTTATGAAAAAGGGAAATACATTTCATCATTTACTCTGGAGAAATAGTTTACTGCTTTATAAGAAAGCTCTCCGTGAAGCTAGAACATCTTGCTATTCATCACTGATTGAAGAAAATAAGAACAACCCTAGATTTTTCTTAGGCACTGTAGCCAGGCTGACAAACAGTCAGAGCACTGTTGAGCCAACCATTCCTTCTCACAAGCCAACCAGTCGCTGCAGATGGTCGCCCCTCCCCGAACCTGGTTCTGCTGTTGGTTTGTTCCTGTTAAAAGGAAGTTTTTCCTTTTCACTGTCACCAAAATGCTTGCTCATAGGGGGTCATATGACTGTAAGGTCTAACTTAAAATATAAAGCACCTTGAGGTGACTGCTGTTGTGATTTGGCGCTGTATAATTAAAATTAAATTAGTCTTTTCTTTGCCACAGGACCTTAGCCCTGATGTTCTATGTTTTAGCTCTACTTTTTGGCTTGTTGTGCTGAACTGTCTCCGGGTCACCTTTGTGCTGCCTGCAAAGATGGATAGAGCAGTGATAACATCACCATGCTGGCAACAAAGACAGCCTGGCTGTGACGAGCTTCCTCTGATCTGACCTCTGCTTTCTGAGAAAATGAAAGAAACTCGTGGAAATAAAGAAACAGAAAATTAACTGTTAATATTCCAGAGAGTTTTGCATAAATGAAGATGTCAGTTTGTTGGAATGACTTCAGCTGATGATTGGACTGTAAATATCAGCAGCAGGTTTAACGCTGTCCTCTCAAACCTGCTGTAAAAGGACCTGGGGTCCGTTCTTCGTACCTCGCTAAGTAAGTTAGCTGGATTTGATTGTTGACGATTTCGCGTGATCTTGGATCGTTCGGTTCTCCGAAGCTCATCCGGGACTTGCTGTCATAGCAATAGATCCGTAAGCGTAAACCTGCTTGGGAGCAGGCTTACTTTATGTATACAAGATTAGATCGCGGCCACTCAGGTATGTCCGCTTCATTTATACGAAAGCAACAGCGATATTTTACCACTGTTTGTCCATAAATAAATATTATCAATGTAACTAAAGATAATGCAGTACTTGATCCTTTTATTGATTTCATACAGATACATACAGGTCATTTCCTTAAAAAAGGGAAATGTACTATTATTCATTCCATTCCATGTATTTGATTATTTCAGATGCAATTCATATTTTAGAGTAGTAATGGTAAATTACGTCGTGTAATCAAGATGAGAGACCACGGCTATAAAAGCGAAGGTGGATTTGGGAAGTCTGTCGCAGCCATGTCCTGTCCGTATACGCGAGCCACCCATTGCGGAAGGTGCAAGATTGATAAGGAGAGTTTTCAGAACTCAGCGTATATTGCGGGATAGACAGGATCCTTTAGCTCAGCGCCACAGTGTGCTCATAGAGAGATATCGATTTTCCCGTGAGGGTATTATTTACTTAACCAACTTGTTGACGAGGGGGTGCAGGACCACCACCTGTCTTTTTTTGCTCTGCCCTTTTCTTGGTTGCTGTTATAAACAAACGAACAGATTATGTCAGGGTCTCTTTTCAAGAGACTAAAAGCAATATAAGTGATAAATATTACCATTCTGTAGAATATTCTTATATTTCACTTTTACTTGTTCACATGTTCTAGTGGGTCCTGTTGTGGCTCTAATGTGATAGAGGATATAATGTAATATAATATAATATAATATAATGTGATATAATATGATAAATTTACCCTACTGCCTACTGGTGTTGGCCAGAGGGGCCGATGGCGCGATATGGCAGCCTGGCTTCTGTCAGTCTGCCGCAGGGCAGCTGTGGCTACAACCGTAGCTTGCCTCCACCAGTGTGTGTGAATGTGAGAGTGAATGAATAGTGGCATTGTAAAGCGCTTTGGGTGCCTTGAAAAGCGCTATATGAATCCAATCCATTATTATTATTATTATTATTATTAAATTACTTACGAGTTTAATTTGTCAGCAACTTTCTGCCAGCCCTCTCTCCTTGCTTTTGCAGCCTTTGCAGTGTTCCCTTGCATTTTAATTAAACTCTGAAACTCCTGAAATCCCTCAATCAAGAGTTCTTGCTCTGCTGCCGAAAAATACTGAGCGCGCTCCTTCGACATTTTCGCCGACCAATCAAAGGGTTGCCGATCAATGTTTCTACTATCGATGCGTAGCCCCTGTTAAGCCACCCAATGATCTCACATTACTTCATCCAGCTATACTAATCGTCAACAACAGGTGTGTTCGGAGAACCGGAATAGCGAGGTCAAAGTTGGCGCGATGATTTGATCTTGGATGTGTCATTTGATCTTGGATGTAGTAAGCGAGGTACGAAGAACGGACCCCAGGCTCATGTTTGAATGTTTATCTGCAGTCCTGTTTACCTCATTTACCTGCACAGTTCAGCTTGCTTGGGCCTGCAGACTCATGCTGCCCCCTGCTGGTCATCGACCAAACCCTGCCGTCTGTGTTGACCCTTTTTTACGACTCTTCTCTTTCCTGCAGACTCTGTTCCTGTACATCACTCGCACCATGAAGAAAGGCTACCAGCAGGCCCAGAGGAGCCACAGCAGCAGCTGAGAGCAGCTCGTCCCATCACGTGGCTTCAGCAGCTCAGGACGGAGTCTTTAAATGACAAGATGTGTAGTGAAAATGTTGTTTTCAGCTCTCATGTGTAACTGTATGAATGTTTAACAGCGCTGAGCTGTGGGCTTTTATTTTGAAAGTGAATAAACATCATGTGACGAGGAGATCTTTTATGCCCCTGTTTGTACACGATCTGAGTATGAGCGGAGTCACATGTTGGGATGAAGCTCCTCCTGCGATGTCACGTCCTCTGGGCATGATCACCTTTGACCTCAGCCACACATCGAGCACAGGCCGTCTAAGGTTCTGGTTTTTATTTTCATTTAAATTTTCACAGCATCGAAAAACCACAGAGAAACATCTGCATGAGATCAGTTTATTACAAATGACATGATGATAAAAGAAATCCCGTCATGATGACGCGTGACGCTTCGGATATGTGGACATAAAGGCCGTGGGCGGCCGCAGGACCGTCAGACATGTGAAACGGTCGATGAGACGTGAGCACACGTTTCTACAGCCTGGCTGCTTCTCAGCCGCATGCACTGTAACAAAAGTAAAACACAAAGGCAGGTAGCCCAAATGACCTGTAGCAGCAGCAGTTACATCATCACAGCAATGGCCAATCAGGTGTCTGCTGTGGGCGGCGATGAATCGGTACATTCTGGAAGGCTGCGCCAAAACACCACGAGCAAACAAAGCTCAGCTCCAGCTGCCCTCACAGGCGTTCGGCAATGAAAAAGTGCACATTTGGTGACTCAGCCTCAAACTCTCACCTGCCGCAAGCTACAGGAAACATGCACCTTACAAAATAAAAGTCCAGCTTCTTCAGACACGCACATTCCAGCAGATTCAGTGAAGTCCTCTTTTTCTCAGCTCTCTCAGTTCACAAGCTGATGTGAGCCTAGCTTAAACTGGTCACCCTCTCTACAGACCACACCCACTAAGGCAAATTCCTCCTGAAGAGGTGCAGGACAGCTCTGCGGCTGGATAAATCCTGGACTCACACAGACCCGTCTAATACATCACCTGCCTGCCACTCGCCTGCACTGGTCCTGAGAGTCGCAGCTGGGTCTGCTGTCCTCTCAACGCAAATGAGCTCCTGGCATGCCGTGTGTGCCCCGCCCACTGATGATGTCTTCACACATCAAACTTCCTCCTGTGGAGCTATGCTAACACTTTCCCTCTGCTTCCAGGGTTTGTGCTAAGCTAGGCTAATCGCTCAAGAGGGTTTCACTGAGCGCGCTCAACAACCGGCTTCTACCCACACAGATGCTTAAACAAAAAAAACCACACACACACACACACACACACACACACACACACACACACACACACACACACACACACACACACACACACGCGCGCCATCCTCCGCCTCTCTGAGAGCAGGCAGTGCTCTCACAGGTAAAACTCTAAATACTTTCTTCATATAAACTTTTCTAACGCAGCCGAACAAGAAATTTACAAGAAATTCAAAGATCAGAAACACTCCAGATGAATGGAGTTACACAGTCAAGTCCACAACACACAGATGTATCACAGGTGAGCCTGATCCAGCAGCTCATGCTGCTCACAGATGAGCAGAACTCAGCAAGCAGAGTCAGCTGAAACGAGGATATAAAGGACACGAGCTGTTCATCAATTGGAGAGTGTCAGTCCTGAACTCTGGAACCAAGTCTGCAGCTTCTCTGACAGAGCAGCTTCGAAAAGAAAAAAATTCATTGTCGAGTTTTTTCTCAGCTGATGAGTCCACACTTCATCATCAGGAATACAGCCTGTGCTCATGACATAACGCTGTCAAACTGGACTCTCTGAGCCCTCACAGATCAGGACGGGGCAAATGGACAGTGGCTTGTTCTGATCAGAGCTGCAGCTTTGCTTCCACAGACATCTGCGGTCTGCGATTAGAGCTTGGCGTGTCAGCCTTACAGCTCATTTCATTACCAGAAACACATGAGGTGTCATAATTACGTGAGGCAGAACTTGTGGAGAACACCTCAGCGTTCCTTTGTTTCACATGACCCTGAACTATGTTAAGGGGCGAGCCTTTCTATCAGAAACCAGTGTGCCAAACAGAGCTGAGTCTGGTCTCGCATTTCTTTCAATTTAGGTAGAAAGGCGATGCGTTCAGGGACCAGCACAAGTCTGTTCATTCAGCATAACCTGACACAGCTTCAAAGCTAATGCACAATTACGGCAAGATGGCAAAAGAAAATGAGGCTAAGCGTCATTGCAGCGGAGCACCCAAACATTCAGGAAACACAACATTACATAGTTTTCTCTTCTACAGCTGAGCTCAGGGTTCCGTTTCCTGTCTGCACAGCCCACAGGAAGCTACGGCTTTCTCTTCATAAATACAGACATAAAAACAGCAACACAATCTATCTGTTCAAATGCAACGCAACAACAGATTATCAAAGCACAAAGTTTATCGGTATATGTTTGTACATCATCCACGTACTACGGTGGCGCGAGCGGCTGCTTCATTATGGAGCTTTGACTACGTTTGCTGAGCTTGTGCAAAGTGGAAGCAGTTCTACAGATATACTCTGACCACGAATGAGAGTTAGTTCTGGACAGTTTCAGTGCATCCACACGCCGCAGCTCTTCCACCCTAACAAACACACACCGGAGACAGGTCGTCACGGTAACAGCCGGAAGGAGCATGACTGAGCTGCTCCCTGTAGACAGGGAAGGGGCGTGTTTGAGGTCTGTTCACAGCTGCAGTATTTACAGGCAAGGATTCATGTGAGAGGAGTCTGCTAGAAACGATGCATGTGGTTCTGGTCCACAGCAGCATTTCACTTAAAATTTGCATCCTTGAAAGTTCACAACTATGACCTGTGGGACACCGAGATCATCACCTCATCACATCGCTCTGACGTTGGAAACCAACGTCAACCAAACTCTGGGTTGGAAACCAATAAATTCAGACCAAAAATTCCACTGATGCACGGCATTTGTCAGAAGCTTTGTAAATATCCATTCTTGCTGCGAATGGATGATAAGTTAGAGGCAGACCTCAAACAGGCCCGCCACAAACCCACACCAGCCTCCAACCACACATTTACAGCTGAAGTCAGCACTGAGTTGTGGATCTGGGTGTTACAGTCAGAGGCAGGGACTGGTGGATGCACAGTTACTTTCCAGAGGTGCTACAGTGGCCTGCTCAGGCCATGTTGTGGGCCCCATCGGGTCCACGAGGCGGTCGTTTGGTGCTTTCGTTGGTGTTGGGGGCTCCGCGAGGTTTGGTGCTGGGTTTCTTCTCCCTTGTGGATGGTCGAGTCTGACTGAGGGATGCTGCGCCGGCTGCTGCCTGAAGACCGCCATCAGGCTCCACAATCGTGTTTATAACTATAACAAGAACATTACAAGAATATTAAATAACACACCAGGGCCAATGAGTCTACTTCAGATAGAGTCTGAGATGATTTATAAGATGTACAGTGCTCAGCATAAATGAGTACACCCCCTTTAAAAAGTACAAATTTAATCAGTAGCTCAATGAACCTAAGAACAATTTCCCAAATTTTCACAAGGCTGAGTTTTATTGAACACTTGTTTAACTCCATAACATGGAAAGAAGGTTAATAATATAACTTTGATCACAAAATCTTCAGTTTTACTCAAATTGGTTAAAGCAAAAATGAATAGACCCCACAACAAAAACTACTACATCTAGTATTTTGTATGACCGCCGTGATTTTCAAGGACAGCACCAAGTCTTCTAGACATGGTATGAACAAGATGGCGACATATTGCAACATCTATCTTTTTCCAGTTTTCAAGAATAACCTCTTTTAGAGCCTGAATGCTGGACGGAGAGTGATGCTCAACTTGCCGCTTCAGAATACCCCACAAGTGTTTGACTGGGTTCAGATCAGGAGACATACTTGGCCATTCTATCACCTTCACCCTGTTCTTCTTCAGAAATGCAACAGTAGCTTTAGATGTGTGTTTTGGATTATTGTTGTGTTGGAAAAGTGCACGACGACCAAGTGCATGCAGTGATGGCAGCATCTTCACCTTCAGTATAGAGCAGTACATTGCTGAGTTCATGATACCATCAATGACATGCAGCTCCCCAACACCAGCAGCACTCATGCAGCCCCACATAAGGACACTGCCACCACCATGTTTCACTGTAGGCACCATGCATTTCTCTTTGAAACCTCACTTTTACAACGCCTTGTCTCATCACTCCAGATTATAGAGTCCCCGTAGTCTTCATCTTTTTCAGCATGGGCCCTAGAAAATTCTAGGTGTGCTTTTTTGTGCATGGGCTTTAGGAGAGGCTTCCTTTGTGGACGATACCCACGCATGCCATTCCTCTGCAGCGTGCGCTGTATGGTGTCACGTGAAACGGTCACTCCAGTTTGGCTTTCTACTGCTTTAGCTAACTGAAGTGAACTTGCATGGCGATATTCTTCAACCCTTCTCATCAGAAGACGCTCCTGTCGAGATGTTAACTTCCGTGGATGGCCTGGACGTCTCTGTACAATGGTTGCACTTCAATCTTTCTTAAATTTTTGAATCACTTTTGCTACAGTATTTTGGCTGAAATGTAAAGCTTTTCTGATCTTCTTGTAGCCCTCACCTTTTTTTTTTGTAAAGAAATGATTTCCTTTCTCAGATTTTGTGACATTTCTCTTCCATGTGGAGCCATTGCTGACATCATGAAATGGAAAGGGATTTTCTTTGATAAAGAATCCCTTTCATAGTCACCTGTCTGCTGGACACCTCTTAAATGAATCATTAGACTCACCTGTGCTTGAATGCCTGTTAATTCAAATTTTGTAGTCTTTAGTGTGGCTTTTCTCCTAAGACTATAATTGGGGTGTCCTCATTTTTGCGACATGGGCTTGAATTAACTTTTTAGGAAAATAACTTTTTTGTGTGTGTAAATAAACAAAACTGGTTTGCAATCAATGGTCCACATTTGTGGGAGTATTTTGTATCTCATAGAAAATGTTGAAAGGAAACTAAAGGTTTTCTGACAAATGTAGTGGGGTGTACTCATTTATGCTGAGCACTGTACTCTCTGGAAAGTGCTGGACACAAAGAGAACATTAAAAAGAACCACAGTTAAAAGTTCAATTCAACTGAAAACCACAATGACAAGAGCCGTTTAATAGTTATGAGGTAGATAAACTCAATTCACACACACAGGAATGGTTCGAGCACAACATTCAACAACTAAAACTGATTTTCTGTAAATAAATTCTACAATTTGGTATCCTAATTTAAAAAAGAAAAAACAATAATTTTGCTTTACTATATGTTCTGCTGAGTCAGGCACAGTAATGATATTTTAGCACTGAAATCACTTGAGTTAAATGAGCATAGTGGTGGATTAACCATTAGAAAAACATAAAACATGATAAATAATACTGTTAATTAGGGCAGCTGTGCCATAAATCTTACACTGTGTGGTGTAATAAATTTGTTGAGCACTGTTCATCAGCTCAATTATTAGGCAGTTCTGGAACTTCTTTGTCTTTTTCTTGTGATTTCACTAGAAGTTTAAAAAAAAAAAAAACCTGTCCCTGAATTTTTTTTGGATTTGACAGACTCAAACTGGACAAAACACACAAATCCAAACCTGAACGTACCTTCAAGCTGCCTCTGAACTCTCCTCAGCTCTTTCAAAATGGAGGTAATTTCCTGCAACAGGAAACAGAAAACTGAGGTTTCCAGATGTTCTATGAAGTTGCTTTTGTGCTGTTTAAATCAGCCAATAAATATGGAGATGAACCTTGTTGGAGGTCTTCAGGATGGGGACTTCATTTTCAGTATTGATCTTTGCCTCAATCTCCTCCCAGACCTCAGCCTTGTTCTGGAACAAAACTCTGAGAGGAAGACACTGTCGAGTCAGCGCCAGCATTCAGAAACCACAGCGTACAGCTCCCAAAAGTGCCCCTTACTATACCGAACCGGACCTGACACCTGAACACCTAATAAGCCTGATAGCAAGTGAAGGGAACAAAAGAAATCATCCTCGTTTTACATCTGTGGTCTGAAGTTTAAATCTTTGTCTCACTGTGAGGGGAAACTAGCTGTTCCCCCAGAGAGAGGTTGCACTTGGACTGAATGGTTTGGGTAAACGTGTTGAATGGGAGGAGGTGGTCATTTCTGTACAAACTAAAAAGATATTGATGAAAAGGGATCCTTTTAAGCATCCCCAACATTTCTCAGGTTTGAGCTGCTACAGCCTCGGGGTGTCAGTGCTTCCTTACTTCATTTTCTCGGCCAGCTGCTCTGTGTTCTCCCGGATGGCCTGAGACAGCTGAGACACTGGATTCAGCATCAGGTTGTCCAGAATCACCTGAAAGAGTTCAGAGGGACATGCAGAGGGCAGGAGATGAAGCCAGCGTTGTACCGTCACGTGGCTCCAGCAGGTTACATCCTGATTTCCCAGCACACCAAAACTAACTGCAGCAGTTGTAGTCATGGTAACGATCACACTGGCTATGTTCACATGGCAGCTATGTAGGGTTTCATTACTTTTGCATGATGTTCTAGTCTTGAAACAATGGATAACAGTGCCTTTGTCTAGAGCCCCGCTTCAGTCTGACCCTTGCATGGTGCGAGCTGTAATGATCCCTGCAGCCTCTAGGTGATACTGTCTGAGCATATAGCACAGCTAGTCCTCAGCCTGACGCACCTGCCAGGGCTGAGAAATGAAGCTGGAGTTCCTCTGATGTCCAGCACAGGCAGCACTGAGTCAGTCTTTATGGACTCTGTGTTAAAACAAACACATTAATGCTGATAATTTCTCCTAAATAACACCTGATAGCAGATCACTTGGAGCACCTCCGTCCCATCCAAATATGGTCACTAAAGCAAGTGTCACAGCACGCACATCCATGTTTCAGGCTGCGGTGTACCGCAGTCCCAATTCCTCCGGAAGTAAGCAGACAACAATATTAAAACTAGTGCTCTCAGCCTTAATCTTGTTAAAATGAAGTTAAGGCCATAACCACATTAACGCAGCAAATCTCCGTTAGCGAGTTAACGCAGATAGACCTGTGTATGGGTCTGGACGGCGCTAACGCATTAACGAGCTAACCGCGCTAACATGCTAGCTCGTCATTTTAACAAGATTAACACTGACAGCACTAATCAAAACCTAAATATTACAGTCATTTTAGTGGTTATTAGTCCCAGCTAAAACAAAGCTAAATCTGGGTGTGACGATGGTCAGTGCGATGGGTTACACACAAACACACGCACGCACACACACCTTGGCGTTAACTGCTCTGTTAATTACACATGAACATGACCGTGGCGCTACAAGCTGCAGTGTGAACGTAGCCTCAGAGGGATTAGACAGTGACCTCTTCGCGGTTCCACGGACGCCGTTGCTTAGAACTGGTCTCTGGCTCATTCATATTTGCGTCCAGGTCCGAGACAGCAGCAGAACCTGGAGGAACCTTCTGGTAGTTTAAACTGGCCTCAGGGATACGCTGGACCAGCTGGAAAGAGAATAAAAGGAGTCTGACTCCGGTGATGAAACCAGCTAGACGGTGATGGCGGTGCTCTGTGAACGCATGCACCAAGTCAACATGCAGCTGCAATCGTGGAGGCAACAGCGTGCGCAGTGAATTTCAGTGCTGCTGGGAGACAGAGCGTAACGACCACGGGGAGGCGAAGGAGGGCGGGAGAACCCTGCTGGGCACCAGCCACGGCTTCACGAACTGTTCCAAAACCAGTAACACCAGTTCATTCACGGTGGAGGCCGATGGACCCGATTATCATCAAAACCACTGAGTGAGCACCAAACAACACCGAGCAGGAACCAACACCATTGGGGCAGGTTCAGGTTCTTACATCTGATTCAGTCACCTGA
Source organism: Maylandia zebra (assembly GCF_041146795.1). Classification (NCBI taxonomy): domain Eukaryota; kingdom Metazoa; phylum Chordata; class Actinopteri; order Cichliformes; family Cichlidae; genus Maylandia; species Maylandia zebra. The sequence continues at coordinate 27,436,111 of NC_135181.1, read as the reverse complement.
GAGAGGGGACGGACTCTGTTTGAGACAGTTACGAACTTTATCTGTTTATGAGGGCGCGTCAGACAGAGCACCCAATGATACGCTGTGGAAATTTGTTCTCTGATTCACACTCTGTGGTTTGTCATTAGCTCCTTTCCGCAGAGGACCACAGCTGGAGTATCTGGCAAATCTGTGAAACAGCCGATAGAAAACACAATAAAGCCTTAAATGTGGTGGCTGGCTGTGAAAAGTGAGAGAACAGGCTTCCACTACAGGGGTCGTGACTTCTGATCTTGTTTTTATTGGCACCTGGAGGGTGTAATGTGTTACAACTGCCAAAAGGTGGCAGTTAGGGCCCTACAGGCTGTTTGGTTGCCACTGTTAAACCATAGAATCCAAAGAAGCGTGCCGAGCTGTGAAACGTTTTTATTCTCATGTAGGGAGTGTGAAGTAGCACAAGTGAAGCCACCTGTCACCTGGCCTCAGGTCATATTCTTTATAGAGCTCTTTGCTCTCAGCAGACCCTCGGAGGGGCGGGGCTTCGAGTCCTTGCTCTGACACACCTCCTCACTTGTTCCAGCTCGGGTTTGTTCAGCACCGCCTCAGCAGTTTATTATCAATAATCTTTCAAAACATAAATAAAACAACACCAATGAGAAGGGAGTGTTAGGATTAGTGATGGCAGGGGAACCAATCACAGGGCACGAGGAGAGATGAGTCAGACACCTGAGATGGTCGGACCCCCCATAAGTATGGACAGGATGGCGTCTGCGAGCAGAACAGAGAAATGAACAATGAGTCGAAGCATGACAAAGGCTTTTCCTCCCAGTCAGACCAGCATCTGAAGTGGGAACACTGGAGTTTGCACTGACCTCTGCTGAGCTAATAAACAAAACCTGAAGACACTGCAACACAACACCTGCTGCTAACCCTGCCTGCTAGTCATTCTATGGCCTGTGTGTAGTGAGAGTGTTATGAGGGATTTTTGTGGCCCACCTCCTCCCTGGCGGAGATGGTGGAGGCTGGCGTGTTGGGCAGCGAGCTGGGAGATGTGGTGGTGCCCATGCTGGAGCTCGGCGAGTCCCCATCCCCAGCGACATCGTGGATTTCCTTCGCCAGGATGGCCAAGTCTTTAGCCAGGTCCTGACTGAGCCTGCAGGGGAAACGCAAACACATGATCACCATAGAGACGTGAGTGACATCACCTTACCGTGGCACACGTGTCAACATGTGACAGTGCTTTTACTTTGCAATCTCAGCGCTGTGCGTGGACCAGTTCTGGTACGGGTCAACGTCGTTCTGATCCTCATCCTCCTCCATTTCCAGGGAGACAGACTTGGTCCTGGTGGCGGGCGTCCGGTGGCTGTGTGGCGTCTGGTCAGAGGTGGAAGGATGGGAGGAGCGTTTGGCTCTGGAGATACTGCCACTCGTCTCGTATTCTTCATCAGAGGAAGAAGAGAAGTCCGAGCCCTTCTGTCTGCGACGGGAACCTGAGAACAGCCGGTCGTGAGAAACCGCAAACCTCAACTACGAGATTCTGTTTAACACGAGGTTCAGATAAGAGCCAACCATGACTTCCAGAGAGCACCGCTATGCCATCATTCAGTCAGAAACCTCAGACTCTCAGGTGAAGTTTGACATCTCAGGTGAAGTTTGACATCTGATCCTTGTGAGCCTTCATCAGTGATCACCCTGACCCTCGCATCTCAGCTCTTTGTGATCAAGGGCCAAAAAATGAAATTATTCAATTCACTTCAATACTATTTTATATTGTGCCAAATCACTACAGCAGCTGCACAAAGGCGCTGTTCATCATCCATCCAGAGCTTCTGTCTAACTCTACACAGCGTTAGGTTTTGCCTCAGAGCGTTAGTAAGCATGTTTGGATGGCTGTGGCTGTGACAGGACATCAGATTAAAGTGTCTGCAGGGCGAAGCTCTGGGCTGCAGCTGGTATCTGGGTTTGTGTCCTAATTCCTGTTCATAACAAGGGAGCTGATGCTGTTTCCACGGTAATACAAACAGACTCAGCAGCATCAGAAATCTGACGACATTTCAAATGACAGCAAAGGTCAGCAGATCCCACCAGAGAGTCTGTCCTCATGGAGGGTTTTGAGTTTAAGTGCTTTTTACCATGATTCAATTGAATTCAATTTTATTTCCATGACCTCGAAGCACTTTATGTTGTAAAGGTAAAGATGCGACAATGATACGACTCAAACAATTCAGCTCATTGTGAAGCTCAAAAAGTGAGACCGTGATGAGGAGGTTTCCCCGATTTCCTCACAATTGTCCTGATTCCTCTGAATCGTCTGTTTGCTGTTTCACACCAGTCAGCTGAGGCTGCTCGCACTAACTTTTGACAAACTCAGGTTTGCACAGACTTTTTCTTTTTTATCTAACACTTACACCTGGGACACATTGGACTTGCGGTTAGTACCTTGATAAGCTGGCATGAGCAATTGCTTCTCGGAGCTCTGAGACTTACACACACAGGTTGTTGAATTTATACATGAGGAATTTAATTGCACCAGTGAAATGAAATTATTTTCTCAGAATAATTTTTTGGCTCATGCATTTATCATGACATGATTATCATTCCATAATAAAAGGCCAAAAAATTCAAACTGACCAGTCCTCACCTGTTGGAGACGACGGAGCAACTGAAACACCTATGATTAATGCGATTAGACTGAGTGACGGCAGACTCGACCTCTGTCTCTCATCCTAGAACAACTCAGGAGGAACAACTGACTGAAACATCAGGAACCCCTCACATTCAGGGTCATTAAGGAATAACTCACCGCTGCCGGCGTACTTGGCTCCGCTCGAACGGGTACGTGTCAGAGGTTGCTTCGCTGGAGCTCCGCCTCCTCTGCTAGCTGCCTGCCGGTTGTCACCCGCCGATGTTTTCCTGGTGCTGACAACAGCCTCTGTGTTCCGGTTGGAGAAAGTGGGCCGTCCTGTGGAGGATGCCTCGGTATCGCTGGGGTTGGTGAAGGAGCCGGTCCTCTTCCTGGGCATCGCTAAGATGTCCAGCCTGGACAGCTTCTTCCCCTCAGTGGACACTTTGGGCGCTGCAGCAATATGGTCAGAATTCTGAGAGCCTCGGTCAGTCTCAGCACCTTCGTTATCTGAAGCTTCACCCAGACGTGCCCGCCGCAGCATTGAGGCTCGGGTCGGCCGTGGCGCTGACAGGCTGTTGGAGCGTGTCAGAACCTGCTGGGTCGCCGTCCTGGGCATCTTCCCATTGTCTTCTTTCTGAAGAGGGGCAATGAGTTTTTTGCTGCGGCTGGATGGACGGGACGTTTCGTGATCAGATGATGGGGTTTCGGTCCACTGCGGACCAGACCCCTGCTGGCCTTCAGACAGATCCAGAGAGCCACGATTCCCGGCACTGCGGCGCATCTGGAAGCGCTTCGCTGCCTCTGCCTTATTTGCTGCACTGGCAGTGATCTGGTTTCGGCGTTTCTCAGAAAGTCGCTCACGGGCACTGAGCTGCTGTCCCTTCTCTTGGATGGATGGACTAGAAGAGGACCTCTCCTTTTGAAGGCTGCTGATGGGAGGGTGCTTTTTAGAAGTTGAGCTGACTGGAGTGTTTTTGCTACTCACTTGACTCACCGTGCTAGCCGTGTCAACATCTGACTCACCAGACAGGGAGTCGTCCATGTGGCTGGACGAACCCTCCTTCTTTGAGCTGCGACCTGAACCAGAGGAGGGGAACTTGGCATCCAGAGAGGATAGAGTTCCTTCCTGAAGGAAGGACTGTGTGTCCTGGATGTTCTCCTGCCTCTGCTCCATGTCTCTGATGGATGGGTGGCTGGAGATGTGGGGAAGCTTCTTCATCTGGACAGTGTCACTGGGCTGGTCTTTGGTGAAACTCTCCTGACGGATGAAGGATGATGTGCAACTGTCTTTGGTTGGAACTGAATCTTTGTCCTGTGTTTGGAGGTTTGGAGCAGAGCTGTTGGGTTTGACTCCCGTCCTCTTGGGTTCGTATCCACTCAGATGTCGGATCAGGACAGTGGTAGGGGGAGTTTTTGCTGGGGGGTCTCTTGTCTTCTCAGACTGTACTGGGCTCTGGGCTTGCTCAGGTTTGCTGGGATGGTCTTCTGAACCAATGTAGAAGCAGGTGGATTTGGAGGATGGAGACACTTTCTCCTGACCTCTAAGCTGAGGACCAGTGATCACTGGAGATACAAATGCAGTCTTGACCTGATTTGTCCTCATCTTCTCTTGAACAGGTCCATCATCTGAGCGACTGGCATCACTCAGGCTGTCTGGGTCCACATCATCCTGAACGGACAGGCGCTGGGTGGAGTCAACTGAGTGGGAGGGACCAAAGGCTCTGTCCAGAGGTTCTTGGCTTTGGTAAGATTCATGGCGAATCATGATGCTTGGGGTGACACCGTCTAGCTTTTCTGGAGGCACTTGGGGCAGCAGCCTTCTTGTCCTGGAGCTGTGGCTGGACTCTGACTCAGAGTTGTCGTAGCTGTAGTTTCCCATCGAAGGGCTCATGAGACGTGAATCTGCAACACAAGTTTAGTCACGTCAGCATTTTATATGAGTTGCTTTAATGTTGCGTAACTACTTTAGTTTTAAAACAATAAGCGGAGTAAAAATAAGACCATGGGTCCATTGCTCTGAACTGTGTATAGATACATTTATTGTTCACTTACAAAACTGCAAATTACTGATAAATTCAAGACTCCAAGTAGACAAACGGAATCACATTTGGAGGTCCATAAACATAAAGCTGAGATAACGGCGGCTCTGTGCTCTTTAAACATGTTTAAGGTATTTTTAACAAACCTCACCTTCCAGACATTCTACTTGAGGTGGAGTGGAACCAGGTTCGGCGTAGCTGTCTGCTAGACTGGCCCAACGTGAAACCCACTTAGGGCCTTCCAGACATGCAGCATGAGCAGCTGGAACCTGCAGAACAAAATATGATGACCAACACCATTTTCAGGAAGATCAGTGGAAACAAACGTCAACATTTACATTCATATCACAAGAAGAAATAGGGAATAACAACATGGTTGTGCAGGCACTGGGATAACAGTGTGCTACAAAGGTGTTTCTCCAGGTTGTACTTCAAAATTTTCACTTTTTTTTTTTTACCTGTATGGGGCCTGTTGAAGGGCCGCTGATAGAAGATGGGATAAAGCCATGCAGTGAGTCCACAGTGCTACCATCAGTAGGCAGGTTAGCATGCTCATCCTTTCCATCATTTATCACAGGTCTATACACACCAGTGTTCACACCACTGTACTCTGGAGAATCGAGGACACCAAACACCTGTCAGAGCACAGGACATGCATGAGGACGGGCAGAAAAAACAAACAGGAAGAAATAGGAAGGATACGAGGGTCAGTGCATCACTAAGAGATACTGTTTAGATAGGCAACATCAGAATACTTCAAGATACCCTAGGATCATTTCTAATTTCATAAACATTTTTCTATCTGGAAGATTCGGTGAAGACGAGACAACAAAACTGAGATAATCAGCAATGACACAAGGGTTTGAATACAACATTACATAAGATGTGTTATTTTATCAAAGTCCACATCCCTGCTGAAGAATCATACGGCACAGCACGTGTGCTGTGCTGCAGTTTTCCTGCACTCACCACCACTTAAAGACACCCTTTCACGAGCAGCAGGAACAATGAATGCTGCCTCACCCCACCACTATCACAAAGATCTTATTCTTACTGTGTTTTCACTGGGACTTCACCTGATCGATCATGTTACGAGCCTCTTCCACCTCTTTGTCCTGCGACTCCGTCTCAATGGTGTAGGTCCCAGCATCGCTCAAGCTGTCGTCTTCCTCGTTCCGGGCCATCCTCTGGGTACCTTTGACATCTCCTCCACTGACGGCCATGGGCGGCATGGTGGAGAAGGGAGGTCCAGACGGATGTACCGGAGCGGCAGCTGGGCCTGGAATGTTGACTGGGACTGGGGTCTTTGAGATTGCTGGAGGCTGTAATGGGGAGGCAGGGTAGGAGACAGAAGATGGAGCTGGAGGTTCTTGTGTGGAGAGGATCCTTGTATGATGAGGCGATATCATCACAGGAGGTGCAGACATTGGTGGAGGAGTTGTCTTATCCCTGGTTGGGGAGGAGTCATTACGACCCGAATCCTTCAGGAATTCAGCAGCAAACTCCTGGGCAAGCTTTGACTTCTTCCCAACGCTGCCGAAAGGTCGGATGATGATGCCCGATGAGGAGCGAGACGAGGAAGCCGACGAAGCCGCCTCCCCCTCAGTCTTTTCTCTCTTCAGAGAGCTTGACCTCTGAGGGCCACCATGGCTCTGACTCTTCAGAGGAACCGTCACCTGCTGTGTGGGAGGGATGTGGCCGTGCACAGATGCTGGCCTCTCGCCGCCTTTCCGCCGCTCCAACTTGGCTCTGAGTGTGGAGTACGAGTCAGCATGGGCGGGGTTGTGGGTGAAGGACTGAGAGCGCTTCTTGCGTGGGTTGTCATCAAAGAACTCAATGATGAAAGCTTGCTGAGTGAGGTGCTCGGGGGGCGCCTGTTTGGGAAATTCGGTGGGTGACAGAGCTTTAGGAGGACTCTGGGACAGGGGTCTCTCAGGGGCCACGGGTGAGGCAGAGGCCGGTCTGGGTGGAGCATGCTGCAGTGGTTGGTGTAGCTGACTATGGATGGACTGGCCTGATTGGATGACCTGCTGCGACGCCTGGGACAGCTCTGATTGCATAGAGTGCTCAGTGTGGACCGAGTGGTGGGATTTACTCCTTCCTTTGAGAACTGGGTCCTCTGAGTCACTCTGGGTCCCATCCTCATGATGGTGACCTAAAGACAGGAATAAAGATGTCAGTGAGTACTAGCTTTTGAACTTTGAAGCTCAATGGTCACAAGTGTATGACTGAAGCTTTGATAGCCTCAAACAAAGACACAAGTTTAGTGGGGTCAGTAAAATCAGAGAAATATCAGAAGATTCAGGGACCGTGTGTCAATAAATTGTTAACAATGAAGTGCTGGACAGGTTTTATCACCAGCAGAAAGCATAATCCCCGATTACCTGTGAATGACAAACACAGGTATGGTCCGGAACACAGGTGCAACTCTGACCTTTCAGGGTCTTGATATTCATGGCGAGGTCACTCTTGGTGCTGTAAACGTCTTCAGACGGTGGGCGTCTCTTCATCATGCTTACATCACTGTGGACCAGCCAGTCAGCCACCTTGCTCTCTGCTGACATCACCTCTGCAGGTGTGGCCATGATGGCTGTCTTGGTGGGTGTAGCCTGCAGCTTCCTCTGGCGAGTGGAGAACTTGGTGATGTGGTCTTTAATCTTGATCTTCCCAGGCATGCAATCATCAAACTCAATGGTAAAGGAGGCATGGCTCTGAACGACAGGCGGAGTCGGAGTGGGAGGCGAGAGTGGGGCCGGGGGCGTGTCAGTGTCCTTGGTGGGGATCTCATGGAGCTCCGCGCCTGAGGACTTAGGGTGCTGGAAGTCCTTGGTGGGGATCTCAAAGTAGCTCGGCTCACGGTGGTACGAAGGGAAGGCGGACTTTGGCTGACAGTCTGACAGCGATGCAGAAAATTCTGGATCTGCAGAGGGAGCGTCTTTCTGAACATCTGACAGAGGCAAAGAGACGACATCTCACCAACATCATCAATAATGCACCATCAGCTCAATTTAGCTTTATTTATACAGCACCAGTTTACTGCACTCCTCCACTTTATTAAGGTGTGCGTACCTGAATGTGGCTCATCGCTGGTTTGGACTTTACTCCCATAATCCTCCTCTCCCCACCAGGAAGGCTGGCCATACAAAGGAGTGGGCCGACACACCGGCGCCTCTGTCACAGAAACGTGTGATAGGTGAAACTGACGACCAATCAAAGTGTCCCGAGGAGCGTGAACAAACGACTTTCTGGTTTGTTACTGAAACATTTTCCTGAACGAGCAGATTTATAGTAAAAAATACATCAGAACAAACAGCGACACATCATCTGCGTACAGGAACACACAGCGGACAGACTCCTGATCCAGTACTTTTTAACCCTGCACCAGGCTTTCTGGTGCAGGGTTTTGTATTACATTATGTTTTGTACAGTGCAGTATATTTTTGACCCTGTGTGATGTCAAAATTTTGTGTTATTGCTTGTATTACGCCCAGTATAGGGCTTTGGACCGTGATGTCACGGGGGGTGGGCGTGGAAAGGATTTTGGCCCGATCCGCCATTTTGGGGGTCTAGCGCAAGTGAAAAGGGAGCGAAGTCTCACACAACAGCCATGGTTCGTATTTGCTGTGTGGTCGGCTGCAATGTTCGATCACACGACCGGCAAGAGAATAAGGTTGAAAATGGTTTATCTTTTCATTCTTTCCCAACCTGGAAGCAACATGAGCAGCTCGTGTATTGATGTTACCAAACGAAGGCGTCTAGCCTGGATAGCAGCTGTGAGACGAGCTGACGTGCAGCTCTCTTCCATCTCCAAATATCTGTTGGTGCTCCAGACATTTTCATTCCGGTAAGTTCTAAATATGTTCATATCACTCTTTATAGCCTATTAGTATTATTTTCTATGCGCTCTGAGCTCATAGCAAATTAGAACAAACATCCTACTGAGTGATTTTGCAGAACTACCTTCTATTTATAGAGATGCTAATTATTTGGCATTATTGCAGCAAACCAGCCTATGAAATGGATGAAACATCGTGACTGGGTTCCAGCGCTACACAAGGGACCTGCTGCAAACATACCACCATGCCAATCAGATTACTTCTTCCATGTGAGGGTGAAGAGTTGACCCTTCTGGATAAGATGGTGAAGGTTTGCTGCGTTTTGGTGAATAGTGTGATAATAAAACCAGGGAAGAATGAAACCTGCTCCTGTTAAATATTCTTAAGTCTTGTGCTGTTAAAATTGCTGTATTTTTTCAAAAGATACAGTAAATAAAGTAATGTTAGTAGTGGGTGATGTCATGTAAACACTCATGATTTTGTGTAAACATTTTGTCATTTGTAAACTATAAATGACATGGATTCTACATTGTAACTGATGTGATGTTCTATAAGGTGGTTTCAATAAAAAAAAAAAAAAAAAGAGGCAAAAATTAGTTTGTTTCTTTATTCAACTTTTGAACAGTGGTACTCAGTCAGTATATATTCAGTAAATGCAAATTATTTACACGGCAGTGCACTACAGGCATAAATGTAGACCCCTAGATAAAACATTATGGGTCATTCCCACAACCCACAGCTTTACTGTGTTCCAGCAAAGTATCCAATAGCAGTGACAACTCCTCCAAAGTAGCAGCTGGGATTTTTCTGTTTTGAGGACGGCTCCTTTTACCTGTCACTACAGATGGTCTGTTTAGGTTTTGATCAAGAGCCTTTTTTTGGGCAGCTGAAGAGGAGAAGTCTATCTTATGGCCAACCTCTGGCTGTATCTTGGTCATATTACCCAGCAAAACCCAGTATGCAGGTTCATCTGTAACAGTCCTTGTGCCACGGATCAACACTGTTGCTTCTACATTAAACAGAAGAGCAGCGACATGGCTGCAGGTCTCTGCGACTCCGGCCTTACAGCTGCAGTGGGCGGCTTCAACCTTCCCTGTGATGCTCACGGTGACCCATGGCTGCAATGCTGGTTCATTCAGTCTTTGAGAGTGCAGGACCTGAAACACACACAGACAAAGTTCATTTAAAGACAAGAACTATGAGCCAAGGCCGACGTAAATGTGTTTTATCTACTTTATCATAAATGTAACAAAGTGTTTAGAAAGTTAGCACATAGATGTAATTTTTCATTTCTTTATGTGTCCATCTATAGAACGCTGCATGTTATAGTGTAAATCTGCCTGCAGAAAATGAACCTAAAGTATGTACCGGTAATGCAAGGATGTCATCACTTTAGAGATGGAAAAATCATAAAGTGACAATTATGAATCCCTTAATATGATAAGGAGATTCTGCAGGTCATTGATCAATATATAAAATTAAAATAAATTGTATTTTTAGTGACACAAGATACAAACATGGAAGCAAGATGTTTAATTAGGATTATTTATAATAAATATGAATAAATTAGTGCAATTTCTTTAACCATAAAGAATAACAATCCTTCAGGAGAATGTCTCATCAATGCACTGAACTCGCTATGTTATCCACCTAACAGCCTCCACATGTTCTCACTGTAATTTCCCCTCATGAATGAATTTATGCTGCACTAATCTGAATCTTTGCAAGGAAATCAAACGCATTTCACTCGCAGTACTCGAGCTGACTTACCTTTGCTTGAATGACGACTTGTACGCGCTGATTCCACAGATAAGGTACGAAAATATGTCAGGCTACGTCAGTAGCGGTTGGTCTTCAGGGTTTCTACTCCACGGCCCTATTTCATACTGGTCCACATTTCCAATGCACGCTATTTTCTGCAAGTACCGCTGCTTCGCCTCTGAATGAAATCGGTCTCTATACAGTTCATTCTCTTTTGAGCTGCTTTTAAGCATCTTTCTTGTAGTCGTCGTTCCAACACAGTGTGTTTGGTTTGATTCGTAGACCCCGAAAATGGCGCTGCGCTCCCATAATGCATTGCGGCGTGACGTCAACTCCAAAGCCCTATTGTTAGGAGTACATTTGATACACAGTATATTTACTGCCAGTACTGTTGCTGTATTATTGTTACCCTGTGTGAGGCTCTTGGTACTCTGCGCTTTCTCGCCTCTCGCCCGCTCGTCCACGTCGCTCTTCTTCCCCTCTGAAGGCTTTAGGCTCATCTGCAGCTGACTGCTGTACTTCTCATGCTGAAACAGAAGAACGAGGCAAACGTACTCAAGGTACTGCAAATTGCATGTACTCACGGTACTGCATTTACTCACAGTACTGTACATGCTGTGTGTAGTCATGAGAAATTCATGACGCTCTGAGTAGTTTTGGAAATGCAAACTAAATGCAGTTAAACAAGGAAATTAAATAACACCCTCTATGCAGTAATTTGTACAATAGAAAACACACACCCACAAACACCAACCTTTAGGGCCTCCTCTGGGACTTTGTGTTGACTTTTCTCCAGAACGTAGACGTGAGAATGTGAACAACAGCTCAGAAAAATATTAAAATTATCACACACACACACACACACACACACACACACACACGCACAGAAACACACACACGCACACAGACACGCACACAAACAGTGCGTGTGTGCGTCTGAAGGATATCGTATCCGAAGCGGATGATGTCGGACAGTTTGAGGGTGATGTAGGTCTGATCAGGAATCCGAAGGTCGTTTACAAATGTCTGCAGGAAACAAACAAACAAACAAACAAACAAACAAACAAACGTCCAGGTGAAACTTTCTGATTATGATGTTGAAGTCCACTCTGAAGGTTTTCACTCTTTTGTGATTTTACAGTTCTTGCCTGTTTAAATGAAAGTGGAATTAATTTTTTTTAAGTTAATAAAAAAAAAAAATCTTTGTACTGTAACCTGTGACTTTAGGCATCACCACCCCCCACCTGTGTTTGCTGCTGATTGGTGGATACCTATGATAATGTACTGATATGTTGTGTATGGCTCACCCCATTGAGGCTGCCCAGGTCCTTCACCAGGTGTTCATCAGTGGTCGGGTTGTAGTTGATGACAGCGTGTTGTTTGTCCACACTGCGAGACTGAGACACACACACATACAACTCTTTTTGCTTACTTTCACTGCGACTCAAACAAGACACCATTACAACTTCCTTTTTCAGACCAACCTAGAGGGAGGCAATTTCTACTAACCCGAACACCTGCACAGGTCAGCCTCACCTGAAGCATCAGCTCGCAGTCCTCTCGGCCCACAAAAATCATCTCTCGGGGGAGGCGGTGTCGAGTCCCCGAACTGCTTACCAGGAACCATGATGTCACACTCATCTTCACAGGCCTGCTGAGAAACCCCAGAGCATCCTGGGAAATGAAGACAGAGGCAGGTGATTAGGGATGGTATCGTTTAGGTTTTATCCGATACCGGTGCCAAACTGGTACTTTTGAAATGGTGCCGGTGCTTACACTGTGCTCGAACCGGTGCTTAAAGAATGGAGAACACAAAATTGGTCCAAAAACCTCTCATGTTCAGCTGTTTTTTTGTAAAAAGATAACAATGTTAGCCTTTTTTATGGCATCACTCTTGGCTGGAAGCAGTGCTTAATCAATGGAAAAAACACAAACTTTGTCCAAAGACCTCTCATGTTTAACGGTTTTCCACTTTTTCTTTGGTCATTTTAGCCTTTTTGGCCAGGGTGAAGGGAGTATCTGCCATCAAACAAGAAGACAGCCGCATGTAGCTATGATGATGTTTGCCAGTTCACCTTACATGCATTAATTTGATAACGCTGTTAGCCTACTCAGCGTAAATTACACACGAACAACATTAAGCTACTCACGCAGGGAAGAACGGCTGCTGCTGCCATCATCATCCGTCATCATTTCTGCTACACTGGCAGGGCTAGGGGCCAGGACTCTCCTCTTCGTGTTTTTGGGGGATGTTGCTAACTCCGGGTCTGATAACAGGCAACCCACCCGCAGTAGATGTGCTCGGTGTGAGGTCTCACAGCAAGCTATCAAATACGGCGCATTTCTCGGCTTTTTAAAAAAACGCTATGCGTCGCCAGGTGTTTCATCAGATTTGAGGTGTTACCTCTGACAGTATCAGCTTAAAGCACTTGTTGCAGGCTGCTGAGTTTGCATATTTTGCTGTGAAGTACAGCCAGACTTTTGACCGCTTTGCCTTGGTCATTTTTAATCTGTAGCTCTGCTCTAAAAGAACGTACGTACCTGGCCCCGCCTACTGTCCTCGGAAACGTAAAATGATTGGCTAGAATCTAAAGTGTATCACAGCTCAGGAAAAAAAAGCACCGAAATGTGCGCTGCTTTTCGGTCTGGTTACTACCGTTTATGTCAGAACCGATACCGGTCCCATCCCTACAGGTGATACAGGTGGGTTTGTGCAGGCCTGTTGTGCCATCGTGACAGATTTTAAATATTTAATCAGACAAAATGAGTAATTTCAGACGATCCTGCTCTTACTGATTTGTGTGTGTTTGAATCCTGACAGCTGAGGCACCTGCAGGTGTGTAGTCAGGTCCAAAAGGACCTGCAGGTTGTCCACACCAGCCTGAGTCTGAGGTTCAAACACCTTCAACTTTCAATTAAGCACTGAATGAACTCCTACAGACATTTTTATTCACAGTGCTCTGATTACAGAGGTTCGGCACAGAAATGGGGTCATGCAGGCAAATATGCGATATTTATTAAAAACACAGAATGAGCAAATCAACTGTTCATTTCATCTTTAGAGTTAAAAGTTGAACTAAATCACTGACCAGCAGAAAATAAAACACGAGCGCTTTATAAAACTTCTAATTTGAAATAACGGCTCAGAGATGATTCTGTTTCCTGGGAACGGATTAAAGATATTTCCGATTTCTAACACGAAATACCCAACTGTCAAATGACCACATGATCTCACACACACACTCGCACAGGTGAGAGTCACTGACATTAAAACTTCACTGCTTTAGTGTTTTTCTGCACATATACTGCAGTATCATCAGTACTGTCAATACTTTTGTGTGAACCACACGAACAGATGAAGTGAGAGTTTGGAGTTTGAGCACTGGGTTTTGTATGCAGGAGCTCTTGCAGACACAGCTGAAGGATAGATGAAGCTCCTCTGCAGCACAGACAGCAGTGCCACAGACGCTCTGTCCAATCAGAGGCTGACACACGGGCACACATGGAGTAGATCAGCTCCTCCATCAGTCACTGAGACTTCACATCCACTCTGGAGCTCACTCTGTGAAGCTCTGCCCTTCTCAGGAGGTCAGAGGTGATTGGACAGCTCACTCCATAGGTAAAAAGTCTGGAGAAGGGAGGGGGGATCTTCCTGTTTTTCATCACGGCATAGAACCAGTGAAGAAAACTGCTCATGATGTGGACAAGTGTGCACAACACACACTCAGATGCACATACACACAGACAACCACAGACACTGAGCTGATGCTGGAGGAGAGGAGCGGCTCTTCAGCAGCAGCTCTCCAAGCCTCAGCGCCTCTCGGCGGCTGCTGCCCGGAGCTGCTCCTCCTGTCCGGTTCCGACAGACCGACGGATGTGTGTGTGTGAAGGGTGGGGGAGTTACAGACAGATGACAGACAGGCTCTCCTCCTCCACGCCCTGCCCTCCCCCTCTCTTACCTCCGGGCTCTTCCCCGCTGCTCTTCGCTTCTTGGATCTGGGGCTGGCGTGCTGCGGGGCGGGAAGAGCATGAGCGGGTCCCGTTATCCGGACTCACACGGACTGGGGCGGCTCGGCTCCGATGATGCTCTACAACATCTCCTCCTGACGCACCCGCTGCGTCAACACGCACCGCGACAGCGACCACCGCACCGGAAGAGCTGCCGAGACCTTCACAATAAAAGCCCGCACCTGATAACATGCCCAGTGAGGTTCGAACAGGTTTTATTAGAAAAAATAGAATATTACAGTCCACTGCAGCACCGACCGAGTCTGAGGCAGGCACACCGGGGCTGGCTGTCAAATTACCTGGTACTGCCACAGCAGAGGGCGCTGTGGAGCTCTGTTATCATACATTTGGCTTGGCAGTGGTCAGTAGTTAGACTCAGAGGCACTATGTTGTAATTTCGGTGAGTCAGACTGAATTTTCATGTTGTTTTTGTTCACACAAAACTAGCCATTGATTAAAATGAAACAGTGGTTCACCTGCTGGCTAAAGTCACGTGGTAGGCAGGATTCTGCAGATTGTACCGATAGGGATGGTGTGTGCTGAGCCAATCCAGCGGTGCACACGACTGAGTCGAATGGCTGTGTAAGTGGCCTGCATGATCCAGCAAGACTTAAACCGGAGAGCAGCTCAGAGTCCGTTTTACATACTGTAAGACTTGAGCGCGGAAAAGCACGGCCCCCTCAGCGTTGGTCTGCTGAGGAGCGATGATGGAGGATAACTCATGTACGAGTAAAAAGTGTGACCACGCGAGTAACTTCGTCACAGCACACCTGACTGCAGGTGTGACCGTGACGGAACGGCTGCCCTCGGCCTACTCTTATTGTGAGGGCGGGTCGGTTTCCGGTTGCGAGCTCGGCAGTATGAGGGTTTTCGGAAGACCCGCTCATCGGTAATCAGCACAGATTCTTCTGATCGATCAGCTCAGCGTGCGCCGGGCAGAGGTCACATGATTTGGAGCGCCGTCACTTCAGTACGGGAAGCGCCGATTTTGCGTGACGTCACCGCAACGCTGACACGGGGATGAGGATGATGACGACATCTATTGTATAAAAAAAAAGTAAACGTGTGAATAAGCACGTGCACGTCTCCGGTTCATGGCTCTGCGTGTGACCGTCTGTGAGCTGCAGATGAAGAGTCTACCTCACGTGTGACTCAGCTGCTTACCTGCTCTGTGTATGTTGGGGGGGGGGGTGTACACTGATTCAGTTTTATTTATACAAGCTCAAGGCGCTTTATACTGGAAGGTAGACCTTACAATAACCCAGCAGTCATATGACCCCCTATGAGCAAGCACTTTAGGACAGTGGGAGGGAAAAACTCCCTTTTAACAGGAAGAAACCTCCAGCAGAACCAGGCTCAGTGAGAGGGCGGCCATCTGCCGCGACTGGTTAGGGTGAGAGAAGGAAGACAGTATAAAAGACATGCTGTGAAAGAGAGACAGAGATTGATAACAAGTATGATTCAGTGCAGGGAGGTCTTTTAGCACATAGTGATTGAAAAAGAAACATCCATCATGGGTGGATGCATCTGGGAGTTATTTTTTCTAAACAGGCTCAGATTTGACCAATCAGATTACTGCATATGGCAATGAGTACTTTGTGGCTCAAAACCTGGAACTGAAAGTCCAACAACATGTGTTGGTTCTCGTAGAGCTGCTGCTCCGTCAATCACAGCAGCTCCTTGGTGCAGGTGACCGTCAGGTGAGCACAGGAGCTGCTCGCTTAGAGCACGCAGCAACACGAGATATGAGCAAGCGGAGTGAGGTATGGGGTCTTCACAACCCCTGTTCTCTGTACACCATCAGGACACTTGGCTGCAGGCTGCTTGCGTCAACCCCAGGGAAAAGGGTAACATCTCCTGGGTCTGGGGGTTGTACACATGGGTGCTCACAGACACAAACTCTATCTTCCTTGGCTGCTACCTTAACCCTTTAAGACCTACCATAGAACCAAGTCCGCCAGAGCTTATATTATATTTTTACATGCTGTGGAGCCATTTTTGGGAGCATTTCAAGTTGCTATACATCAATACAACCATTATAGCCCAGATTTTAATAATATGTATTCATTAAGTGCATAGTAATTACATAAATTGCAAAAAAGTGCAATAAACTACAAAAAAATTGAAAATCGTTTTTGATTTTTTAACATATATTTGTAGTTAGAGAAATTTAAGAGGCTTATCCCTCAAAACTGTAAATACAAAAAAGTTGCACAAAATAGTTTCCCACCACAGGAAATTTATTTTGAGTGTCTTCATAGTTTTATTTTTGAAATACACCAATTTTTATACACTGCAGGAAAAACGAAAATAAATATTATACTGCAAATTTGCAAAAAAGCAGCATATGCATCAAAATAAACTATTTCCAGCAGTGCAATATGAGTCCTAAGCATCCCAGAAACGACACAGAAAGTCATAAACTCAAAGATAACTTTTAAAAAGAGCAGTATAGGCCCTGAGGCCCTGATCGCAAAAAAGACTACATTTCCGCGAAAATGACGTCACTTCCGGTTTCGGCCAGGTAATGGCGGAAATGCAAAAGTTCGCGCTGACGTCTATTCCAACGTAGGAAGTGTTTTGAACAGCTGATCGGACCGGCAAAGCGTGTTTCTGGAATATTATGTTTTTGTTCCTGCAAGCGCTTTTTATGCAGTTTTTGCAAAGCTTTATGTGGAAGGAAACCGTGACCTAGGACAAGCTGATGGCACAATATGTAAGTACAACTCCTCCGGTTTCATATGCAAAAAAATTTTTTGCGCTAGCTTACGTGGTTGCAGTGCTACCGGGATTTAAAAATAGTTACGCATAACAGAGCGTTCCCGCTCCGATCGGCTCTAAAGGGTTAAAGCATATCATGCGCTGTTGATCTTGCGTGCTGCTCAACATTCAATATTTAGTATTTACTGTTACTTACACGTAGATAGGTTGTTGCTTTGACCTCTGTTTTGTGTTGTTCTCTTGTTGTTTGTTTTCTTTTTTCTTCTGTTAACAGGTGACCCAATGGATTTTCTCAGTGTCTTCTCTTACTGTCCCCCGATTCCCTCTGTTTTTCTTTCCCCCTTTTCTGTCTAATTGTCTGTCCAATTTTTAATAACTTAAAATAAATAAATAAATAATAATAATAATGATAAAGATCAATCAAGTGGACCAATATCACATTGACACATTTTCCCCACTTGAAGAAATAAACCCATTGGGCATCTTTCCTGGCCCTCAGACAATTCTGATTGCTAAAGTACCGAACGGGACAGAAAAACAAACAAACAAACAAAAAACAGGACTCATCAAAGAGCTAGAACAACATTTATTCTAACAGTAAAAGTCTCAGCGAACTTTAATCAACAATAAGAACAGAAAAGTCTCCTCTGCTTCACCGAGACATGGCTGAACCCAGCGGTGCCGGACCACGCCATCCAGCCGGCCGAGTTCTTCTCGGTTCACCGCATGGACAGGACACGGGACTCGGGGGAGTCAAGGGGAGGCGGCGTGTGTTTAATGGTGAACAACAACTGGTGCAACAGTGCGAACGTTGTTCCTCTCACACGCTCCTGCACACCAAATCTGGAACTACTGTCCATCATGTGTCGTCCTTTTTATCTACCTTGGGAATTTACATCGGTCATTATAAGTGCCGTTTATATTCCACCACAAGCGGACACGGTCACCGCCTTATGCGAGCTGCATGAGGCACTCACACAGCACCAGACACAACACCGGGACGCTGCGCTTATTGTGACGGGGGACTTTAATAGCGCCAACCTCAAACGCGCAGCGCTGAACTTTTATCAACACATCACCTGCCCCACCAGAGGTGAAAGGACACTGGACCACTGCTACACTACGGTCAAGGACGGCTACAAGGCACAACCCCGCCCTCCGTTTGGCAAATCTGATCACGCCGCCATCTTCCTCATGCCAAAATACAAACAAAGGCTGAAACAGGAAGTTCCAGTTCAGAGGAAGGTCGCGCGCTGGACGGATCAATTGGTGGCCGCGTTACAGGACGCACTCGATGACGCAGACTGGGGCATGTTCAGAAACAGCTCCGATGATGATGTCAACGTGTTTACGGAAGCGGTTGTGGGATTCATCAGGAAACTAGCGGATGATACCGTGGAGACAAAGACTATCACAACGTTTCCCAACCAGAAGCCGTGGGTGGATAAAACCATCTGCGACGCTCTGAGATCCCGCACCGCTGCCTACAACACGGGACTCACGACGGGGGACATGGACCCGTACAAAGCCCCGTCATATAACGTGCGGAGGGCGGTGAAAGAGGCGAAGTAGCGCTACGGGAGGAAACTAGAGTCACAACTCCAACAGAGTGACTCTAGGAGCCTGTGGCGGGGACTAAGGACAATAACGGACTATAAAGCACCAACAACCGGTATGACGAACGCGGCCGTGACTTTGGCAGACGAGCTGAACACTTTCTATGCTCGCTTCGAGGCTGCAGCTAAGGACTCCAACAATGCTAGTGTTAGCGGCGCTAACGGCTGCAGACAGGAAGATACTGCCAGCACCGGAAACGTGCTCGTCATCTCCGAGCATGAAGTAAGGAGAGCCTTCAAAAGAGTGAACACCAGGAAAGCAGCAGGACCAGACGGCATCCCAGGTCGTATCCTAAGAGACTGCGCATACCAGCTAGCTCAGGGGTGCCCAATCCCGGTCCTCGAGAGCTACCGTCCTGCAGCTTTTAGATGCATCCTTGTTCCCACACACCTGAATCAAATGAATGGCTTGTTATCAGGCCTTTGCCAAACAGGATGGCATGCTGAAGAGGTAATCAAACCATTTGATTCAGCTGTGTTGGAGTAGGGATGCATCTAAAAGCTGCAGGATAGTAGCTCTCGAGGACTGGGATTGGGCAGCCCTGAGCTAGCTCCTGTGTTCACTGAGATATTCAACATCTCTTTATCTCAGTCAGTGATCCCCACATGCTTCAAAGAGTCCATCATTATTCCTGTCCCGAAGAAACCCCACCCTGCTTCTCTCAATGACTATCGCCCTGTAGCCCTCACCTCAGTAGTGATGAAGTGCTTTGAACGCCTGGTCAGAGATTCATCATTTCTTCACTACCAGACACACTGGACCCACTACAGTTCGCTTACCGTCCAAATCGTTCCACAGACGATGCCATCTCTCATCTCCTCCACACATCACTCACTCACTTGGACACTAGAAGGGGGAATTATGTTAAAATGCTCTTCATAGACTACAGCTCTGCATTTAACACCATAATTCCCTCCACACTCACCACCAAGCTGGAGCATCTGGGACTCAGCTCATCTATGTGTCAGTGGATCTCCAACTTCCTAACTGGCAGACCACAGGCAGTAAGGATGGGCGGACATGTCTCAGCCTCCACCACTCTCAGCACTGGAGCCCCCCAGGGGTGTGTCCTGAGCCCCCTGCTGTACTCTTTGTACACATATGACTGTGTGGCCACTACCAGCTCCACCACCATCATCAAGTTTGCTGACGACACCGTCGTGGTGGGCCTGATCTCTGATAACAACAAGACGGCCTACCTGAAGGAGATTAGGAATCTGGAGAACTGGTGCCAGAGGAACAACCTCCTTCTAAACGTCAGTAAGACAAAGGAGCTTATAGTGGACTTCAGCACTAAGCAGGGGAGGAACTACCAGACCCCCGTCATCAACGAGTGCCCAGTGGAGAGAGTGGACAGCTTCAAATACCTCGGAGTTCACATCACGCAGGACCTGTCATGGTCCTGTCACATCAACACCGTGGTGAAAAAGGCCCGTCAGCGTCTCTACCACCTCAGACGCTTGAGAGACTTCCAACTGCCCTCCAAGGTGCTCAGGAACTTTTACTCGTGCACCATAGAGAGCATCCTGGCGGGAAACATCTTAACCTGGTTCGGGAACAGCACCATGCAGGACAGACGAGCTCTACAGAGGGTTGTGCGGTCAGCTGAGCGCACCATCCGCTCCGAGCTCCCTGACCTGCACTCAATCTACATCAGGCGGTGCTGGACCAAGGCCAGGAAGATCGTGAAGGACCTCAGCCATCCCAACAACAGACTGTTCTCTCTGTTGAGGTCAGGAAAGCGATTCCGCTCCCTGAAGACCAACACAGAGAGACTGAGGAGGAGCTTCTTCCCGCAGGCGATACGGTCTCTCAATCACACCACCACACAGTACTGACCCACACATATAGTTCTTACACACACACTGGACATTCTGGACATTGTTTTCACTTCATCACTTAAATCACTTTAAGCATATTTGCACTGCACAAGACATAATGTGGATTGCACAACACTGGACATTATATTCTTCATTTCCGGTTAATACTTGTACAGCTGCTGTTATTGTATATATATTTATTTATATTTCTTCATACATTCTTATATAGTTCTATATTGTGTATTTTGTTGTACAGTTATTTTATTTTCAACTTTAATTTATATATTTTATCTTATTCTTTCCCAGTTAAATTTACCCTTCATTCTAATTTGTGTTGTACAGTTATTTCATTTTTAACCTTAATTTATATTTTATTCCTTCCTAGTTAAATTTACCCTTTTTAATTTTTCATATTTATTTCCTATCTTATTCATAGCCTTTTCCTTTTTTGTTTTCTTTAGGTCACGAGCAGTTGTCCAAGCATTTCACTACATATCGTACTGTGTATGACTGTGTACGTGACAAATAAAATTTGAATTTGAATTTGAAAGTCTAAAACCTGAACACCTGCACGGGAACAATGCGAGGCTTTTAATCTAAAAGGTCTTTTGCAAGAAACCAGATGAGCAGGCAGGTGGCATTAACCTGGAAAGAGTTTATATGCTGTGCTTTCTGAGCTCAGAGACCAGCAGCGCCTCGACCTGACAGGAAGTGCACACAGAAACCTTGCTGACATCACAAACTGATGCAGTCACTTCGGCGCCACTGAGAGGTGAGCGAGGGTTAGATCAGTCAGTCACAGGAAGCTCCGCCCAGAATTCTTGCTCTTTATGATTGTGTTTCCCTTTTAAACACTTTGTTCTCCTGCAGGTCCAGTCCTGTCGCCACAGAAACAAGTCCTGACCCATGTACCTGGAACCATAGAAGAAGAATAAAATAATAAATGATATTTAAAAAAGACCTTAAATCCCACAACATAAAAACATTTCGACCAATGAAATGCTTTAGAGTGAAGGACAGCAGTGAATCGCCGCTGACGTGGATTTATGCACAGCTGCAGGTGAGCTCACCTCACTGAAGGATGCATTTTTTCTTTTTCTTCAAACGCTTTCTTCCTGTGTGACCACTGCCTTCTGGAGATCAAAGAGAGGATAAAATTGGTCGGTTTCTAGATATAAAGCTTATTTCATCATAAACACTAAAGGATGTTCTATCATCGTCTTGATGCGACCTTACAGCCTGAGCCTCAGCTCACCATGTCACAGGAAACACTAATGTTCAGGAACAGGAAGTGACCTCATAGACTCAGAGCTACATCACAACAGCCACACTGACCCGGCTACATCACCATGGTATGGCAATCTCGACTCCACTCAACTGCAATCTGCGGCCGAGTCTCCGTCACTCTGCTGCAAACACTGAACACAACTTGGGCTACGTCCACACGCACACAGGTATTTTTGAAAACGCAGATTTTTCTATGCGTTTGCACCTTTCGTCCACACGTAAACGGCGTTTTTGGTCACTGAAAACAAAGATTTTTAAAAACTCCGGCCAGGGTGGATATTTTTGAAAACTCAGTTTTTGCATTTACGTGTGGACAAGAAAAACAGAAAACGCAGCGTCAAAGGTGTGCGCATTTTTTGACGTCACACTGTGCGCCACGTTATTGTTTCGGTGACATGAATTTCTACAATACTGTTACTGTTAATTGTAGTCTCTGCAGTGTTTACATGCTTACATATACACACACAGTTACTGTCACTCCACACATACGACTCAGTTCTGCTTCTATGCCCCAGCTTTGTTTACTTTTTCCCACCGAGGCTTCTAGACTTCTGATTTGCCAACATTTCTGCACGGTTAGGAATATATCGCTACCTGTTGCTTTGGCATGTTCCTAGCAGCGTTTTCCTTCATTTCTGCCTTTACGTGTGGACGGGATTATTTTTTTAAAACGAAAACGGAAAATCTCCGTTTTCAAAAATACCCGTGTACGTGTGGACGTAGCCTTGATCTGTGTGGGTGGGCTGTGGGACAGGAAGCATTAAAATTTCCATGTTTCAGAAACAAACAGCAGCACTGAGCGTGCTCAAAGCCTGAAGCAGAGAGCACAGCGCCTCACTCTACCTGCCGGGCTGGTGTCTAAGGTGTTCGATGCGTTCTGGGGAGCAGAATCTTCCGGGTTAGGATCTTTGCTCCTGTTGACCTGGGTCACATCCTGCTGACTAGCTGCGTGCTGGACTTCCTGCTGCGCCGGTCCGGTGTCCACTTCAGACTCCGGACCCTGGACCTCAGCTGCAGGGGGTTCACCGAGGGCCTGGAGCTCTGAGGCAGCTCTGTCTGGCTCTGGTTCTGGTCTGGTTCCAGCAGGTGGATGTGTGGGAGTCCGGACCTCCTCCCGAGGCTTCTCGGGCAAATCTGGCTTGTCTTGGGCCGCTGACATCTGCGTGACCCCGGGGTGACCTGAAAAGGAGAACTTGGGTCAAACGAGCAGTGGTGACAAGAAAGTCTGCAGAAGTCCTGCCGGGCTCTCACCTTCGACCCCACCGTCCGGCTCTGCCCGTGGCCTTGTCTTCCTCAGCCTGCAGCCCTTCCTGATCTCGGCCAGCAGGTTGTCGACGATGCATCCTTCGTCCCAATTGGCCATGTCCGTCCTAACTGCAGCACAGAAACACGTTCCCCTGTGAGCTTAGCGCACATGTCACAAACAACAGGTGAAAGCTGTCACTGCGTCACCTGACAGCCTCATAGGTACAGCAGCATTTAATCTTTACAAACTTCCTTCTCGTCCTGATGCTGTCACATCATTTACTTTAAATATTCAGCTGCTGATAAACTGTTGCAGAGAAATGTTGCTGATGTCAGCTATTGATTCTCGACCTGTCAGTCACCGGCCCTTCACATGTCTCACCTGTTCTCCACTTGCCCTCCACTTGTACTTGACCTGTCCTTCACCTGCCACACCTGGAGAGACAGGTGAGGGACACCTTAAGGAGGGAGGATTTAAGGTGAAATGATGGTGTCTGACTTACTGATCTTTCTGGTGGGGGCTTCTTCTCTCAGTTTCCTCCCTTCGTCCAACCTCTTCTCCTGCTCCCTGTGACCTTCGTTCTCCTGATGGAAGAATAAAAGGAACACACAGTTCAAACTTCAACAGGCTAACCGGCCCCCCAGAGAGGGCGGAGCTTAACATTTACAGGGAAACAGGACTAATGTGTGGCAGCTACCACACTTTGTCACGGTTGAAGTCAGAGCCGATTGGCTGGCTGAGACACAGTTTAAATGACACATGCAAACGTGCGGCAGGGTATGAGTCCTGCAGACTGAGCCGCACTGCGATTGGCCGCTGACCTTGAGGGTTCGAAGGAAGAGGTCTCTGAATGTCTTGATGGTGCTGAAGAGCTCTTCGAGAGAGAAGCTGCTGCTGTCCTCACAGAGGTAGGCGGACAGGTGCTTCCTCTGCTCCTCCACAGATGACAGCAGGAGTTGCAGCTGCTCAACAGCCTGCAGGCTCTCCTGGTAACACCACATAAGAACAACAGGTAAGTTCACCTGGAAGAGCAGGTCTGTCCCACTAAAACGGTGTCAGTTAGTGCACAGACTGGATTTACCTGCCCGTAAAGGTGACAGCCTCATCCCGAGTGACTCACCTGTACGGTGGACAGGTACTGCTCCTTCATGTCAGATGAGGAGGAAACGCTCCTCTCTGAGTTTTTCAGCCGTTTGTTTAGAGTGTTTGTTTCAGACTGAATAGAGTCCAA
This sequence comes from Maylandia zebra, assembly GCF_041146795.1. Taxonomy (NCBI): domain Eukaryota; kingdom Metazoa; phylum Chordata; class Actinopteri; order Cichliformes; family Cichlidae; genus Maylandia; species Maylandia zebra. Next base: position 27,411,940 of record NC_135181.1, on the reverse strand, counting down.
GCTGAGCCTGCAGGTGGAGTCAGAGGGCAACATTTAACACCGCTGCAGGCGAAACACCTGAGCTACCACGTCACAGACTCCGCCCAGCAGTCTGTACGTGACTGAACTCTTATATGTGTTTACCCAGCAGCCTTTGCACAGATCTCCAGTTCATGGGGCAGGTTGAGCAGGTCGGGGTGATTCTCTTCAGCCTCCTAAGGGTCACAAACAGCAGCAACTGAAATATTATGAGAATACTGCAGTATTCCCCAGTATTCGTAGTATTCCCAGCATTACCCGCAGGATGTGGTGCAGCAGCGTGACTCTCGACTTGTTGGCTTTGGTTTCGGTCAGTTTGAGCAGAGTGCTGATCTTAAAGCCTTCAGCATTCCCTGTGCGAGTTCCCTGATGGACCATACATCACATGACAAAATCAGACTACCAGCCTTTAGATTTTATTTCAGCTAAATAACAGACTGATTTATGATTTGGCAACTAAATGAACTGTCTTGGTAGACAGTCTCTGTTGGTAGATTTGTGCTGAGCTAATAGTTGGTGCTGAGTCACACCTGCCTGAATGTGCAAACAAACAAAAACAAAAAAAACAAACAAAACACTCCTCGGATGAACTGTTAGTGCAATCAACCTCACAGCTGTGATATTACTGCTTAGATAACTTCATAAAAACTTCATCAGAGGCTCAAGTTAGCTGATGTGAAGTCCAGCAGTTGCTAGCAGCCCACTCCACAGCAGAGACACGGACATGACTTATTTTTCTTGCACGAAAGGACAAGCATCATGGTGCAGTGGAACCAGCATCCAGGACATAAACAGCTGCATTATACTGCTAACATCTGCACAGACAGCATGTTAATGCTAAGCTAGCCAAGAACTTAAGGCCCTTTCACATAGGATGCGGCACACTGACCGCTAGCTTGTTCTCCACCTGTCTCGCTTAGCGTAAAGGACCCAAACTCTGTGTTGTGCTGGCCGATGCGCTCTGCTTGGAAGTCTTTTTTTTGTTACCACTCTACGAGTCTGTATTAAACCTATATCTCTCTGACTTTGTGTCCTTCACAAGAGTTTGTGTTGAATTGTGTTCAAATTTTTAATTAAAAAAAAAAAAAAAAAAAAAAAAAAAAAAAAAAAAAAAAAATCGCTCATTCATATAGATGAAAGCTTTCAACTATCCAGACTAGTGAAGAGTGTGTCGTCCCCAGAGCTGTTAAGAGGCTCTGGAGGTCCCCATACATGCACATAAACCTGTGTGAAAAAGTTCACAGAACTCTGATACGCACTGATACGAATGTTTTCCTTCATCGTGTGATGGAATTTAGTGCAGTGGTAGTCTTCGATTCTATTGGTCGTGTGACACAGCGGACATGCCGAGTACTCCTCACTGACGTGCTGCACTGTACTTGGCGCAGCGGGAAACTATTACTGTGCGGTGCAGCAGTGGAAACAAATGTGCTTCACAGCGCTGCACGTGTAAATGTAGTCTCAGGTCTACACTGGTCACTGATGATCATGTAACGCTGCTTCAGGTTGGACGGGCATATGGCAGACTGCAAAGCAACAAGTGATGTGTAATAGATTACTTTTTCTGAGTAACGACCCCAACACTGGTCAGAGTTTGTGTTTGAGTTTGTTTGTGTGGTTTGAGTCTTCGGGAAGAGAACTGCTTTAGGACCGTCACTGAGCATGCCACACAAAGTAATCAGATTACAAGGAGTAAAAGAAAAAAAGATTCTCACATAGTTGAGAAAGTTTCCGACACTCAGGATTAGTTTACAGAAGACTGGCAGCCGAGCGCTCTCCTTCACACCTGCACACAAAACAACACACACAAACAGAAACAAGAACACCACCACAGCAGCCAAACGTGCGTGTGCAGCCAGTGTGTTTGTTGTGTAGCTGCTGTGTGTTTGTCATGTGTATACACACTCTCATAGTCTCCAACACACAGCTGCTCTCCTCACACAAGCAACATACACTCAATCCTCAGAGAGTAACTGCAACACACACACACACACACACACACACACACACAACATACACTCAATCCTCAGAGAGTAACTGCAACACACACACACACACACACACACACACACACACACACACACACACACACACACACACACACACACACACTGCGAGTGAGTGGACCTGTGGTGAGCTGTGCTTATTTATCTGTGCTTGATGTGTGCTGCAGCTGGCGCTGTCCTCACACCTGGGCAGATCAATGAGCTGCAGGTAAAACTGATCTGCTGATGCCAACTTGTCCCGCTCTGCCAGATGAGACTTCAGGTTCCCTACCTGAGGAGGGAAAGATGAGATACAGGTCAAGTACAGGTGAAGGACAACTGAAGCACAGGTGAGGGGCAGGTGAGAGACAGGTGGAGAACAGGTGAAGCGCAGGTGACCTCTGCTCTGACCTCATGTTTCTCTGGGAGGAGTTTAATGAACTGTTTCAGGGCCTCGACATCAAACTTTGATCGGTCTCCTCTTCGGATGAGATCCACAAAGTCCTCGTGGGAACTGCAGGTGAGACAGGTCAGGTGATACAGGGGTGGTGATGTCACAGCACAGATGTTTTTAATTGGCTGCAAGACTCAGAAAAAGAACAGTCACCATTTGAAGTGCTTGAGGAAGATGTGGAGGTTAAGGCTCTTCTTGGCGTCGATGAAGGACACCTGTGGACAGAATTGAACATGTGGATGTGAAAAAGGTAAAACCTGTAACGCCACACCTGTAAGGTGAAGACAGAGAAAGCTACGGCACCTCTTTGGGCTCCGTCTTTGACTTGGTTCTGGTCTTGGTCTCAGTCGGAGGGAGACTGAAGAGCTGCTCAATGCTGCAGTAATCTGGCTCCATGGAGTCCAAAGATGTCGACGTCCACAGAGACTCGTGGCCTGTGGACAGAGTGACGTCAGCTTGGATGAATCCTGCACCTGACCTGGGCCAACACCAGGCCTCACCTGACACCAGTCTGGATGGAAGTTTCTGCCAGTTCAGCTTCTTCATCCGCAGTGTTGGGCAGGGGGTGTGGCTTGAATTAGGAGCAGAGCTGCTATATAACCTGCCCAGACTTTGAACTGTCTCAGCTCTGATGTCACCTGGAGGAGAGGGGGGAGTGGAGGTCCAGCACCAGGTAAGGGTGGGGGTGGAGGGGGAGGAGCCATAGCACCAGGTAAGGGTGGGGGTGGAGGGGGTGGAGGGAGAGGAGCCATAGCACCAGGCAAGGGTGTGGGCGGCAGTGGAGGGGGTGGAAGGGGAAGAGTCATAGCACCGGGTAAGGGAGGAGGTAGAGGGGGGGCATAGGAAGTGGGAAGAGCCGGAGGCAGTGCTGCTGCAGTGGGGGCTGTTGGAGCATCTTTGGTGAGTGCCTCTGATTGGCTGGGAGGACTGTCTGGTAGTCTAGTCTGGACCGCCCTGTCGATGGCAAGATTGGGTGAGTAAGTCTTTCGGGGGAGGAGCTTCTCCAGCAGGTGATCTGCAGAGTCTACCTCAGCTGCGATCAAGAAAAACAGAGCCGGTGAATTCACCTTCGCCTGATCCTGTGAAATGCCCTCAGCTTTGATCATACTCTGCCTGCTGTCATTTATACAAACTGACATAAAACAGGGCCTGCATCTGAACCTTAAGGGACTCTTTACAGGGGTCATCGTTTATATAGAGAGGACACTTCTACAAAGAGGCGGAATCAGAGCTGGACCCAGTGATCTGTTGTTGGATGCGCCCCCATACTTACCATCCTGAGCCAGCAGGGTGGCTCGATCCATCAGCAGCTCCAGAGCACACCAGACCTCAGCTCTGTCTGGACCCACCAGCAACAAGGCCTGAAGGATGGACAGCAGCTGCACGGAGGATGGATGGCTGGACACCTGAACGCAGAGAGGGTCAGGACAGGTTATTTTGACTACGTTCACATTGCAGGTGTTAATGCTCAATTCCAAATTTTTGACCAAATCCGATTTTTTTTGTCTGCTTGTTCACACTACAAATAAAATGCGACAGCAAACACGCTCTAGTGTGAACCCTCGAAGCGGCCCGCATGCGCAAAAGAAGACGTCACACACAACGCGCTCTGTTTAGACCCAGAGCAAATAATATTGTTTGACTGATGGCCCTTAATATAAAGACTTCGGACTTTACGTTTCCCAATTTTTGCTTTAAGTTATTTTGTTATTTACATAATAATGTAGATAACCTAATAATTATCCTTATTGCTGTTTTAGAGAGGAGCAGTGCTTCAAAGAATAGTTGCAGATTTCTGTCAAAATCTGCAGATTATACAGTACAAATAAAATGTTCACGTTGTCTTTCCAACAGTTTCATTAACATCTACACTGGATGGCCAGGAAGCGTTCGCGATGTCATCTCCGGCGCTAATAATTGGCGTCTGTCTTGTGTCAGTGACGTACAAGACGGATTTAATGCGACGTGACCATTCAAACAGCAGTCGCTTTCTAAAACATCGGATATGTATTGGATTCAGTACCACATACGAAAGTGACCCAGATCGGATTTGAAAATATCGGATTTATTCCGTTCACACTGTCATACCATGGTCGGGTATGGGTCGCATAGGGTCAAAAAAAAAAAAAAAAAAAAAAAAAAAAAAAAAATCGGATTTGATGTGCTTTCGACTGCAGTTTGAACGTAGCGTCTGTCTCCTTACATTTCTATCATTGAAAAGAGAACTACCAGCAGTGTCACTTTCACAGATGCTGCACCAATCGCTCTGAAGGTGACAGTGTTGGCTTCTGTAGTTTAAACCAGTGTTTCCCAATCTTTTGGAGCCACGGTACATATTTCACGTTAGAAAAATAACACAACCTACCACCAAACAAAAATGTCACAAAAAGAATATTGATAATTTTTCCCCGCGCACCAGGTATAGCAGAATTGGTTCAGTTTGTTTAGATGTATCTGTCCCACTGCGCAAGTGTCCAGTGAAGGGGGGCATGGCTACGCACAGGCGGGAAGGGGAAGTAGGAGTTTTTTGGAGTGTCCGTTTTTTCTTGTGTGGAGGAACGAAAGAAGGCAACCATTCAAGTTGGAGTTAACATACCAGTTGTGTGATTATTGGACTAACAAGTTTGTCCCCAATCTACCCTTTTTTTGCTTTCTTCTGACCACTACTAATGCTAGGGCCTTCGTCGGAATTTTCTCAAAGACCCAGGTCAGACTCACTATTTTTCTTTTCAAATATTTATTTATTGCTATTACGTGCTGCGTCGTTTCACTCACAGCATGACTATTATATAAGTAAGTAAGTAAGTAAAATTTATTTATATAGTACATTTCACAGATAAAAATCACAAAGTGCTTTACAATAAGATCAGACATACAAGTTAAAATTAATTAAAAGCCCGTTTGTATAAAAATGTCTTCAGCTGCTTTTTAAAGGAGTCAGTAGAGCCTAGACAGCGTAAAGACAACGGCAGAGAGTTCAACAGCCTATGTGCCAGTGCCTGAAAAGCCCGATCCCCACGTGTTTTAAACCTAGTACGTGGGACCACCAGTAGCCTCTGACTTGAAGACCTAAGTGCTCGGGATGAAGCACGAGGTTTCAGCAGGTCAGAGATATACTGGGGAGCTTCACCGTGCAGAGCTCTAAAAGTTACAACTAAAATTTTAAAATGAACCCTAAAATTTACAGGCAACCAATGAAGAGAAGCCAAAACTGGAGTAATGTGTGACCTCTTGTTTGCACCAGTTAAAAGTCTTGCCGCTGCATTCTGTACAGACTGAAGGCGATCCAGAGCTGATTTGCTGAGACACGTAAAAAGACCGTTACAATAATCCAAACGAGAAGAGATAAAAGCATGAAGAATCATCTCAAGTTCTGCCTTTGACACCAGTAGCCTGAGTTTAGAAATGTTTCTTAGATGATAAAAACAGTTCCGGGCAAGTTGTTTAGAGTGTTTCTCAAGAGACATTGAACTGTCAAATATAACACCTAAGTTTCTGAGACTCGACTGAAATGAAGGGTCTAAAAAACTGATATGCTGCCTAATTTCTGAGAGCATGTGATCAGGTGCAATAATCAAAGTTTCTGGTTTATCTGCATTTAACTGAAGGAAATTGTCATTTAACCATTGTTTGATTTCTGACAGACAATTATTTAAACAAGACAATTTATACAACTCAGAAGCTTTGAAAGAACAGTACAACTGAATGTCATCAGCATAGAGATGATAAGAAATATTATTGTAACGTCTGATAATGTGGCCTAGAGGGAGTATATACAGCAAAAAGAGAATAGGACCTAAAACAGATCCTTGAGGTACCCCAGAAGACAGAACTGATGTTTCTGACAGCACATGATTTACACGGACAGTAAAGGATCTCTCAGATAGATACGACATAAACCATTTTAAAACAACACCAGTAATCCCAAACAAGTCCTTCAGCCTATTTATCATGATGCTGTGATCAACAGTATCAAAAGCAGAGCTGAGATCCAACATAACCAGAACAGTGTACTCTCCAGAGTCTGCTGCCATCAGAATGTCACTAGACACTTTAAGCAAAGCGGTTTCAGTGGAGTGCAATTTGCAGAAACCAGACTGGAAAATGTCCAGAACATTGTTCTTTTCCAAAAAGTTGTTAAGTTGTTCTGCAACTGTTTTTTCCAAGATCTTTGACACCAATGGTAATTTTAATATTGGCCTGTAACTGCTTGGAAGAGATGGATCTAAATTTGGTTTCTTTAATATTGGTTCAACAATAGCTTGTTTAAAATAGCTGGGAACTGAGCCAGTATAAAGAGAAGTATTAATTATTTCCAGAATACAGAGGCCAATAGAAATCAAACACACTAATGAAAAATGATGGAGGAAGTACATCAAGGTGGCTTGAAGTCAGTTTCATTCGACCAAGCAGAGCACTGATGTCCTGTAAGGTAACAGGAGTAAAAGAGGACCAGGTATCAGAGGTAAGCAACGTGTCAGTGTGATACTGAGAGGATGATGGAGAAATATTAGACCTGACAGCAGCGACCTATAATTTCTTCTTCATGTTCTTCTGTTTTACTGGCAGTCGGCAACCAATTTAATTAGAGCAGGTAGTTGTACTCCCCTCTAGTGGAAGATAATGTAATTGTTCTGCCCATTACTCAAGCCAATCGCTTAGAGCAGCGGTCCCCAACCTTTTTTGCGCCACGGACTGGTTTATGCCCGACAATATTTTCACGGACCGGCCTTTAAGGTGTCGCGGATAAATACAACAAAATAAAACTAGTACCGGTACCGAAAAAAAAAGAGGATTTATTCATAACACATGTGAAAAGACCCAGGAAAACCGAGTTAACGATAACAAAATAACGCTGAAAACCGATAAAAACCCTGAAAACCATACATTTCACACCTGAGCCTCTACTCTCGCGGCCCGGTACCAAACGACTCACGGACCGGTACAAGGCCCGGGGGTTGGGGACCGCTGGCTTAGAGTACCAATTGGGTGGAATAAGGTAATCTTCCACGGCACACCTTTGTGCCGCGGCACAGTGGTTGGGAAACATTGGTTTAAACGTTCCAGCTTGAGTCGCATCACTCTTTAAACTGTGGTTACCATGGTGTAGAGCATTGTGAAGACCTGCTGGTGGCTGCTCATATCAATCCCTCCGTACAGCCTCTCCATCTCCTCCATGTCCTCCGACAGAGAGTCTTCAAACACGTCACACTGGATGTTCAGGTCCTTGTCCTGCGTCTCCCTGCACACACAGACAGGAAACTGATTGGAAACACGATTGATTATTGATTAATAACTGATGTAAGCAAAGTGAGAATGAAGCCAGTACCTGAGCCTGGGGAGCAGGTCCAGCAGCTGCAGACCTAAAAATCACAGACACATATATCACTTCTTATTTTGGTCAAGCAGCAGGACACACTCACACCATGACGACCTCTGAGGGTCTGACACTCGAGCCCTCAGCGAGACCTGACTCCAGGAAAGCCTCCGTACAGGGATGTGATGTCACACTGTGACAGATATCAAGCTCCTCCTACACATAACTCTGATAACAGTTTAATTCAACTTTATTTATACATCGCCAAATCACAACAACAGTCACATCAAGGTCTTTCTGTTGTGAGGTAAAGACCCTACAACATGATGAAAACAGTGATGTCAGCAATGACATCATGATGATGATGTCAGGGGTGATGTCAGAGTGGTGATAAACAGTTCGTTTTACCGATGAACTCCTGCCGCACCCGGTGCCTCCTCCTCAGCTCCTCCTCCTGCAGCACGAGGACGTTGACCACACTTAGCAGCGTCACCATGTAGGGGATGTTGTTGGTGGCGTGAAGCTCATTCATGATCACGCTGAAGCGATACTGCTGCTTCTTCAGGCTCTGAATACAGACACAGGAAGTGACAGGTCAGAGGACGGACACAGTTCGTTTACACCTTCATTAAACACAACTTCCTGCTTCAGTCTGACTGAAGTGTGATGATTAAACACTCCTAATAGCGGTGTGTGTGCGTGTGTGTACATGTTATGTTTAGACAACTTTGTGAGGACAGAAAATTGGCATGCCACTATACTTGTGGGGACCAACAGCCCTTATGGTAAATGGTAAATGGCCTGTATTTATATAGCGCTTTACTAGTCCCTAAGGACCCCAAAGCGCTTTACATATCCAGTCATCCACCCATTCACACACACATTCACACACTGGTGATGGCAAGCTACATTGTAGCCACAGCCGCCCTGGGGCGCACTGACAGAGGCGAGGCTGCCGGACACTGGCGCCACCGGGCCCTCTGACCACCACCAGTAGGCAACGGGTGAAGTGTCTTGCCCAAGGACACAACGACCGAGACTGTCCGAGCCGGGGCTCGAACCGGCAACCTTCCGATTACAAGGTGAACTCCCAACTCTTGAGCCACGATCGCCCCACAAAGTGCCCATCCCCACAAGTTTGAAGACGTGTCTGAGGCTTAAAATGTGGTTTTAGTGTCAGGGTTACAGTTAGGTTATGGTTAGGCATTCATTTTTGATAGTTAGGGTAAGCAGCTAGGGAAAGGGTTATGTCAATGAGATGTCCTCACTAAGATAATAAAACGAGTGTGTGTGTGCAGACGTGTGGTATCCCATGATTCCATGCTGTAAGTTCAGAGCCTGTGAGAACAGGCTGGGCGGGGACGATAAGATCTGCAGCGTCTGAGGCTCAGCTGTTTGTTGTGGTGTATCTGCAGTCACGCCCTGATGGTACACAGACCACGTCGTCGTTGCTCTCACCTGGCAGCGAGGAGCTGTGGTGGAGCTTTGTGAGCTATCTGCTGACTTAGGTAATCAGCCAGTGGCTTTCAGTTTGAGCTGTTCTGCTTGTTGTGTTAGCCTTGAAACTAAGTGAAACTGACTCGCACTTCCTTTTGCTAACGTCATGCCGATAAAGCTTTTCAAACCGACCCAAATGGCCTGCTCATGTCTCCCCATCCAGCTCATGCGACATCTGTTGGTTTGTCCATCAAGCAGGTAAACATGCCCCTCTAAACAAATGAAATCAGCCAAGAGAGCCTCTGAAAGTGACCTGGACCTACAGCAACATTTAACTGTTAATATGACTGAGCGCCAACTGTCCTGACTGCCATCGTGAGGCAGAGTTCAGATTACTTAAACTGATCTCATGAAATCACAAATCACCTCAGAGGAGACAGAGAAGGAAGGGAAAAAAGGAAAAAGGAAGGACAGGAAGGAAATAAAGAGAGAGGAGGAAGTGGACGAGGACATGAGCATACCTTGTAGTTGTCGAGTGCATCGAAGGCGAGGTGGTGTCCCCGAGGGTCGAAGACGGCAAGAGCAGCCACCAGCTGGAACAGCTGCATCTTCACCATGACATTGGACGTGTCGAGAGCTGAGGGCATATAGGAGGAGGTGGAGTTACCGCTTTCATAAGTAATGACTCGGAGTCGTCATCTTCACCTCACAGGTACACCGGCTACCTGCTTAGCTTAGGCTGGAACAGCCACCTGAGTCTACCTGTTGCTCAGGGTAGCGTGTAAATATGATTTTAAGGTGGTTTTAAGGCAGATCTGCTTCATTCTAACTTTCTGGTCCTCCACCCACCTTGAGCCAGCATCCTGACGTAGCCCTCATTGTCCAGGATGAAATGCAGCCCTGCGGACGAGTTCATGATGGCCCGGACACAGCTGACGCAGGTGAGCTGCAGCAGAGCATTGGCGATGCGGGCGCAGCCGCGGCCCGACAGACGCTCCAGCGCCTCCAGCAGGAGGTCCAAACCCTGTAGTTCAAGAAACTGCACCATCCATGACCGATTACTCACCTCCAGCCGCCGCTGCAGACCCGAGTAGTTCACCACTGTGGGAACCTGGAGGGGCAGAGTGACCATCGGTCAGAGCTGTGAGACGCCTTCTCCTTCCCCTGGCAGGACTCCTGAGGTTCTGCTTCTTTCCTACCTGCAGCAGTCGGATGCAGAGCTCGGGGTCAGCGTTCTCCAGATTGGCCTCCACCTTGCTGTCAGTGACTGTGGCGAGGCCTCTGGTCAACTGGTCCTTTACCGCCCCCCATTTGGTACTGGTTGCCATGATGACAGGCCAAAGGTTTTACCGATGTTTGAGCTGATGAGGGTTAAAACAGATACAGGTAATCAATCACAAACAATCAATGACATCATCATCTTAACGTCCATGACAAGCAGACCTGACACAAGCGATGACATCACGCCCGTGTCAGCCTGCCTTGGGCTCACAGTTTCACATTCATTAACATGTCTCTGAGTCACAAACTGAGCTCCTCCAGTGGACGCCTTTATCTGCTCAGGAGATCAGGGTCCTATACTGTGATTGGACTCCATTTGGCTTTAGTTGTGTCATAAATTATTATTTGAATTATATTCTTGACCGAAAACTCGAGTCCACTTCTGATGTGGACCAGTTTTAACTTGGTTTTATTCAGCTCCAAATCAAAGCTCCAAATCACAACAACAGTCACCTTGAGATGCTGTACTGTCTTTGTACTCTCAACAACCATATGAGTAAGAAGTTTTATGACAGTGGCAAGGAAAACCTCAATTTTAACAGGAAGAAACCTCCAGCAGAGCCAGGCTCAGACCGGTTTGGGGTGAGGGAAGGAAGACAGGACAAAGGCACTCTGTGAATGAATAACATGTGTGCATGAATAACAAGAAACAGAGAAAAAGAAGAAGAATGCAGTGAATCAGGCTGAAGGATCAGCTGATTAACAGACTGATAATAAAGCACATGATTGGCTCCAGTAACAGAAAAATAAACAGGAAGCGCTCACAGCTATCGTGGCTGTGATTTGGAAAGTGAATGAATCAGACTGAAGGCTACGTGAATCCTGCACTCAGTGTGTTGCAGAGTCTTCATCAGTGAAGAAGAGTGACTGCACGTCACAGCGTGGTGGGTGAAATATGTCAGCTATGTGGTATTTCTGGTATTCAGTGCGTTTGCATGTCCTGACAGCTGAGCACACTCGCCACATTAACGCGCCGCTGTGAGAAAACCTGAACTTTAAACTTGAAAGGTGGAGTAGGTCAGTCACATGGTCAAAGGGTGTTTCCAGAGGCCTGGATTCAAATCTCCCCCGGGGCATTAGAGTTGTTCCAGTATCGGGAAAAACTGAGGGATGATCCTTTAAACCTGAAGCTCAGGTGTTTGTCATCATTTAACAACTTAAACAGACCTTTCACTGTACACATGCGCATATCTGTCAGTGGTACACCCTCACAGAAGAACAAATGCATTGATCTCAGTGCTGATGGATCAATACAGTGATTGGATAGGAGCAGACCCGCATGCTCCGATTCAAAGGTTCAAAAGTTTAAACATAGTTGTGGCTAAAAACCGCTGACAGGTCGAGCTGTGCCTGCCAAACCGGACGCCCTTCAAAATTAATCGAATTTAGTGTCTGAGCTTCAGTTCACTCGGTGCTGTGGTGGGTTCGGCTCGGCAACACCGGCCGGAGGACGGAGCAGCTTCAGCCGCTCCGCTGCTCCCACAGGTACAGGTGTATTTCACCGGGAACAGAAGAAGCTCATCACACAAACTTACCTGGAATCTGTCAGCAGGTCACTGAAAAGTTTTGGCTCACGAGCTGCTTCGTGTTTCCGTTAAAGAGACAGAGAGGCGGTAAGCTCGTGTCCTTATTGCAAACCCCGAGGGGGCAGCAGGCTCCCGCGGTCCCCGCTGAAGCTTCCAGAAACTCGGACAAAGTCTGAAGGACGGCTCGGTGTCTGCGAGAGTCTCCGCGCGAGCCTGTGGGCGGGGTCAGAGGGTCACAGTGCCAGCCGCCGATAGCGGGCGCATGCGCATAACTTCATTTCTGTTGCAGACAGTGGCGGTCCTAGCCTGTTTGGCACCCTGGGCGAACACCCCCCCCCCCCCCCCCCCCCCACACACACACACACACACAAAACATATTAAGGATTGTACATTAACACAAAACTCTTGTCGGAACCGTACTGAATTTCACCTGAGAAACACACACACACACACGAAGAGAGAGAGAGTATGCATACAGGGAGTGCAGAATTATTAGGCAAGTTGTATTTTTGAGGAATAATTTTATTATTGAACAACAACCATGTTCTCAATGAACCCAAAAAACTCATTAATATCAAAGCTGAATGTTTTTGGAAGTAGTTTTTAGTTTTAGCTATTTTAGGGGGATATCTGTGTGTGCAGGTGACTATTACTGTGCATAATTATTAGGCAACTTAACAAAAAACAAATATATACCCATTTCAATTATTTATTTTTACCAGTGACACCAATATAACATCTCCACATTCACAAATATACATTTCTGACATTCAAAAACAAAACAAAAACAAATCAGCGACCAATATAGCCACCTTTCTTTGCAAGGACACTCAAAAGCCTGCCATCCATGGATTCTGTCAGTGTTTTGATCTGTTCACCATCAACATTGCATGCAGCAGCAACCACAGCCTCCCAGACACTGTTCAGAGAGGTGTACTGTTTTCCCTCCTTGTAAATCTCACATTTGATGATGGACCACAGGTTCTCAATGGGGTTCAGATCAGGTGAACAAGGTGGCCATGTCATTAGTTTTTCTTCTTTTATACCCTTTCTTGCCAGCCACGCTGTGGAGTACTTGGACGCGTATGATGGAGCATTGTCCTGCATGAAAATCATGTTTTTCTTGAAGGATGCAGACTTCTTCCTGTACCACTGCTTGAAGAAGGTGTCTTCCAGAAACTGGTAGTAGGACTGGGAGTTGAGCTTGACTCCATCCTCAACCCGAAAAGGCCCCACAAGCTCATCTTTGATGATACCAGCCCAAACCATTCCCATTGATTTTAGGGTTCGTTTTAAGGTCCTTTTATTGGTTTTTAAATCTTTAAATGGTCTGGCCCCTGTGTACTTATCTGACTTGCTGAAGCCACATGTTCCTCCTCGCTCGCTCCGTTCAGCTGAGCAGCTGCTGCTGTCGGTCCCTAAGTCGCGGCTGAAATGCAGAGGAGACCGTGCCTTTTCAATTGCGGCTCCAATGCTCTGGAATAACCTTCCCCTCCAAATTAGACAAGCGTCATCAGTGCAGGTCTTTAAGTCCAGATTGAAAACCTATTTTTATCCCCTGGCTTTTAACTCTGTAGGAAACTGACACCTTCTTATTTATTTTATTGTTTGTAATGATTTTATGGTATTTTTAATTTGGTTGTTGTTTTGATCTGTGTTGTTCAGCACTTTGGTCTGCCTGGTGTGTTCTTAAAGTGCTATACAAATAAACGATGATGATGATGAAACCAGTACTCCACCTCCACCTTGCTGGCGTCTGAGTCGGACTGGAGCTCTCTGCCCTTTACCAATCCAGCCACGGGCCCATCCATCTGGCCCATCAAGACTCACTCTCATTTCATCAGTCCATAAAACCTTAGAAAAATCAGTCTTGAGATATTTCTTGGCCCAGTCTTGACGTTTCAGCTTGTGTGTCTTGTTCAGTGGTGGTCGTCTTTCAGCCTTTCTTACCTTGGCCATGTCTCTGAGTATTGCACACCTTGTGCTTTTGGGCACTCCAGTGATGTTGCAGCTCTGAAATATGGCCAAACTGGTGGCAAGTGGCATCTTGGCAGCTGCACGCTTGACTTTTCTCAGTTCATGGGCAGTTATTTTGTGCCTTGGTTTTTCCACACGCTTCTTGCGACCCTGTTGACTATTTTGAATGAAACGCTTGATTGTTCGATGATCACGCTTCAGAAGCTTTGCAATTTTGAGACTGCTGCATCCCTCTGCAAGATATCTCACTATTTTTGACTTTTCTGAGCCTGTCAAGCCACACACCTGCTGCTGGTCAGGCCTCGTCGGGGGAGCTACTTAGGAGAGTCTTGGAGCTCCCACCGACGCGGGATCATTGCGTGAGACTCCGCGTTAGTCATCCTGTTGAGCTGCACCACCCTGAAAGTAAAATACAGCACTGGTTGTTGTTTTTGGCAGTCTGATGGGGTGTTTAAACATGCATGTGTGTTAACAGTGTCAGCAGATACTAGTCATTTATTATATGAGGGGTTATGTGGACCTGGTCGTCTATACTCCTCACATAGGTCTTTAGGGCACTCTTTAGCATAATGGCCTATTTTTCCACACCTGTAACACTCATCCCTGTTCCTTTGTCCTCTCCGGGGTGGCCAATTACTTCTGCCCCCCCTGACTCCTCCTCTAACTCCTCCTCGGCCTCTGCCACGTCTAGTCTGTCCCTGAAAAAATACCTGAGACTCTTCATCAACATAAAATGTGGCAACATTTGGTGTATTTTGCAATTTTTTCTTTTTGCCCTTAATCACATCCTGTGCATGCCTTGCCCAGTTCATACATTGAGTAACTCCATCTGTGGTGTGATTTACATTTTGTTTTCTAATAAAATCTGCAATGGGTGGGTGGAACCCACTCATTAAGGCATGTTTCAGCTGCTGTTGATAGGGGCCTGCTGCGTCAGGATTCTCTTCAAGTCCACTATGCCTCTTAAACACTTCCTCTAATCTACCCCTATACTCATGAACATCCTCTCCTTCCTTCTGTGTGCATTGTGAGATTTTGGTGTAGTCTGCAGTTGTTCTAAAAGTATCTCTGAGACGATCGTACACTCCATTAATTTGGACAATGAGACCTGCATCTCCATAGGGCAAGGTGTTATCACCTGGCCCTTTACCTGTGTACTGTCCTCTGACACGAGTCCAATTATAAGTGAGACATCTCCTAAAAGTAATCTCAGTTTCCTGTCCATTTAGACGGTATGAAGAACAAAGCTGTCTGTGTCGAGCTATGAACTCATCAACATTGGTCAATGGGTCTCCAAGACTTTTACAAGCTTCAGCACATTCAGACTCGGTCCATGGCTGGTAAACATGAATAGTGCGGCTGTTATCCCCATCCACTCCAAAATGTGGGTTAGCAACCTCTACCATAGGGTAAGTGCTCACCTCACGGAATGGATCAGGAGAAAAACTTTCTTCATCTTCATACTCTGAGGCTGAAACACCATATATTTTTTTGTCTTGTGTCAGGGATGGATATGTGGTTGCAACGTTTGTGTTCACTAATCTTACTTTCTGTTTCCTGCTGATAGGTTTGTAGCTTGTACCTATCCGCTGGAACGTTGAAGACAATATAATTACACTGCAAAGCAAGACACAAGTAGGCAAAGTTCTTCAAAGTTCTTCATGTTACTCGTGCACCATCTCACCCTCACCATCTCACCCTCAACGTCGCAAAGACAAAGGAGTTGATAGTGGACTTCCGGAGGTGCAGAGAAGTACACACCCCCATCACCATCAGCGGCGCTGCTGTGGAGAGAGTGAGCAGCTTCCGGTTCCTTGGTGTACACCTGGCTGAGGATCTTACGTGGTCAGTACACACAAACAAAACAGTGAAGAAGGCGCAGCAGCGCCTCTTCTTTCTCAGGAGACTGAAAAGATTCGGCATGAGCCCCCGCATCCTCAGGACCTTCTATCACTGTGCCATTGAGAGCATCCTCACTGGATGCATCACCACCTGGTATGGCAACAGCACCGCCTACAACTGCAAAGCTCTCCAGTGAGTAGTGCGGTGCTCTGAACGGATAATTGGAGGTGAGCTTCCCTCCCTCCAAGACATCTACAGGAAGCGGTGCCTGAGGAAAGCGGGGAGGATCATCAAGGACTCCAGTCACCCCAGCCATAAACTGTTCAGACTACTTCCATCAGGAAGGAGGTTCTGCAGCATCCGGTCCCGTACCAGCAGACTGAGAGACAGCTTCTTCCACCAGGCCATCAGACTGCTGAACACTTCATAGACACCTCAGCTTCACTACTGGAACTTTAACATTATGCACTCCATACTGTACAGTAATGCAACTGTTTTGCATATGTCTCAACTCTGTTTTATTTTATATATTTTATTTATTGTTTACTCTATTTAATTTGTAAAATATGTGTACACACACACACACACACACACACACACACACACACACACACACACACACACACACACGTAGAAAAATATTTAGTATACACATCCAGAAATGCATATGCTATTATATATTGTACATATATTATTAGTTTCAGATGTAGCCATTCTTGTATTTTGCTTGTTTACATTATTGTATTTGCACAACTCTGTTGCTTGTGAAGCTCGCACACAAGAATTTCACTCACATGTGCTGTACCAATGTACCTGCACATGTGATGTGACAATAAAAGTGATTTGATTTGATTTTGATTTGCTTTGCACGGGAGAAAACCGGACAGACGCCGTTCCCTCGTCTGACCCCAGTTGCTCTCGTCCGTTCTCCCGTACCACTGTTCTTTTATTGAGGTTACATGAATATGCATAGGTTCATTAACATATGACGTCTACATACACACAAAGAGTACCTTGCCTGTGTATGTGTGTGTGTGTGTGTGTGTGTGTGTGTGTGTATGTGTGTATGTGTGTGTGTGTGTGAGGTCAAGATGTGACCCTGTGAAGACTCTGGTGCTAGCTGGTGCCAGGACGTCTGGGTCCATCTAACAAAAGGCTCTTATACTTAAACAGATATACGTGTGTTTGCTAAACCATATATCAGCAAGAGAAGATACGACCTCTCCTAGGAGGTGTGATCTATGCCAGAACACTCTGTAGAGGGAGTGAACGCACTCCCCCTTCATGCTACACAGAGCTATTACAGACCTCCTAGGATGAGACATTCTTTCAATCTACAAATGATTATACACTTCTAAGCATATGTGGGTAAATATTTCTAAGCATAAATGACAATCAACAATACAAATCTAACATTTCCCCCCTTTTTGACCTTTATGCTTGAAAAGTTCCCAGTTACGAATACCTCATGTCTGTCAGTTTCAATGCAAACATTTTTATACTCAGCATATGTCAAATCACCCTAAATTACTGAAAAAATACACAGTTTAACAAATGTATTAGCAGTTATCCCATTCCTCATTGATCTCATCCAATGGCAAACTGCATCCTACGAGCAAACAAAGAAATTGTTAATTTAATAGTGAAAATAAGAAGTAACATTTTCAAAAACATCTCAGCTTGGTGATGCTTCCTCTGTGTGTGCAAATCACATGTCTCTGCAGAGTGGTTTGAGTTCTGCAGGGCGTCATGAATGTCTCTTCCAGTTGTTTCCATCATTGTCCATAGGACCAGAGTCCAAATGTATGTAGAATAAACATCCAAACATACCAGTTGGTTTTGTTGTTTGTCAACATGGGTCTCAGCTATTTCCAAAGCTGCAGACCTCATAGGAAACTGCTGTCATCACCACCATAGCTTCTGGTTCCTGTGCTTTTCACAGAATCATGATGTCTTCCTTAGACTCCCTCTGCGTTGTCGATGGAGCTTGGCACGCTCCCCTCATCCTTCAGGTGCCCGTCTGTTGTCCACAATCTCCTCTGTTGGCCTCTGGAAACCTCCCGTGGCACAGCTCTCATTCCAACGCAGTTTCATGGTCCTTGCTGTGGCTCCAAAGTCTGATCTCATGATGGACCCCAACCAGCTCGACCTTTGACCTCAACCACTGCCTGGGCTGTCAGCTATGCCTGGAATGGTTCTTGCTTCTCACTGGGCCTCTTAAGATTTCTCAGGAGATTACTGCTGCACCTGTATTTCCTTGCTAGGAGGGAAAACTTCTATTTGGAGAGCATGTCAACAATCATCAAACAACATTCTTTAGTTCAGTGAACTTCACTTATAGGCCATCAAAGCCTCATCTGAACATGGATGCACCACTTGCATAGGTTTAATACTTGTAAATAAACAGCTAATCACACAAATCACTGCAACAATAATAGTAAACATTGTTTAACGTTAATTCTGGACCCCACCTCTTGACGCATGGACACTCTCATGCGTCAACTCACCAAACCTGGATCCCTGTCTTAAAAACTGGCTCCACCAGGAGCCTGCATACACACCATCATGGCCTGGAAAACAAGATCTGGAAATAAAATCAAACTTCACACTTATAAACAATTGTATCATAAGAGTAACAAGCATTCAGCATCAGCAAGACAAGTGTCATGTGCAGGTTTTCTCAAATCATTAAATCACTATTATTACCATAATTTGCCTCAGACATGGATCATCCCATGTACTCAGTTAACATTAATGTAATCAGTGACTTCTCTTAAGCAAGGTCACTCCACTTATATATTACTATGAGCTCAATAGCCCATCTTCAACTATTCCATAAACAATCCCTTATATATTTTTCTCATGTCACTTGTCCGCTTCAGCTGAATCTTCTACATGCAGTCTCAGAAAAACAAACATTAGTAATACACATTGATCATCCTGGTGGGCAGGCGTCGGCCATCCACATTCCAGAGGTGCCATAAAAACACCATAAAGTCAACTCCATAACTGTGGAAAGAAGTGACACTAGTTTTCAACACAGGAAATTTCTCACATGTTATTCACATCATCAAAGTAACCTTCACATTTTCCCAAAAACACAGTGTAACAGCATCACCACTCATGACCTGTAAACACAGTTTTCTTCACACATAAACCCAGAAATCCTGTAGTAGGAAAAACATCAACCAGTTGTCCTGGTATAAATCATGTGATCAAACCACATGAAGAACTGTAATGCTATAGAAAAGAAAATGCAAATGTTAGCGCTGCGCAGATGTATACAATTTCTCACTGTGAGCAACACAAGTTAGTGAATGACACACACATAGTAAATTCACAGACAGAGAAAATGGCATTTAAAAGATTAAATCGTCATGCAACCTCGAATGTTGCTGTCATCTTTCTGCTCCTGTAACAAAAAACACATAAATTCATCCACCCTTTTGTCCTGTCTAGGTGGAGGTTAACCTTGAGTCGTGGTCAAGTCCTGTCAGCTTTT
Organism: Maylandia zebra; assembly: GCF_041146795.1. NCBI lineage: Eukaryota > Metazoa > Chordata > Actinopteri > Cichliformes > Cichlidae > Maylandia > Maylandia zebra. Next base: position 27,392,601 of record NC_135181.1, on the reverse strand, counting down.
ACCAGTCAGTCAGTTTGTTTTTTATTTCCATTCATTCATGCATTCATTCATTCTTTCTTTGCTGATAGTGGAACCTGTCGTCGCATTTAGTTTCCACTTCCAGCAAAATGACGTCATTTCAAAAAGAAAAAGAACTTTAGATCGGATTACATCGCTGCTGAATCCCTTAATATTGTCCCAAATAAGTAGCTTTCTCCTGAGCCCATTTCAATGTGGAGAAAACTCACTTGTAACAGCTTTCTCGACAGGTCGTATAGCACTTTTAATTTCTGACGTGCAGATTTGCTTAAAGAAAAGAAATAGACAAACAAAATCAGTGCCTGTTCAAAAATGAAAAATAACAAATAACAAAGATTATCAAACCAAACTCTCAGTGCACTGTGAAAGTATCAAAATAAAAAGGCCTTGTTAAGTCATGACACAAGCTCCTCATCAACTTCACAACAGGAGAAGAATCATCAGCTAGATTCACTCCAAACCAACCATCAGCTGCACAACTCACAACATAAGCCTAATGTCTTCTTTAACTTATGAGTTTAATCACCAGGTCTGTGCTCTTCACTCATTTAGGCCACAGATCTATTTTATTCAATTTTCCTTTTCCCTTCATCATAAAACATGTGACATGCTGTCATGCACTTCACAAAAGAAGTTTGTTCTGACGTATTCAGAGTTGTGTATCTAAATACAGGATTCACTCGCACATCAAAGCAGGAAACTCAGTGTTTTAGAGTCTCCACTCAACACACAACAACTCCAACACATCCCATTCACTCGTGCTAGAATTCAATCACCTTTCATTAATCTAAGAACAATCAACTAATTTGAATCAGCTATTAACCCACTAGGATGACAGGACAACAGAAATGCATGTTCAAAATGTTATCACTAAAAGAGAATTTCCCTCATACAGTAAATTTAGTAGTAAACGTGCTGCATCAATCAAGCAGGAAGCTTCTCCCAATTTACTATATTAACAACTAAATTTATTATCTGATCACTGGTTGGTCAAACCAGAATCTTTTTTCCCACAAAAGTTTAAATTGTTGTCCTGCAACCTAGAGAGTCAATTTTTGCATTGAATAAATTCAGCATTTGATAACAAGTGTCTGCTAAATTGACACTATTTTAACACTGATGAAAGATAACAAGCAAATTTTCATCGCATGTGTGTTTGTGTTATTAGGCAGGTTTAATGCATGTCTGTGGAGCTGCATATCCAACAGAGCATGTTCTTTGCCTTTCCTACACATTTCTCTGCTATTATTTGATCACTTCTTAACTAATGTGCTATGAGTCCACTGGTTTTTGCATCACACGAGGTGACTTGGATAAGATGATAAACAGACTCACACGCTTAAGATGTTGTCTAATCTTCATAAGCTCTCTTGTGTTTGGAAGTGTTAGTAGGGTTAATGCATGTTGTGCTTGTGTGTGTGATTTTGTATATGTTTCTATTTTTGCAGTGTTTCAGACCCCTTCACAATTTTACAACTTAAGCAGTCAGTTTTCTTTTCCCCAGGTTTGCTAACCCAAATTTTGATTTCCCACATTAAATAATTCCTATGTGTTCTCACCTAGTCTTCTCACTCTGTTGTCCTCTCACTCTTTTGTCCTCTCCCACTTCAACAGTCCCGGCAGTTCTCCTTCAGCTTTGTCCTGTGTTCCACTGTCTCTTCTTGTCATTTTACTCCAAAGGTGGCAAATGTCAAACTCCAACTGTTCAGTTCTCCTCAAATGTTTTCTTCACATGCACAGTGAAGTTTCAGCTTGTGGTAGACACAGTGCCATTCATCCGATCAGTCAGGATGATGGGTTTGCTCTTCTTCTCTGATGCTGTTTGTCCACATTGCTGCTGCTTTGCTGGGACTCTTTGCTCAGGACTTGCTGCTGTCTCTTTATCTGCCATTTTATTGCTCTTTGGAGCTGCATTCTTCAGGGAGGAGTGAGCACTTGCTTGTGAGGTTGAGAGACACATAAACATTGCGCTGTAAATAAGTCAGCCAGAAACTTGGCCTGCATGTTTCCAATGATGTTAAACTATAACTTTCTTCCGACTGCTGCATGTGGAAAATTGATTCAGGTCTGCTTTTCACCTGAAAGTGACTAACTAAGACATTTTCATTATTATCATCGCTGCTTAATCAACACACATCTCTCTCTCTCTCTCTCTCTCTCTCTCTCTCTCTCTCTCTCTGTTTTTGTGAACAATCCTTTCTTAAAAGCATAAAATGAAATTGTAGTTGTTTTTTGGCTGATCAACACAAAACCTTTTCCCTATGATTTATTTTTCATCTACAATATAAATTCTTTCTCTTTTTCATCTGCATAAATAAATCACATGGCTGATGATACCATGGTGATCCATAAATATGATCACCAGTTTATTTAATTATTTTTAACCCAACAAAACAAATAAACAAAAACACGATGCTGATGCTACACACACACACACGAGTCAAGGTGCAGGAAAACTGCTCACGGAAACGCTGCACACTCTCTGTTTCCCTCTCTTTGAGTAGTTCTCAGACAGCTCTTGATCTGATCATGTGTAGCTTGCTCATCAGCTCAGAAGAAAAAAAAAAAAAAACCGCAACGCAACATCACACAGTAGTTGCATGCTCTGCTCACAGTGGCAAAGGCTTACACTTTCATATTCAATTCAGCTTCTCCATCATGTACTTTTAGATGTTTCATACAGGGTTCAGCATATTAGTTGTTTTCATAGGTGTGCTCTATATCTCAACAATAGCTCATAATAAGACGACAGTCTTTCACACAGGTCAAGTGCCTCTATGCACTTCATTAGTTTAAATATTTATCTATATCACTTCACCTCATATGTCATTTTACAAAATTTGAGCAACCACAAGCTTAATGTAGATTACTTTTAACAACTATCCACCTCAATTAAATCTATGGTCTGGCACACAGGCTGCTGTCGATCAGGGCAAGCTAAAGAATAAACATTTTGTGTCAGCAAGGGGGTGGGGGAAAGCCATTCACCAGAGCACATCTCAAGTGCTGCTGATGTGGGCTGGTCTTCTCCACACACTCTTCAAGGTTGGTGTGTTTTCTGAAAACTTCTCTCTCATCTTTATTTAAATACTTTGTGCTGCCAGGAGCAAAGTCCAGCACAAACGTCTGTCTCCCTCCGACTCACTCTTGGTTGCTTAGAAACCCATGATAACAACAACAGCCGGTGTCACAGACCACGTGTTCTGCTCCGCACACACTCACACACAACAACAACAAAAACGACGATGACAACAATGACAACAACACAAAATAGGCCTATTGTCCAGCACAATCTGGACCCCGTGGAACTTCTCAACATCCCACTGAGCGGTGGAGAACTCACTACAGTACCCCACACAGCGGTCTGTATTTCGCCCCACTAAGACGGCGAACAAAAAAAAAAAAGTTCGAACTGCGCAACTCTGCGACTTAATGCTTCTGTACAAAAAACCCCACTGAGCGGCTTTGTACATCGCCCCACTTAGACGGTGAATTTTAGCCCCACTGAGCGGCCACGGACAACGCCCCACTGAACGGCGAAGACGTAATTTTATCCCCACTGAGCGGCCTGTTCTATGGGAAGCAGGGAAAGCTGTGATGAGAGGTAAAATAATTTCTTTCTCATCACATAAAAAGAAAAAAGAAAACAAAAATATTCAGGAATTAGAAAAAAACATCAAATCACTAGAAGAAGCCTACAGTGGGGCAAAAAAGTATTTAGTCAGTCACCGATTGTGCAAGTTCCCCCACCTAAAATGATGACAGAGGTCAGTAATTTGCACCAGAGGTACACTTCAACTATGAGAGACAGAATGTGAAAAAAAAATCCATGAATCCACATGGTAGGATTTGTAAAGAATTTATTCGTAAATCAGGGTGGAAAATAAGTATTTGGTCAATAACAAAAATACAACTCAATACTTTGTAACATAACCTTTGTTGGCAATAACAGAGGTCAAACGTTTACTATAGGTCTTTACCAGGTTTGCACACACAGTAGCTGGTATTTTGGCCCATTCCTCCATGCAGATCTTCTCGAGAGCATTGATGTTTTGGGGCTGTCGCCGAGCAACACGGACTTTCAACTCCCGCCACAGATTTTCTATGGGGTTGAGGTCTGGAGACTGGCTAGGCCACTCCAGGACTTTCAAATGCTTCTTACTCCTTTGTTGCCCGGGCGGTGTGTTTTGGATCTGTCAGAGATTTACAGTTAACAAACAGTCAGGTGAATAAACAACACCGAGACACTTAAGATTGACAACGTGCGGCACGGGTGAAAAGCTCAGAGCAAATCACACCGAACTGCAGTATTCGTTTATTTTTATAGGTTACATCGTCAATATGCAAATATAATCACATTTCCTGTCACGCAGGTCCTGATGTCTGTCTGCATGCAAGCTGTGTGTGTGTGTGTCACAGAGTATGTGTGTTGCAGGTCAATTTCTAAGAATAATATAATGCAAGTCAACTTCTGCGGATATGTATTTCTGTGCTGGTCTCTTGTCAGTGTCACAGGGTCAGCTTCCTGTCAAAACAGAAAACTGTCTGGTGAAATATGTATAACATAACTTTTGAAGCATAAGCAAATAAAACAATAAAAACTCCATAACATTCCTCCCTGTTGTTACCGTATTTCACCACTTCAATCATACTTTATTATCAGCTAACATTCACTTGCTTTCAACACTTTCAATTGTAGCATCATTCAGTATGTGTGAGTGTGTGTGTTCCTATACTAAATCTTCTTGTGGCAGTCCAACATAGGTGATCACTGTGGCCTGTACCATTTTGTCAATCATTGATCTGATACAGGGTAGAATGCATGTAGAGAACATGCAAAGCAATAAAAGAAAAACTCCTATCAAGACAAGTCCTTTGATCATGAGGGTCTTCCAGCTGCCGCTCAGCAGCCAGGTCAGCCAATCTCCTGTGTTCATGACATAGTCTTGTTGCTGTGCATCACTCAGTTGTCGTAACTTCTCCAGGGCGGTGGTCATGGTCAAAGAATGCACGTTATCTGGAATATAGGTGCAGCAAGTGGTGTTGAATAAGACACAGAGGCCCCCTCTCTCAGCGAGAATCATGTCCAGGGCGACTCTGTGTTGCATGACCACTATTCTGATCGCGTCGATTTCCTCATTCTGAGCCTTGTTTATCCATGTTGAGCTGTTCAGGAAAAGTCCAAATCTGTAGTCAAGAGTCTCGATTCTCAGCATGTTTTTTCCATTCCCGATCCATGGGAAAAGTGAGTGCAGGACTTTCTGTCCGGTGGTCCACAACTTGAACTCCGCTGGCACATCACTGCCCCAGATTGGATCATGAGGTTGCACGTCATCAGTGCTCCTTTTGCGTCTTGGTGGGTCCTGATGGAATATTCTGAATGTGTGGTCTGACACTAAAATTGGGGCGCAGAGTCCGGTGCTGTTGGGTGGGATGGTGAAGTATGTCTTTGAGCCACATGCCCAAGCTGTACCCTGCACCCAATATGTGCCATTCAGGAAGCTTATCCACGCCTTTCTGTCCTGCGGCATCCGGAAAGTCTGGGAGCAGTTTTGGTTCATCCCCAGCTTTCTGTTGCCGTATGCGAAGGTGAAACACATTGGATGTTGTATTCCTGGTTCCCTCCTGACGTTGAAAGATTTTCCCTTGTCATTTGTCGCATTCAGGTGTACCCAGTATCGGTCATCACAGCTGTAGTTCCAGTCTGAGACCTCTGATGTACAAAACACTACCTCATTAGGTTTATAGTTGATCAGTGTTCCATTACACCGTCGCAGGTCGATTGTTGTGACTTGTCTTTTTAACTCAAACTTGAAGGCGAAGACGTCTTCGGGGGAACATGTTCCGCTGGTGGCCTTGTAGAATATACTTCGGAAAGGCTGGGTGATTTTCCATATAGGGTGGCTTGCATTGCTGTCGTTGGGAGGTGTGAACAGACGTAGCAGCCAGTGTGGTTGTCTTCTGTATGTACTCGGTTGTAGACGTACCGGTACCAGGCATTGTTCAGCCAGGGGTGGTTGTGCTCTTTATCCATATCCTTTAGGTGTAAGTTGTCATATGACCATTTCTTCTGCAGGTGGTGCTGTGGGTCCTCGTCTTTCCAGGTGAGTATCAGTAGGCTCTCTAGGAGCGCAATGCCAGTCATTATGAGGACAAGGTTCTTCATGATGACCAGGCAAACCCGGGCTCCAGGTGAGTAGACCACTGGCGAGAAGACAAAGGCAAGGCAAGGCAAGGCAAATTTATTTGTATAGCACAATTCAACAACAAGGTGATTCAAAGTGCTTTACAGAGACATTAGAAACAAAAACAAATAAAAAGCATGATTTAAAATTGATTAAAACAAGCAAACAAACAAACTAACTAAACACACACATTTCACACCTGTTCGCGCGATCTGAACCCTTATCGTAAGGGGAGCTACCAGTCCTTCTGTGGACGAGCTACTTTCTATTTTAAATTCCCTGAATTTAAAATACTCTCTAGACCCAGTCTAGACCCAGTTGGGGAGCTACCCAGAGCTCTAATCCCACACCTGTTCGCGCGATCTGAACCCTTATCGTAAGGGGAGCTACCAGTCCTTCTGTGGACGAGCTACTTTCTATTTTAAATTCCCTGAATTTAAAATACTCTCTAGACCCAGTCTAGACCCAGTTGGGGAGCTACCCAGAGCTCTAAACCCACTTAACAAACAAACAAACAAAACAGTATATAAAATCAAAACAGATAAAATCAGAACAGTAGATAAAATCAGTAGTTAATGTAAGTTTTGAAATTTAAGCTTAACAAACAAACAAACAAAACAGTATATAAAATCAAAACAGATAAAATCAGAAATAGATAAGATCAGTAGTTAGTGTAAGTTTTGAAATTTAAGCTTAAAAGTGTGGATTTGGTGCTTTATTCAAATGCAGCTGAGAATAGGTGAGTCTGTTAGGATGCCTGGGTCATCGACCCAGGGTTTTTGAGTTTATGATATTATTTATACTGTCTAGTTTTTGGTTTCTTTGAGTTCTGTCTTATGGCTTAGGTCTCTGTCTTCTTTAGTTGCCCTGTCTCCCCTATCACCTGCATCCCCTTGTCTAGTTCGCGTCTATGTGTATCTTAAGTTCCTATATCCCCGTGTTCAGTCAGTGTTTGTGTCTGCCCTGTTCCCACGTCTCTGTTCCCTTTGTAGTGCCTGCATGTGAGTCTGTGTCTTTGTTCAGTCTGTGTTATGTGTTTCCTGTTTTACTTTGAAGGTCTCCGTCTTTTCTCAGTGTGTTCAGTTTACGCTTCTTTGGTCTCGTCAGTTCTGATTTGCCCCAGCTGTGTTTCCCTCCTGTTACTCATTCCCTGATTGCTCCCTCTGTGTATTTAAGCCCAGTGTTTCTCTGTGTCTGTGTTGCGATCTACCGTTTACCAAGCTGTGTGTTCTGTCTGTCCTCCGGTATTAGTTTATTTTTTGATCGTTTCCAGTTATGTTATATTTGAGTTTAACATTAAAACGGTTTTTGAGTTTACATCTGTCTCTGGAGTCTGCACCTTGGGTCCTTTTCCTGTCTGCACACAGCCACACCTAACAGAGTCTTCAACCTGGATTTAAATAAACTGAGTGTTTCAGCTGATCTGAGGCTTTCTGGGAGTTTGTTCCAGATATAAGGAGCATAAAAGCTGAATGCAGCTTCTCCGTGTCTGGTTCTGACTCTGGGAACTGATAAAAGACCGGATCCAGATGACCTGAGGGATCTGGAAGGTTCATATTGGGTCAGGAGGTCACTGATGTATTTTGGTCCTAAACCATTCAGAGCTTTATAGGCCAGCATCAGAACTTTAAAGTCTATCCTCTGACGGACAGGTAGCCAGTGTAAAGACCTCAGAGCTGGACTGATGTGGTCCACTTTTTTGGTCTTAGTGAGGACTCGAGCAGCAGAGTTCTGAATGAGCTGTAGTTGTCTGACTGATTTTTTTTTTTTTTTTTTTTTTTTTTTTTTAGGTAGACCTGTAAAGATGCTGTTACAGTTATCAAGCCTACTAAAAATGAATGCATGGACTAGTTTTTCCAGGTCCTGTTGAGACATCAGATCTTTTATCCTTGAAATATTCTTGAGGTGATAGTAAGCTGATTTTGTTATTGTCTTAATGTGTTTTTCTAAGTTTAGGTCTGCATCCATCACTACACCCAAATTTCTCGCCTGGTTTGTGGTTTTTAGATGTATAGATTGAAGTTCTCTGGTGACCTGTAATCGTTTTTCTTTGGCGCCAAAGACTATTACTTCAGTTTTGTTTTTGTTTAGTTGGAGAAAATTGTGGCACAACCAGTCATTAATTTCCTCAATGCATTTACCAAGAGCCTGTACAGGGCCTCGGTCTCCTGGTGACATTGTGATATATATTTGTGTGTCATCTGCATAGCTGTGGTAGTTTATTTTGTTGTTCTTTATAATCTGTGCCAGTGGGAGCATGTAAATATTAAACAGAGGGGGTCCCAAGATGGAACCTTGGGGAACTCCACATGTGATACTTGTCTGCTCGGATGTGAAGTTACCTATTGATACAAAGTATTTCCTGTTTTCTAAGTATGTTTTGAACCAGTTTAGTACAGTTCCTGAAAGACCTGCCCAGTTCTCCAGTCGTTTGAGTAATATGTTGAGGTCAACTGTATCAAATGCTGCACTGAGATCCAGTAAAACTAGGACTGACATTTTTCCACTCTCTGTGTTCAGACATATGTCATTAAACACTTTTGTCAGAGCGGTTTCAGTGCTGTGGTTCTGTCTAAAGCCTGACTGGAAGGCATCGTAGCAGTTATTCTGTTTTAAGAAGTAATTGAGCTGTTGAGAAACTGCTTTTTCAATGATCTTACTTAAAAATGGGAGATTTGAGATCGGCCTGTAGTTTTTCATTTGTGTCTTGTCAAGATTGTCCTTTTTCAGTATAGGTTTAATTACAGCAGTTTTTAGTGGTTCCGGAAACACACCTGATATTAAAGAAAAGTTGACGATCTGTAACCGGTCTGACTCTAAAGTCTTTGAGACCTTTTTGAAAAAACTTGTTGGCAGGACATCTAAACAGCAAGAGGAGGAGTTCAGTTGACCTAAGATGTCCTCCAGGTCTTTGCTGTTAATAGGGTGAAACTTTTTCGTGGTGTTTAAACAGTTTTTCGGTGGACACAGTACATATCCTGGATCTGCTGTTGATGTACCAATTGCTTGTCTAATCTTTTGGATTTTGTCTGTGAAGAATTTGGCAAAGTCATTGCAGGCCATGGTTGAATGAAGTTCAGCTGCCACTGGCACAGGAGGGTTTGTTAGCCTGTCAATTGTAGAAAATAAGACCCGAGCATTATGGCTGTTTTTAGTGATGATGTCAGAGAAGTAGGACCTTCTTGCACTCCTCAGTTGTAAATTATAATTGTGAAGTTTCTCTTTATAGATGTCATAGTGAACCTGGAGGTTTGTTTTTCTCCATCTGCGCTCAGCTTTCCTACACTCTCTTTTTTCATTTTTCACTAGTGTGGAGTTTCTCCATGGAGACTTTTTCCTTCCAGAGATAACCTTCACCTTAATGGGGGCAATAGTATCCATTACATTTAACATTTTTGCATTAAAGCTATTGACGAGCTCATTGACTGAACCTTTGGACAGGTCAGGTGTTAATGGGAAGACCTGGTTAAAGATCTCACTACTGTCTTCAGTTATACACAGTTTTGTGATCACTGCTGTTGATATATTTGTGTGGGCTGAGATTTTACTTTCAAAGAAAACACAGTAATGATCAGATAAGCCCACATCAGACACAGTAATGTTTGAAATGCTCAGGCTCTTGGAGATCAGTAGGTCGAGAGTGTGTCCTCTATTATGTGTGGCCTCTGTTACATGCTGAGTCAGCCCAAAGTTGCCCAGAGTGTTACTCAGGTCTTTAGTCCCTTTGTCCTGAGGGTTGTCCACATGGATGTTAAAATCCCCAACAATAATTACACAGTCGAAATCAACACAGATCACAGACAGCAGTTCACTGAGGTCATTAAAAAAGTCTGTGCAGTATTTGGGAGGCCTGTAAACATTAAGAAACACAACTTTGGATGGGGCCTTCAGCTGTAAAGCCACATATTCAAAAGACTGAAAACTTCCAGGAGATAGCTGCTTACATTGAAATGATTCATTAAATAAGACAGCAACCCCTCCTCCTCTCCTGCTCACCCTGGCCTCACTGATAAAACTGTAGTTAGGAGGGGTCGTCTCGATGAGAACAGCTCCACTGTTATTTTGGTCCAACCAAGTTTCAGTTAAAAACATAAAATCAAGGCTGTGCTCAGTGATTAAATCATTAATTAAAAATGTTTTCCCAGCTAAAGATCTAACGTTTAATAAAGCCAACTTAAGTGTTTTAGAGGCATTACTTGTCCCCTCGTGTTTGGGAGCAGTCTGTGGCACACAAGGTATGTTTACTATATTTAAAGATCTTTTAGAGTGCAGCTCTCTGTGTTTTGACCAGGCCACATGTCTCCTTCTGTCACCTAAAAGTACAGGAATTTTAAAACCTTCTAGTAAACAGGGTCCCAGCTTCTCCTGGGAAAAGTCACCACTGCCATAATCCTCGCAGCCTGGACCCTCCACACATCACACATCAGACTGCGGAGACAAAGCATGAAGGTGGTAAGGAGGAACTAAGGGGGGCGAGGCTGGGCAATGTGACTTCGATTGCTCTGTTGAGGGTGGGGCTCGGTGGCGAACCTTTGGCTGCTTTGGTGGGGGGTTTATGGGGGACAAAGAGGGATTGGGCCGGGGGGTAGATCTGAGCCCAGCATTGACCCGCTCCATCATCTCTTCAGTGAATTTCAGGTGTGGGGAGGAGGGAGAAAGGGAGGGGGAGGAGGGTGATGGGGGTGATGGCCTGTCAGGGGTTTGGGGGACTGGGGAAGATCCTGGTCCTGGTCGTTGGTGGTGTTGAGAGAGTTGGAGGCAAATAGGGACCCCTCTTCTTGCCTCTTCTTGCCTCAGATGTCTCTCCTTTCTGAGGCTCTTCCCGGGTGGGGGCAGATGGAGCTCCTCCTCAAGGTTTCTGCTGGGCTTTGTCTGTTCTTGGAGTACTGTTTGTTCCTCTTTATGAGATAACTCCTCGTTTATCTCAGCCTTGGCTCCAAGCACAGATGGATGACATATGGAATAAAACAAGTTGGAGGTGAACAGTTTGACTTGTTAAAATTAAATCCATTTGCTTTAAACAGATGCCTGCGTTCCCAAAAAATATTAAAGTTGTTGATAAAATGCACTGAGTGGTCAGCACATGCTGATGAATACAGCTGCATTCAGAGAGTTTACAGTGTTTAATAATCCAATAAAGTCCCGTTTCAGAACCTCCGATTGTTGTTTGGACACATCGTTTGACCCTGTATGCAGGACAATGTTTGTCACAGTTGGATATTCATCTGCAATTTGAAGAATTCTCTCCTTCAGGATGTTGACCATATCGTTAGGAAAGCAGAGGACTTTAGTGTTCTTACCGCACATGCTTTGTACATCCTTTACAGCAGAGTCACCCACAATCAGCGTTTCAGGCCTAGCCTTTAGCTTTCCCCGTGGATTTTCAGGCCTTACTTCGCTACTTTTAGATGGATGGTTGTCCGATATAGATCCAGGGTCCTTTGATAGTGGAGCAAATCTGTTCTGCAATTTCACATTCAGTTGTTTTGAAGGTTTGTGGTTGTCCAGTCCTGTTTCCTCTCGTATACAGGGGTAGAAGAGCTTCTCTGTCTCGTAGGAAGTGAAGGCCAGTCGGTTTCAGAGATTTCAGCTCGCTGTGCCCTGCCTGTGGTACATCCTCCCCCTTCCAGGAGACATGATTTATGTCTTGGTTTTCCACCAAGACAGTCCAAGGGGGGGATTATCGCTTGAGGATTTATAGTAGTGCACAAAGTCTACTTTCTTGGTCATGTTATCTGTGCTCCTTAGCTGTGTGCTAGCTTGCTCATCGCCATTGTTTTGAGTCAAAGGCAAGGTTGTTTGATTTCCACACAGTCCATTTACCTCCACGTTTACTTCTAAGCGATGAATTTTTGTCTCCAGTGCTGCAATCTTCTGCAGGAGGCTGTGGTAGTCATCTGTGGAGAGGGAAGGCATCTTGTTGCTAGTTAGCCTAGCGGTTAGCACCTTTCTAGGCTATCGAGGCTGCTCGGTGCCCAGACGCTGTAATCAGGCTTCAGCTGTGTCTAGGCCACAGACACACGGAGCGCTGAGGATAAGGTAACTATAAAAATGTTGCTGTTTCTGTTAAGAACACTTTAGTCCTAATGATCTATAAGTGTCCAGAAGCTATCGCAGGTAAGCTCATATGGAAAAAAAGGGAAAAAATCAGCATAAAAATCGGTAAAAATCAATAAAAGAAGCAAAGCATTTAGAGAGCAAAGAGATAAAGCGTCCACACTCACAAAGGGGGAGGAGTAATATACAAAAGGGCGGGATATACCCAAACAGCCCTTTCCTCCACCAGGGAACACCTAGGAGTCGGGGGAACCGGCGTCTATGCTTGTGTTGTCATTCACTTTTTTGCAGTGGCTTTGGTGGATCCAAGATGGTCTTTCTGCTATTTTGCAGGCAGTCGGTGTGCTGAGTAAGACCTGATATGGGCCTTCCCACCTTGGTGAATTCCAATTCTTTCTCTGGAGTACTTTGATCAGGATCCAATCACCTGGTTGCAACCTGCAAGAAACTGGAGAGGTATCATCCGGCAGTTTATTGTTTAGCACAATTTCTTTATTCTCAAATAGTTTAGTCATCCACTCTGCTAGGGTGGTTTCTCTTATAGACTTATTAATAGGCTCACTAGTGAGAGGAAGCGGAAATTGCCTCCCGTGAACAATTTCAAAGGGTGTGAGCTTTTGCGAACCCTGGGTTAATCGCATCCACATCTTTACCAGGCCCAAACAATCAGGCCATTGTCTTCCTGTTTCTTCCATACATTTTCTCAATCTCTGCTTTATTGTGCCATTAGTTCTTTCCACTAATCCTGCGCTTTGCGGATGATAAGCGCAGTGATGTTTGATGCTGAAACCCAGAGCTTCAGAGACTTTACCAATTACATCATTAACAAAATGCGTTCCATTGTCTGATCTTATCAGAGAAGGAATGCCATATGTAGGAATGAAATGGTTGCATAAACATTTTGCTACTGAGATTGCATCTGCCCTCTTTACTGGATATATTTCTGGCCATTTTCAGAACACATCCACAATTACTAGAGCGTATTTTGATGCTTGACATTCGTTCAGTTCTATAAAATCCATGTGGATTGTGTGAAATGGGTGCGGTGGTGTTGGGAAAAAGCCTCTTTTAGGCTTTTAGGTTTCCCTGCGCATTATGTTTCTGGCAAATCATGCATGTTCTGATAAACTCTTGTGCTGAAGCTTCAAAATTTTGAGTAAAGAAGTTTTTAGAGAGTATCTCAGACATATCTCCCCTTGACAAATGCGTTAAGCCATGAGTCACTAAGGCCGCTGTCTTGTGCAGGGATTTTGGTAATATTAGCTTGCCATTGCAGGTCATTAAGTCATTCTGTAGCTTCGCTCCACATTTCAGCCACTTCCTTTGCTCCGCGATGGGTGCGGCTCTCTGCTCATCTCTAAGTACATCAAGTGGTATTAGATGTGAGGTCTCAGACATCAAAGTCTGTACAGGTTGTTGTGCTGCCTTTTTTGCTGCTTGGTCTGCAAAGTTATTACCTTTGGTAATTTCTGAGTTATCTTTCTGGTGTGCTGCACACTTGCACAGAGCTAGTTGTCTGGGCAACGTTATAACATCTAACAGCTCTTCCAATAGATGTCCATGTTGGACTGGATTGCCATTAGATGTCACCATGCCTCTATTTCGCCATATCTTCGCGAAATGATGTACTGCCGCAAAGGCATACTGGCTGTCAGTGTGAATATTTATATCTTGACCTGTGCACAGTTGACATGCACGAATGACAGCAATGAGCTCAGCACTCTGTGCTGAAAAAGAGGAAGCTAAAGGTTTCGCTTCTAAAACGGCGTCTGCTGTGGTTACTGCATAGCCGACGCAGATGCGACCCAAACTATTTCTGGACGCGGACCCATCCACAAAAATATCTGCAAAAGTAGACTGGGGTGTACTGAAAATGTCTGGTCGAGGTTTCGTCTCCTCATCTAGCTTCTGTAAACAGCTGTGTTCTGCACCATCTGCATCCGTAGGAAGGAGAGTGCTTGGATTTAACTGACCACACCTTTCAACTGTAATGTTTGACTGTGAAAGTAAAATGCCTACATATGAGAGCTGTCTGGCATGAGTCAAAAAAGACAAATTTGCTTGCAGCAAAATGGAAGTTACAGCGTGCGGAACTTTAACAATCAGTGTGTGTCCTAAAACAATGTCAGCCGATTTTTTAACTGCCTCTGCTGCAGCGGCACAGGATTGCACACAACTTGGCAAACCTGACGCGACTGAGTCTAATTTGCAGGAATAGAATGCGAGTGGGCGTTGTTTGTCCCCGAAAGCTTGCGTCAAGACTGCCTTCATGTAACCGGAACCTCCATCAACATACAAACAAAAGGATTTGTCATAGTCAGGCAAAGCTAAAACTGTACTTGTTTGCAGGGCAAGTTTTAAGTCAATAAATGCTTTATCTGCCTCTGGTGTCCACTCTATTTCATCTTTCAGAGCTAAGCGTTTGCCATAGATCAAGTTTTGCAAAGGTTGGGCCAGCAGTGCATATTCAGGTATCCAACATCTGCAAAAGTTGCAGAGACCTAAATAACTCATCATTTGTTGTTTGGTGACAGGCTTAGCAGCGTTCTGTATAGCTACTTTTCTGCTGTCTAACAGCTGTCTGCCTTGCCCTGTCAGTCTGTGGCCAAGGTATGTCACTTCCTGGCTCCACAACTGCAATTTATGCTGTGAGACTCTGTGGCCTTGCTCTGCTAGATGTTGCAAAACTGTCAGTGTGTTTGCTTTGCAATCCGTTTGTGTGTAGCCTGTGATCAAAATATCATCAACGTATAGCAGGAATTTACCTGGGGCAGGAAGCGTGCAAAATGACATGGATTTTCTCAGAGCTTCTGCATAAAGAGTGGGGCTATTCTGGAATCCCTGAGGCAACCTTGTATAGGTATACTTCTGGTTTTCAAAAGTGAATCAAAATAGCTTTTGTGAGTCAGGGTGTAGTGGCACGGAAAAGAAAGCATTGGATAGGTCTATTACAGAAAACCACTGTTTCTTTGGTGTTACTTGATTTAAAATTGTGTGTGGATTTGCCACCACAGGTGGAATTTGTTCTGTTATGTCATTTATTGCTCTAAGGTCATGTACTAGCCGATATTTCCCCGTGTTTGCTTTTTTTTTTTTTTTTTTTTTTTACTGGGAAAATCGGAGTATTACATGTTGCTTCAGGCCTATTGTTAAAATACTGCACGCTTTTTCTTCTCTATAGATGCAACATTACATTTTCACTTAAGGCATGTTTAAATAATTTCTTGTTTCTCAAAGAATTCACACATTTCACTCATCTTACATATTTCAACTTTGAAGTTAAAGTTTTCTTATTTCATCCCTCTCTCTCTCTCTCTCTCTCTCTCTCTCTCTCTAATATATATATATATATATATATATATATATATATATATATATATATATATATATATATATATATATATATTAAACTTTGAATTGCTCACAGTTTACAGCTCTAAAACTGGGCATTTGTAAATCATATGCCTAATCACTATGTGTCACTGTGATCCACAAGTATTGCCACAAATTTGTTTCCAAACCAACAAAATAAAATAATCAAATAAAACAAAAAAAAACAAAACATACATGAGTCAGGACACAAAAAGAAAAACGCTGCTACTGAAACAGAGCAGAAGTGTGAGGGAAAACTGAGCTCACATTCTATCACTCATACAAATAGCAAGCTGTTCTTCATTGCGCATGTTTGTGTTCTTAGCCCGGTTTAATCAGTCTCTATGCATTAATCTCCACGAGCTTGTCCTTGTAAGGTTAATGCATTTTCTGCTTGTCCAGGTCTGTTTTGCTCCTGAAGAAACACAACTAAGACATTTTCATTATTATCCTGAGTACTTAAACTACCCGTTTCCCTCTCTCTGGTCAGAAATACCAACTTATGTTATGTGTATAAGTGTAAGCAGGTCTTCATTACTTTTCCTATGCATGTTAATGTTCAGTGAGTGTAAGCTGCTTTCTTCATTGCCTCTGCATGTTATAATCAGGTGTAATTCATGCATCTTTTCACTGATTTCTTAATTCAAAACCATCTCACTTCTGATTCTTTCCAAAAATAATTTCACGTGTAACAATTTGTGTATGTGTGTTTTCTATTCATTGATAGACTGCTCCCTGTGCTGTCCTCTATGCAGCTTCTGTTCTAAAAACAAACAAATAAAAATGTTTAACTCGCTCATTAGCTTAGTAGTGTCCACATATTTAATTCGGCTTCTCAATCTTGTAGCTTTAGCTGTCATCTACAGGGTTTGGCTTATTAGTTGTCATTATAAATGTGCTCTACATCTCAGTAATATTTATCTAGGATAAATGACAGGTTGTCAAGCAGGTTAAGTAGTGCCTCTACGCACTTAATTAGTTTGGATATTTTCTTTATTTTCTTCATCTCATGAGCAAACCTTAAGCTTGATGCAGACTACTTCATAACAATTGTCCATCTCACATCATACTGACTAGGATACTTCTTGTCATTAATATTATATTTTTATTAATATTATCATCTTCTTCTTTCTATATAATGACAACAGTATATTACAACATTTTATCAGTGTAAATCACTATACTACTACTGAGCCAATTTAATAGTTTAGGATCATCTTACTCAGCAAACAGATAATTTAGAATTCATCCAATCCGTACAAATTTGCTTTTTCTCCGCCTACTTTTTAGACTGGTCTTCTGTTTGCCTCTCTCAGATCCAACCTTCAGTCACATTCATTCTCTCTGTTGCATGTTGAACCAAGTAATTTATTATTATTTTTATTTTTATATTTTATTTTGTATCCATCAAGGGCTCTGGGTGGGCTGCAGTCCCACCCGTCATCCAGGCTGGAGACATTTACCTTTACACACACTTTCCTTGGCTGAACAATGAGACAGCCTTAATCTAACTTATGCATCTCTCTTTTTTATAGAAAAGGTTTTCATGTGAATGATTTCCTTTTATTTATTTTATACAATCTGGGCATGGTGTCATGCCAGCTATATTTCATTATTTAGTTCTGTTTGTAAGGTTCCTCTTAAAATAGTTACTGCAGAGGGACTGCACTTCCCCTCTCACACAGGACAATTTAGTTTCTATGGAGTTCTCCACCTATCTGCACTTATCTGGCCGGCGCCGGGATATTTTCTGTCTAACCACTGTTCATCTGCCGTGAGTTTAGTTTTGTTATTACCCATTTGGTTTTATGTTGTAGAAGATTTGTTTACAAGGTATTTTAGTGAGTTAAATATACAGACAGACCCGTGAAGCTGTCACTGGCAGGAAGAACGAGATAAGTTATCAACAACAGGCTTCTACTTTCAAGCTATTCTTGAAAGCGGTTGTCGATTTTACGTGATGACGCACAACTTTTTCCTCATTCAGCCAGTACGTGAGCTATCAACGGTAAACAATTCAGTGGAGTAGTTCAGCCACCTTAATGTGCTGTTAAATCAACTTACTCCACCAACAAAACAGGAAAAACAGTGTATGCGCGCAAAATTTATGCTGGACAGTCTGAATCTCCCTTTAGTATCTACCACTAGCCGTCTCTCAGGCCTAGTGCTAACCGTTACACGGCTTCTAGCCCTATTTCAGGTGAGCGGACAACTTGTCGGGCTTCCAGCCACTATTTCAGGCGAGCGGACAACTAATTCTATCAGGCTACCAACCTCTTACAGGTGAGCGGATAGTCAGTCTTTCTATAGACTTATGTTAGCAAATAGGCCACTTCCTATTTAATATACTTAGAGCAGACAGACTGTACCAGCCGATTGTTTTACGCAAGGTGTGTCAAATGTGGAATAATCACCTGGCTTCGCTGTTGCCGGTCTGTCGGGCGTCTCTTTTCAAGCCCCAGCGCCGTGGGCCTGTAAGACGTCGGCCAGGACCCGAATTTTAGCGTCCCTGGACTTTCAACCCTTCCTGGAGGGCGCTCTGCAGAGACTTCGACGCAGGCTTGTCACGGCGTCGGGACTTGAGAAAGGATACCACTGTGAAATGGAGCATAATATTATCATTAATACCAGTCCATTAACGGCTTCGAAGGACCAATTAAATGTCAGAGATTTACAGTTAACAAACAGTCAGGTGAATAAACAACACTGAGACACTTAAGATTGACAACGTGCGGCACGGGTGAAAAGCTCAGAGCAAATCACACCGAACTGCAGTATTCGTTTATTTTTATAGGTTACATCGTCAATATGCAAATATAATCACATTTCCTGTCACGCAGGTCCTGATGTCTGTCTGCATGCAAGCTGTGCGTGTGTGTGTGTGTGTGTGTCACAGAGTATGTGTGTTGCAGGTCAATTTCTAAGAATAATATAATGCAAGTCAACTTCTGCGGATATGTATTTCTGTGCTGGTCTCTTGTCAGTGTCACAGGGTCAGCTTCCTGTCAAAACAGAAAACTGTCTGGTGAAATATGTATAACATAACTTTTGAAGCATAAGCAAATAAAACAATAAAAACTCCCTAACAGGATCATTGTCATGTTGGAAGACCCAGCCTCGTTTCATCTTCAAAGTTCTCACTGATGGAAGGAGGTTTTGGCTCACAATCTCACGATACATGGCCCCATTCATTCTGTCCTTAACACGGATCAGTCGTCCTGTCCCCTTGGCAGAAAAACAGCCCCATAGCATGATGTTTCCACCCCCATGCTTCACAGTAGGTATGGTGTTCTTGGGATGCAACTCAGTATTCTTCTTCCTCCAAACACGACGAGTTGAGTTTATACCAAAAAGCTCTACTTTGGTTTCATCTGACCACATGACATTCTCCCAATCCTCTGCTGTATCATCCATGTGCTCTCTGGCAAACTTCAGACGGGCCTGGACATGCACTGGCTTCAGCAGCGGAACACGTCTGGCACTGCGGGATTTGATTCCCTGCCGTTGTAGTGTGTTACTGATGGTGACCTTTGTTACTTTGGTCCCAGCTCTCTGCAGGTCATTCACCAGGTCCCCCCGTGTGGTTCTGGGATCTTTGCTCACCGTTCTCATGATCATTTTGACCCCACGGGATGAGATCTTGCGTGGAGCCCCAGATCGAGGGAGATTATCAGTGGTCTTGTATGTCTTCCATTTTCTGATGATTGCTCCCACAGTTGATTTTTTTCACACCAAGCTGCTTGGCTATTATAGATTCACTCTTCCCAGTCTGGTGCAGGTCTACAATACTTTTCCTGGTGTCCTTCGAAAGCTCTTTGGTCTTGGCCATGGCGGAGTTTGGAGTCTGACTGTTTGAGGCTGTGGACAGGTGTCTTTTATACAGATGATGAGTTCAAACAGGTGCCATTCATACAGGTAACGAGTGGGGGACAGAAAAGCTTCTTACAGAAGACGTTACAGGTCTGTGAGAGCCAGAGACTTTCCTTGTTTGAGGTGACCAAATACTTATTTTCCAACCTAATTTACGAATAAATTCTTTACAAATCCTACCATGTGAATTCATGGATTTTTTTTCACATTCTGTCTCTCACAGTTGAAGTCTACCTCTGGTGCAAATTACTGACCTCTGTCATCATTTTAAGTGGGGGAACTTGCACAATCGGTGGCTGACTAAATACTTTTTTGCCCCACTGTACGTGTCCCACCAAGATCAGGAAACATTGAACAAAATACGCAAAACAAAATTAGAATTAAATGAGATAATTGATAAAAAAACAAAATTCTTAGTACAAAGACTACGCCTACAAAATTATGAACATGGTAATAAATCCGGTTAATTTCTAGCAATTCCAGCTAAAAATAAATAAAGAAAAAACAACTATATGTGCTGTTCAAGATTCATCTGGGAACACAATATATGATCCGATACAAATAAACAACATTTTCAGGGATTTCTATAAAACGTTGTATTCACCACAAATAAACCCATCTAAAAAAAGAAATTGATCAGTTTTTGGACAACATAACTCTTCCAAAATTATTGGACACTCAAGCAATGGCACTGGATTCACCACTGACACCAGGTGAACTCCAGGAAGCCCTGATAAGTATGCCCAATAATAAGGCTCCAGGTCCAGACGGCTTTCCTGCAGAATTCTACAAAGAATTCTGGTCGATTCTAGCACCAGTTTTCTACAGAACGTTGTTGGAAATTAAAGAAAAGGGCAGACTTCCATCAAATATGAATTCTGCAAACATTAATCTCCTGCTAAAACCAGGCAAAGACCCTGTATATCCCTCAAGCTATCGTCCAATATCCCTTATAAACGTAGACCTTAAAATAATCTGCAAAGCTCTCTCAAAGAGACTGGAGAAAATAACACCCCTCTTAATTCATCCTGACCAAACTGGTTTCATAAAAGGTAGGCACTCATCAACAAATACACGTAGATTACTTAATTTGATAGACTACTCATACAGTAAAAACCTAGAAACTACAATATTCTCTTTAGATGCAGAAAAAGCATTTGACAGAGTTAACTGGAAATTTCTATTTGCAACTTTACACAAATTTGGTTTTGGATCCTCTTTCATAAACTGGTTAAAAATATTATATAATTCCCCAACAGCTTGTGTTAGAACAAATGACCAGACATCCTCCAGCTTCTGTCTCTTGAGGGGCACCAGGCAGGGATGCCCACTCTCCCCTTCACTGTTTGCAATTTTTATTGAACCACTAGCAGCAGCAATTAGACAGAATTCAGTAATTAAGGGAATAAAATGCAAGAACGTGGAACATAAAATTAGCCTTTATGCGGATGATGTGTTACTCTTTCTCCAAAATTCACAAACCAATATCTCTGGGGTGATTGAATTGATAAACTCTTTTGCAAGAATATCAGATTTCTCAATTAACTGGTCAAAATCTACAGTTCTACCGATTAATTGCTCCCTCCATAATTCCTCTTCTACACCACTGCAATCGGGAAATCTAAAATATTTAGGTATTAATGTTTCTCCCAAGCTTGCAGATCTAACTAAATTAAACCATATCCCACTTTTAAAGAAGGTAGAAGATGATCTGGCTAGATGGAAATGTCTACCCATATCACTCATGGGAAGGGTTGCCGCTATAAAAATGATGGTCTTACCAAAAATAAATTATTTATTCTCAATGATCCCAACTAAACCGCCACAAGATTGGTTCAGATCTCTAGATTCATGTATGTCCAAATTCCTTTGGAAAAATAAACCCCCACGTATAAGCTTAAAAACACTACAAAAGACCAAGGATAAAGGAGGACTAGAACTGCCTAACTTTCAGCACTACTTCTTAGCCAACAGGCTTCAGTTTATCTCAGGATGGCTAAAACATACCCTCTTAGATGAACCTTGGCTAGATGTAGAACAAGCACTTTGCAATAATCTAGAGATCTCAGACCTACCATTTATCAGCTCAAACATCCAACGACATGAATGCTTTAAAAGCATCAACATCAGCTCTTCTCTGACAGCATGGTGGGAGTTTCTAAAATTGACGGCGTCTTCATTAATCCCATGCAAACGTACACCTATCTGGAACAACCCTGACATATTACAAAACAATAATATGATAAACTTTTCAGATTGGAGTGATAAAGGAATCAAATATGTAGAACATATACTAGAAGGAACAGAATTTATTTCATTTGACGGACTAGTTACACAATATGGGATCAACAAGAAAAGATTTTTAGAATATCAACAAATTAAATCCATAGTAAAAAAGAAATTTAAACCGGGCCAAGTTGAACTACAAACACCACCAAGTGTGGTTCAATTTCTTACTCTTAAAACCCCCAAATTACTATCCAAAATATACAGAATGCTTTCTAAAACAGATGAATCAATATCACTTCCTATTGCAAAATGGGAAGCGGATTTATCAGTTAACTTAGACCTAAACTTCTGGTCTCAGATTTGCTTAAAAACCTTTCATCTAATTAGAAATCCCAGTCTTCAATTAACACTAGCATCCCCAGGCTTCTACCTTTCTACCTATAAAACCCGAGAGCAGTCAAATGGTGGAAGTGGAAGCTAAATTGGCTAAATTGACCGCGGAGTCATCATTTTGCGTTTCTACCTTTAAAAGCCGGAGAGCAGTCAGTCAAATGCTGGAGTCATTCATATGTATATTAGGTCGTTACCTAGGAATTCTAGGTAACGACCTAAGGTAACGACAAGGTACCACATGTGTACCTGTAGCAGTGAACACATCGCACAGTGGCCTGATTTTTTTTGCATCTGTGTACTTGGATTTTAGGTCGCAAGCCACCCAAAACTTGCTCCATGCACCACTCAGCAGGCCATTTGTAAATATGTGTACAAATGGTTGGTTTTTTGTACTGTTTTTATCAATAAATGTCAGCAACAAAGGACATACACCCATGTGTGTTGATTTCTCCCTAAGATGGCAAACTGAAACACTCCAAGTTGGTGACTTTTGGAGATTTGTTTCCCTGGATGATTGAGAATGCATCAAGATGAAACACAAAAGGAAGCTCACCGCTTTTGTTGCTGCCATAAATGCCATTAGTTCAGGGAGGTCCATGAACCAATGAACATGCTCCATGCACCACTCAGCAGGCCATTTGTAAATATGTGTACAAATGGTTGGTTTTTTGTACTGTTTTTATCAATAAATGTCAGCAACAAAGGACATACAAAGGACATGTGTTGATTTCTCCCTAAGATGGCAAACTGAAACACTGAAACACTCCAATCCCCCACCCCCTCAATCACTCACTGAGTGATTGAGGGGGTGGGGGAGCTGCTAAAAGCGGTGAGCTTCCTTTTGTGTTTCATCTTGATGCATTCTCAATCATCCAGGGAAACAAATCTCCAAAAGTCACCAACTTGGAGTGTTTCAGTTTGCCATCTTAGGGAGAAATCAACACACATGGGTGTATGTCCTTTGTTGCTGACATTTATTGATAAAAACAGTACAAAAAACCAACCATTTGTACACATATTTACAAATGGCCTGCTGAGTGGTGCATGGAGCAAGTTTTGGGTGGCTTGCGGCCTAAAATCCAAGTACACAGATGCAAAAAAAATCAGGCCACTGTGCGATGTGTTCACTGCTACAGGTACACATGTGGTACCTTGTCGTTACCTTAGGTCGTTACCTTAGGTCGTTACCTAGAATTCCTAGGTAACGACCTAATATACATATGAATGACTCCAGCATTTGACTGACTGCTCTCCGGCTTTTAAAGGTAGAAACGCAAAATGATGACTCCGCAGGGGTCTAAGGTAGAAAACCAAAATGACTGCTCTCCGGGGGTCTAAGTGTTAATTCAATACAAAATATTACATAGAGTGCACTATACAGGTCATCGGATGTTCAAGATGGGCTTTACGTCTACCAACAACTGCTCACACTGCCAAACCAATTCACCGGACAATTATATCCACGCTCTTTGGTTCTGTCCACCAGTTCAGAAGTTTTGGCGCGAGATATGTGAAGACTTATCGAAGTGTCTGAAATGTAACATTCCAACTTCCCCCTTAGTGTGTTTGCTTAGATAATGTCACTTCAGAAAAGAATATCGCCCATATGGTTTTCACTGCCCTATGCATAGCCAAGAAAACAGTCCTCATGAACTGGAAAAATAAAAACAATCTTAATTCTAACCAATATAGAAATTATCTATTAGATTACATTAGTCTTGATACAGCCTCTGCCACCACATCAGATCAATTGCTCTGGGCTCCTTTGATCAGCTCCATCACCTAGTGGGGGTGGGGGGTCATAGTTTGGTCCCGCCTTCACTGTTGTGATTGGTGTGGGGGTAGGGACAGGCTTAGGGCGTCGGGGGGTTCCCCGGAGGCATCTTCCTTGGGGGGCTCAACCCGGGGTAGCGGTCATGTCCGGTTAGGGGCTCTGTTGGCTCTCAGGTGACTGTTTCGTCGCGGCTGCGTGCAGCGGGGCTAGGGGAGGGTCTGTGCTGACGGACGTGGGTTACTGACCTGGTAGCCTGGCTGCCCCTGGGTGGGTCCGGGATGGGCGTGAGGTTCTGGGGGTGCTCCGTCTCTGGGCTGGGGCCCGGGCCGGGCCTCGGGGGCTTGGGTCCTGGTTGGTGTGTTGCCGGGGTTGTGGGCGGGTGGGTGCATGGGGGCCCAGCCCTGGAGCAGGGTGCCGCCAGTGCATCGAGCCACCTGGGGGGCTCTTCAACTGGTGGGGAAGATTGTCACATCTTGCAGGAGCTTTCCTCTCCTCAGGGGCTCTCTCTGCAGGAGGGGGAGATACAGGAGAGGTGGAGGAAGATCTCAGCCTGGGTGTTTATTGTCTTATGTAGTCTGGAAGAAGAGTGGATGGTGGGGTGGGTGCAGTTTTCTCTGTGGTGGGGTTGGGTGGACTGTCCCGGGCTCTGTGGGGCCAGGAGGCGCTGCTGCGCTGGGCCCCGGTCTGGATGGGCCTGGGCCCCCTTTCCCTGGCGGGTCGCGGAGTATGGGGGTGCCTACTGGGGTCAGCGGGGGAGCTGGCCCCAGGGAGGGGTCACTTGCCCCTCCCTTCCTTCCCTCCCCATCTCCAGCTGCCTCCCTCTTCCCGCTCCACCACAACCACCCACACATGCAGGACCTTGGAGTAGGGGTATGTCACCAGGGTGCAGAGGAGGCCACCCCCCCCCCGTCCCCTTCTGGCTGCCTCTGCCTCAATTTTATCCCACAACTTAGACATTCACATTACTCACACTCTCATTACACATACATATAGGATCTTGGGAGTGGGCACGATACACGGAATCCAAAGTACCATCAGGGTGTACACCCCACCCCTGGCGTCGTTGCCCACCTCTCAATGTTAAATACACGTAGACATTGAGGGCTAGCAGGAGGGACCATGCGCTTACCTGCTGTTCTCTGGCAGGTAGCTCCATGCCCTCCTGGGTTTTAAATGCACCTTAGAACACACATGCATCAACACTACAATGAGCGGGTGGAGGGAGGTTTGGAGTCTTCTCTCACCCCCATTCTCTGTGACCTGCTGGAGCGGGGGGGGGGGGCTAGGAGGAGCAGTTGGCCGTCCGACTGCGGTCTGGAGTGTGGGGCCTCCCTACTGCTGCGGAGTCGGGGCGGTCTGCCTCCCCCCACCGCAGGGAAAAGGGTAACACCACCTGGGTCTGGGTGCAGTTCCCCCCTCCAGGGGCAAGGGTACCTAGACCCGGTTTGTAGAGTACGCTTGGGGAGTGTGATCGTGTGTACAGCCTCTTTTTATGTCTGTCTCCACGTTGGTTGAGTGTGGAGTAAGTGCATATGAGAGCATGAGGGTGGGAATGGATGTTTGTATATGTGTGTGCCTGTATTTCTGTGTCTATATGTCAGGTTGGGTATCAGGCGCCACCTCTCTGGGGACATCTTAAGCCCTCCAAGGTTTGGAGGCCTATCTCCCCCTACCACCACTTCCCCTGCCACTGGCAGGGGAAGTGGTGGTAGGGCCACTTCGGAGGTGGGGTGCCCCCGGCCTCTCCGCCTGGGGCTCGGTCACTCAGGCACGGCTGGCTGCCGGCGGAGCTCACGGGCGCGTCACTGCAACTCCCCCTGGCTTCTGCTCCGCGGCTGCTGAGTGAGCCCTCATCTGGGACTCTCCTCAGCTCTTTCTGGGACAGTGGCGCGGCTGCCCCTCTGTTGGTCTTCCTTGGTCTCTTGTGTTCTGGGGACCTCTGGATGTCTGGAGTTTTGATCTCCTCCATACCTGCTTCATGCCCTGGAGGACGGGGCTGTGCCCCCCCCCACACCCTCTAGCAGATCATTACATGAAGGAACCTTTAAAAAAAAAAAACAAGCGCGTCCATGCTCACAGGTGTACACACGGGTGATCACACCCACAAACTACACCCTTTTTGGCTCCTACCTCAAAGCACACTGTGTTCTGTTGATCTAATGTTCTGCACAATAATGTTTAACATTTAGTATTTACAGTTATATTCCCATATATCATTGTGATGTTGTTTATTATGTTGCTCTCGTTTTTTTTTCTCGTCAATTTGGTAAAGTAAATCCGTTGGGCATCTTTCTTCGCCTTTAGACAATAATTCTGATGGCAAAAGGACCAAACGGGACAGGCAAAAAAAAAAAAAAAAAAAAAAAGAAGATGAGTGGCTGACTGAATGGGTGAAAGTACTGGAGCCTAAACTCATGACAAAGTTAATGGCTAAACAGCGGACTGACAGCACACACTCACTACAGATAAATGGAAGCCACCTTAGTTGGGATTGTGTATTTGAACTGGGAGGGGTACGAAAAAAGATGAGTGGCTGACTGAATGGGTGAATGTTTAATATTTAGTATTTACTGTCATATTCCCATATATCATTGTGATGTTGTTTATTCTATTACTCTTGTTCTCTTCTGCTTGTTTTCTTTTTTCTTTCTCAGCAGGTGACCCAGGTGATTGATATATGCATTTTTCTTTTTCTTTCTTCTTTTTTTTCTGCTCATTTTGTTGGTTTTTGTCTTTTGCCCTTCTCCCCGTCCCTCTTCTCAGCTGTTTCTCTTTCCCTCTTTCTTTCTCCCTTTCTTTCCCCCAGTCAAGTCTGTCCCGTATTCAGTAAGTGAAAATAAAATGAACATTAAAAGGTGAATCAAATGGACCATTATGGCAAGGCTGGGATGGTCAATTTGGTAAAGTAAATCCGTTGGGCATCTTTCTTTGCCTTTA
This sequence comes from Maylandia zebra, assembly GCF_041146795.1. NCBI lineage: Eukaryota > Metazoa > Chordata > Actinopteri > Cichliformes > Cichlidae > Maylandia > Maylandia zebra. Next base: position 27,365,766 of record NC_135181.1, on the reverse strand, counting down.
GACAACAATTCTGATGGCAAAAGAGCCAAACGGGACAGGCACAAAAAAAACAAAAAAAACTTCAGTTTTATTTAGCTGAACTGAGTTAACTTAGAGTTGAGTTTTTTATTGGTTTCTTTGTAAATATTGTTTGGGTCACAAAATGGTGAATAAATCACTTGCTACACTGGAAAAAAAAATAAATTAAAAAAATAAAAATAAAACCTTATTTGTAATATTATAATCAGCAAAACCAGCGTTTTTATTACAGGCATGTATCATTATTTGCAAATCATAATTATAAAACTCAAAAACACACTAAACAGGAAGCAAAAATCCTCTGTGCGCTTCACAGCAGCCACCTCATTTGCATGTTCACACACAGTCTAAAAATAGCTCGCAGCGCTGCAGTGCGCTGTGGTCACACACAGGGTCAGACAAAGCTCAGACAAAACTCTATTATTTTATATTACAAAGACGTCTTATATTTACAATCACTGACAGGCCTGACAGATTCAGCACCTAACAAATTTCGACAAATTTAAAATAACGGGTCTCACCGAAGAAAGTCTCACTTTTTTGTAATCAATCAAACAGTATCTGTTACTTCTGGAACAGTTTCTGACCTAATTTCTAAACTCCCTAACTCAATTTAACTTTGTCCAAAAAAGCACATAACACCGTTTCAAACGGTGAGGAGACTCTAACTCCTAGCTTATTTCAGGATGCCCTGTACCCCACAGATAAGCCAAACTGAACTATCCCTGTTCGCCGACAGGTCAAAGCCGCGCGTCCACGGCCAGGAGGGGGCGTAACCCCGGGCTATGCGCTTCTTAGCAACTTCTGGTGCCGTCCTATAATAATTTTCACCTAACCTATTTTGACAAATTTATCATAACGGATCCAACCGAAGAAAGATAACTTTTTTGTAATCAATTAACCAGTATCTGTTACTTCTGGAACAGCCTCTGGCCTAATTTCTAAAATATACGTAGCCAATTCCCTACCAAACTACTTGCCTAGCTCAATTCCTTGGGACTCTAACCCAGCATTTCTTTCATACTTTTTCAACTTCATTAAATACTCTTAACCGACTTTAACTGCATAACACACACACGGGGCTCCTCATCAAAATCAAAACAGACCCTCTGCCAGTAATTTCAGTGAGTAGACTTTAATTTAGTCATATCCAATTTGGCACACTTTGGAAATAATTCAACAGGTAGTGCCTTACCTTTAGATAAGCCGGCTTATGCCCACTCACGTCAGACCACTGGCTTGTGCCTGTCCGTTCGACAACCTCGGACCGTCCAAACCTTTAAATTCCACCCCAATACCACAGGACGAGCCCCCAAGCTGTTAAGGTTCAAAATATTGGGGATGGAGACAAGAGAAAAACCACAATAACAACACTGGTCCGGCCGGGTTAAGTCAAACGATGATTTTAATGAACACACGCGTGGGAGATGGACACCGTATGCAGACAGCCTCAGATCTCAAAATGGTGGAGCATTGCTCAAGCCCTTATAGCCTCTGGTTCTCCCACCTTATCATAAAAGCCTAAACATTCACATGCTTTTCTCTCACACGGCGCCTAAGCTATGACCTTGGCTCCCCGTTTATCTGCTCCTGCTGAGTTGGGGCAGAAAACTCCAGTATATTCTGTTCTCTTCTAATCAGACAAATAAGGCGATGACTTTCTGCAAACAGTATTTCTTATAACATCATAAAACAATATCATTCATCCACAATAAATCAGCAGTCTAATGTAATGCAAATCAGTTTAACAAATGCAATAGTTATCAGCTTCTTCTAATTCAGGAGAATAATGCAAACTAAAACTACATAATAATTCACAATCTTTAGTTAGGGGTATAACATGGCATAAAATAATATTATAATCTAACAGTTCTCAACCCACTCAATAAAACAGACAGGATGATGGTAACAGTATTACCTACTTAAAATTGTGTTTGATCCTAATGAGCTAATCCTAATGAATTTCATTACTTCATTGCGTGTGTGTGTGTGTGTGTGTGTGTGTGTGTGTGTGTGTGTTAGTAAGGTTAATACATCTTCAATTTCTGTGTGTCCTTTTATGTACCTCCCCCCTTTTTCTGAAACAAAACCCCAAATTTTGTTTCAGAACCATCTAAATGAAAAACTCTGTCATAGTCAGGCACAGCTAAACCCCAAACACTTGCAGGTTACCATAGGCAACCACACTGAGTATTGTTAACCCCTTCTACAAATGCCCTCTTTTAATGTGTTACACTTTATTTATAATTTTTATGTTATCTCTGGTGCATATTATGTGCATGTGTGGTGTCACCTTTCCATTGTTCTAACAGTACTCTCGCATACCTCAGTGCTTGTCTTCCTCCCCCTTTTGTGGTGGTCTGGACACTGTGTCAATCCTCCACTTCCAGGCAGTCGTTTGTCTCCCTGGATTCCTTAACCCAAATTTGATTCCCCACACTAAAACAGCAGCCTCAGCCCTCTTCTGCTCCTTTCCCTCCCACTTGTCAGTCCAATGGCAGTCAGTTTTCTTCAGCTTTGTCCCATGTCTCTCTTTGTCCCACTGTCTCTTTCATTGCCATCTTGCTCCAAACATGGCAAATGTCAAACTCAGACAGTCTTTTCAAAAGTCCTTCACACACAGCGAGGTTGCAGCTTGCTGGAAACGCATCTCCATCCATCCAATCTAGATGGTGGTTCTTCTCTCTCTGATGCCGTTTGCCCACAGCGCTGCTGGACCTCTCTGCTCAGAACTCTGGTATTGTCTCTTGGACTCCTGTCCACTGTTGATGTTCATGCTCGTGCTTCTGAAACTGCACTCGGTGTCTTCAGGGAGAGATTAGCTTCCTTGGAGCTTGCTTGTTCAGGATGAGGACGGGGAGCTGCAAAACAGTTCAGCCAAAAATTCTGGCTGGGTGTTTCTATTTTGTTTCTAAAAATCTTAACCTATAATTTCCTTCCAACTGCTGCCCATGGAGAATTGATCCAGGTCCGTTCCCCACCTGTAAACGACAGACTGAGAGACTTTCATTAGTCACTGTGACTCCAGATTTTTTCATCACTCTTAAAGCAACACATCTCTACTTATTTTGTTTTGAACTCTACTGACTTTAAACCCCAAAGGTGAAATTTTATTTGTTTTTTAACCACGAACACAAAAACCTTCTTAATGTTGTTGTTAATTATTTTCATCCACCACACTCCAAATCATGTTTTCTTTTTGTGTCCAGCAGGGGAAGAAGGTGACCTCTACTATCACTGCTTCCCCAGTCGGAGACAATTTCTCACTCACACTTCCACACTTTTATTTTCTTTGCTTTCATCACTCTCTTTCTCTCTTTTTGTTTTCCTTTTTTTTTTCTTTACACGCATGCATTAACCTGTTAGTTCACTCTTCCAACCTCATTTTCCTTTCACCCCAACAGCTCTCATGCAGTCAGCAATCAAATCCTCCATTCATCCTTGAGTACTTGATCACCGCTAAATGTCACCGTTAAGTTTATTTATTTATCATTACCTGAACACTAAACCACTGTTTTAGTTTTATTTATTTATTTTCAGTTCACTATCACCTCTTTGATCACTAGGATTTCTAACCATTATTATTTCACAGAAAATCAACTGACCTACTTCTCCTTCCTCTCTGTCATGCAGGAACTCACACACACTCACAGCCCCCACCTTTTCTTTCTCTCACCAACACAGAGCGCGTGCCGGCCGGTCTCATGCACTTCGCAACTTCTCAAACTGCGCCACAGACTCAATACTGCAGTTTCTCTACTTTTTAAAAATATAAAACCAAACACAACCCCCAATTGACTTCACTGTTTACAACAACTCGTGACACGGCCTTCTGCCGCGATTTCTACACACCACAAACACACTTTTTATTCAATCCTCACACACTCAGCTTCTGTATTAAGTCATTTTCACAGCACATGCAGTTATAATCAATGTAAGCAATTTACACAGGCGATTCACACTTTATTTATATACTCAGGCCTGTATCACATGACAAAAGACACCAGATGCCAAGACAAGTTATTCAACGGTTCCTTATCACCTCAACAGAACCTCTGTACTGGTACTCCTAAGTTTTTGACTAATTTAAAAGCATCTAAACCCAGGCCGCGCCTTGCTGGTCAATACACCCGCTTCGGGAACGCCGTCGCCGAGAGATTTCTAGGCCCTACTTAATTTATAACCGCTTCCCGCAGCTGCCAGGGAGCTCCACGTCCGGCGCTAGTATCAAACCCACGCCTTTCGCTTTACTTAAAACCAGTGTTGGGTAAGTTACTTTAAAATAGTAACTTAGTTACATTACTAGTTCTCTCAAAAGTAACTCAGTTACTTCAAGTTACTCGTTACTTTCAAAGTAACTAGTTACTAGGGAAAGTAACTTTGGTTTTACTCAGAATTCTCTTGTTAATGTGTTTCTTCCATAACTTTGCCAGTGTTACAGGAAAAATGGTTCTATGTTTCTTTACCTTCTTTTAAATGTACAAAGATGCCTTTTGTCTGCCCTTTGACTATGGTTAGATTAGTTCACAATTATCTTTTTAGACTTTCTCAGCAAAGACATACTGTTTTGGGACATATTGTTTTAGATTGTTTTATCTCTCACAGCCTTCTCCCAGCTCTCTGCTGACGAGACTAGCGCCACATATGGAGTTGTTTATTTTATTTGTTTTGTATTTTCTTATCCTGTTCTCACTGTCTTTCCTATAAAAATTACCAAGCCACTGTGCATGGTGTGAGTTGTTCTTAGCAGCTCACCCGTGTACACGTTTGATAAAGAAAGTAACTTTGTCTCATTGTGTCTTTATTTCTCCTGGGTCTTTTACAGAGTTTTCCCCCAACATTTCTTGGTCCTTCGAGCCGGATCGCCTCCATCGTGTCCCATCTCCGTGACCAGTCCACGTTGCTCGCCTGTCGACAGCTCACATACTAGGTGTGTGATAAAAGACCAAGAGCGTTAAATTCGAGTCTTGGCCAACGTTCTTAGAAAGCGACCCACGGTGGTGGGGCCCGATCGAGGTGGACCAGACCCGGCGACACTGACCAGGTAGATACAGACACACTGACACAATCTTGCATAAAAGCGCATTTTGAATTCAGGGAATTTAAAATAGCGGAAGTAGCTCGTCGACTGGTAGCTTTGGAAGCTCGTCGACTGGTAGCGTAGCTCGTCGACTGGTAGCTTTGGAGCTCTGGGTAGCTCCCCCAGCTGGGTCTAGACTGGGTCTAGGGAGTAAGTAGCTCTGGGAGCTCCCCTTATCATAAGGGTTCCGGTCGCGCGCGTCGAAGCTGTGAATGTGAATGTGTGTGTGTGTGTATTGTTTTAATTAATGGAGCAAGCTGAATTTTCACGGTCCAATAAGAGACTGAGCTGCTCCTACTGTGTTTTTCTTTTACTGCTATTCACTGACGTGCTGGTGAGTTGAGAGAACGGTCGAGTTCCGTCTCGTAAAGTTCACACCGCTTTTGGAAATAGTCCGAAAGTAGAAGGGCGTGTGAGCAACCACTCTCGTCTCTAATACCAGCGAAGGTGACAGCAGCTGTATTGTGTATATATTACTTAAACAAAAATAAGTAAATACATAAATAAGATGGGTAATCAAGCAAGTGAAATTAAAACTCACTCCTGCTGACGAGCAGTGGTGAGAAAAGAAAAGTCCAGACGCCGGACAAAAACAGTGTCTGTAAACTGAGAGATTTAAGAAAACAAAATATAAACAGTCAGAAGAACAGAACTCAACTGCCAGTTTAGTAAAACCAGAAGACGAGACACTGTGCAGTTCCCACAATCCTTTTAGTAAACCATCACTCACTCCTGCAGCCGCATCTGCAGCACCACCCATATCAGGAAGAACTTAATAATCCCTTATTAAGTGAAAACTAGAGATCACAGTAGTTTGTAGTTTAAAAGGGTTGAAAACAGACCCCACTGAGTAGATATAAATATAAAAAGTACGAAATAAAGATGAACAAAGGGAAAGTTACAGTAGAAATTATCTTTAGAGTACTTGAAATTAATAATAGCAAGGATAACAACCTGTAAAGTGATATTAACAATGAAACACAGTTGACATGATGACCATGCCCAGCATGTATAAAATGAATATAAAGCAAATAATTCACACGAAAATATTTTAATAAGGTATATTAAGGCTGTGTCATTGTTCAGCCAAGGACAGTGTGTGAAAAGGTAACTGTCTCCACCCTGGGAAAAGGATGATTCTGCAGGTCATCTGAAGCCCTTGATGGATACAAAATAAAATATAAATAATATATTATAATAGAACTGCCTGGTCCGCCATGCAACAGAGAGAACAAATGTGACCGCAGATTGGATGAATTCTAAATTATCTGTTTGCCGAATAAGATGATCTAACTAACAAATTGGCTCAGGAGTAGTATAGTGGTACACACTGATAAAATATTATAATATGCTATTGCTGTTATATAAGACAAAGGGTATAATATGAACAATGACATAATATTAATATGAAGAGGCACCTTAATCGGTTATGATGTAAGGTGGATAATTGTTAAGCAGTAGTCTGCATCAAGCTTAAGGTTTGCTGAAACTCAGGGTAATGACATGTGAGATGAAGACAATACAGAGAATAACTAAACTAATGAAGTGCATAGAGGCACTTGACCAGCTTGAAACTTATCATCCTAGAATGACACATTGCTGAGATATAGAGCACACCTATAATAACAACCAATAAGCAAAATCCTGTAGACAACAGCTAAAACTACAGGATTGAGAAGCTGAATTAAATATGTAGACACTGCTAAGCTGATGAGCATGTTACACATTTTCTTTTCTTTTTACTTATTTGTTTCTTTTAGAGCAGAAGCTGCTGTAACACACCCAAAGAAAGACTGTAGGTCTGACCAACCGTCTCAGTCACGGGCAAAAAGATGACAGTCAATAAAATTCTAGAAGATAATTTATTGACGAAAAATATATCAAGAGATAAAAGATAAAATAGTCCAGTGTCCCACTTAAGAATTGTATAAAAACACACAGTCCCAAGGCCAGAGACAGCTATGACACACGGCCAAGTTGCACTCCACATGTTGCCTTTAACAGGGTTAGAAGTTGTACTTGGAGACCCACCACCCTGCAAGCATATAGTCAGTGGTCACTCAAGCCTCTGCAACCCAGCTGCCTTTAGGCTGTGGCATATAATAGGCCCTGGACTGCACAGAGAGACAAAACGACACACTTAATATAAAATTCATAGCGCAAAACCAATCCATCCCAATCATATCTGATTTCATCACATTACATACCTGCACAGAGAGACAAAACGACACAGCAGTGTTTGTAGTGTGGGCTATAAGTAGACCAGTGTATCAGTGCAATCAAGTATACCTGCCTCTAATTAGTCCAACCTCATTCCAGCCATTGGCTCACCAAAAATGTGACACACACAAAACCACTCCCAACCCAGTGCAACTTCACACAATAATATGGAGCTGAATTAACACAGGCACATTAGTCTAGTATGTTACAAGCTGCATGCTATTAAAAGCCAACATATGCAGACTTCTGCCTTGTTCGGGTGGCAGCATTTTTCTTTTTTCTTTTGTGTCCTGACACGTTTATGTTTTTTGTTTTTGTTTGATTATTTTGTTGGTTTTGGAAACGAATTTAAACGAACTTGTGACCATACTTGAGAATCACAGTGACACATAGTGATTAGGCATATGATTGAAAAATGCCTAGGTTTAGAGCTGTGAGCTATGAGCTGTGAGCAATGCAAAGTTAAATATATATATTTGTATAAATGGGAAACAACCCTAACTTGAAAGTTTGAAATGTGTGAGATCCATGCATTGTTTGAAGAACTAGAAATTATCTAAAACTGCCTTAAGTGAAAATGTAGAGTTGCATCTATTCTCCCAAACAAAAAAAAACAAAAAACAAAAAAAGGGAGAAGCATTCTGTAACTTAAAAATAAGGCTGACTGTTGACAACAGACTAAAACACTAATTCGCAGGTGGCTATCAGGAACAGAGAGGCGAGCAAAGTCACAAACACCAAGGCCGCAGACAGCCACGCAGAAACAGCAGATAACATAGAGACAACGCCTGCTAGAACCGTGGAGAGGAAGGTCACTTCACACGAGATTGTTGCGCATGTGAAATACACAAAGATAAACAAATAACCATTTATATAGACAGCCAGTATGTTTTCTCTGCTGTGCATCATTTTGCAAAAAATCTGGAAAACCAGAGGAATGATTACACCAACTGGCAAACCAGCATGCCAACCTCTTACAACGCCTACTGACTCTTTCATTACTACAGGCAACAATTTTGCTGACAGAGCAGCAAAATAGGCGGCACAACAGGCAAACATCACATTGATGGCAGTAAACACACATCAGATTCCACTGGATGTGTTGAAAAATGAACAAAAAGCAGCAAGCACAGCAGAGCAGGCAAAATGGCTAAAACACGGTGCAGTTCTGACAAACGACTTAATGATGTGTTATGGCAAGCCAGTGTTGCCAAAATTCCTCCACAAAATGGCGGCATTAGTGACTCATGGCTGTACGCATTTGTCAACGGGGGGACTGACCAGTATTGTCAACTCTCATTTCTACACTGTAAATTCTACACAATACTCTCATTTCTACACTGTAAATTCTACACTGTAAATTTTGAAACCTCAGCAAAACAATTTGTCAGAACATGCATGACGTGTCAAAAATATAATGCTCAGGGTAACCTGCGACCACAAAGAGGCCGTTTTCCAACTCCGCCTCATCCTTTTCACACAATTCATATGGATTTTATTGAACTAAGCGAATGTCAAGGGTCAAAATACGCCCTAGTGGTTATAGATGTGTTCTCAAAGTGGCCGGAAATCTATCCAGTGAAAAAGGCAGATGCAATTTCAGTAGCAAAGTGCCTGTGCAATCACTTCATACCCACATATGGCATTCCAGCTTTGATACGGTCAGACAACGGCACTCATTTTGTAAATGATGTCATCACTAAGGTCTCTGAAGCACTCGGTTTCAGCATAAAACACCACTGTGCTTATCACCCTCAGAGCGCAGGCCTTGTAGAGAGAACTAACGGCACTATAAAACAAAGGCTCAGGAAATGCATGGCAGAAACAGGAAGGCCGTGGCCTGAATGTTTGGGTTTAGTGAAAATGTGGATGCGCTTAACACAAGGCTCCCATAAACTAACTCCATTTGAAATCATTCATGGCAGGCCGTTTCCACTGCCTATTACCAGTCAACCAATAGACAAAGCAATCAGAGAAAACACATTAGCAGAATGGATGTCTAAGCTGTTAGAAAACAAAGAGATCATTGTACATAATCAACAACCTGATGATGTTTCTCCAGTGTCTTGCAGACTAAAGCCCGGTGACTGGGTTCTGATCAAGGTGCTCCAAAGGAAAAACTGGAGCACACCCAGGTGGGAGGGGCCATACCAAGTCCTCCTCACTACACCGACCGCTTGCAAAATTGCGGAACGACCATCCTGGATCCATCAGAGTCACTGCAGGTGAGTCAGTGAAGCCATCTAAACACAGCTGACGGCAGGCTTGCCCGCTTGTTGTGATCTCGCCCGGTGGAGGGGTCAGCTTTCCTGGCCGGGGGGTCTACTCGCGACAGGAGGGTGTGTTCCGTCGTCATGAGGTGGTGGCTCTTATCAACTGCAGCGGCCCTGACCATGGCCGGGCTCCTCACCTTTGCTTCCGTGAGGGACAACAAGTCACGCTATGTGGAGAAAAGGCAGACACTGTATGACAAAGGAAAGTACACCAAGTTTCCCCATGGCTACGCCACTAACTTCTGGTGGCAGTTTATGAACACTACAGCTCACTTGAATAACAAAACTGACTGCTATGCATGTACCCATATGCCCCTATCCTCGCAGACGTCTGGCCTGTGGCCGTACAGCATACCTGAAGATCGCAGTTGGTGCCTGTTGGGCCTGGCAACACATCCAGGCTACGGTACTCTTTGGTCCAAAGCCAACTACAGCATCCCAGCGAAAGCAACCTGGAGGTCATCATCACTCACAAATGTGAACTGTTCCGGACAGACATACCTACTGACCTGGCCCCAAGTCTCAGACCCGCTGCCTGATGTAATTCTACTGAACAAACTGAACGCATCACAACTGCCAGTATGTGTGATGAACAATGGCTCGCGGGCAGTGGGGGAGCTGCCTACTCACCTATGTAAGCACATATACACTTTCTGCCCACCAAGGAACGAGAGGAAGTGTATGGCCTGTTCAATCAACGCCACCTGTGCCAGTAACACGACGCTGATGGGCCTAAACTGTCGCTCCGACTACAGCTACCGAATGCCACTACAAACAAAGACTCAGTACCAGACAGGATGTGCACGGACGGCACCCAGCAGCAGAGGAACCAGAGTTTTGGCTGACTGGTACTTCCTATGTGGCAACAAGGCTTATCTGTCACTCCCTGAAGGTTGGGGAGGTCTGTGCGCCCTGGTGGAATTATCAGATCACGTTTTCTTCATGCAAAGTGTTGCACATCACCCAAGCAGCCGGCAGAGACGTGAAGTGGACATCGCCTCCCCCAATTCTTTCGGCATTACCGTGGACACTGGAGTGCCGGGAGAGTTTCGCATCTGGGGAGGAGGAGTGAAATTCTTACAGAGCTTGATCCCCGGCATTGGAGTTGCCGAGGTGCGGGATCACGTGGAGATCAACCGATATGCTCTGCTACGACACATCAACTTGACTAGGACCCTGGGAACCGCCTTAGCAGGAGAACAGCAGGCCATCAGAACGATGGTGCTGCAGAACAGACTGACACTAGACCTGCTAACAGCATCACAAGGAGGAGTTTGCAAGCTGATCGGGGAAACATGTTGCACTTTTATCCCTGATGGATACGAAACTGGAGGAGACATTTATGAAGCTTTGCAGAATTTGACTGCTCTGCAAAAATATGTCACTGACCACACACCTGGAGCAGCTACAGCACAAGGCTGGCTTGACTGGCTGTTCAGCGGTTCATGGCTGGCTGCTGTAGCAAAGCCATTTTTTCTTCTAGGTCTCATCATGATAGCACTGCTCATATTAGTGTTGTGTGTGTTGCCATGCCTACGAGTAATGATTTCACAGATGATAACAACTACAATGACTGCTTATGTTGCCGTGCCTGAAGAAGAACAACATCCCGTTGCAATTCTGTTAGAGGAGAACTTGTACTAGCTGCTAATAAATGACGTGGTGATTAAAAATGACTTGTCAAGTGATCATGCACTGATTAAAACATTAGTAGGTTATGCAAGTTTTCATGCTTTTATTTTTTGAAGTCTTGACTTTTAAACATAAAGTTTTTCATTTTTATAACGTTTTCATACTCTTATTTTTTTTGAAGTTTTTATTTTACATATGAAGGTTTCAATTTAAGGTTTGCATCATTTTAAAATATAAGGTTTTCATCCTTGTATTTTTTGAAGTTTTCATTTTACATATTAGGTTTTCATCATTTTTAAATATAAAGTTTTCATTTTACTTTTCATCCTTTTATTTTTTATAAAGTTTTCGTTTTATAATGTAAGGTTTTTATCCTTTATTTTTTGTAGTTTTATTATTATTTTTTCTTGTTTATTCCACTTGTTATTTCATTTACTATGATTTTCATTTACTATGTTTTTCTTTTTATTTTCTTTTGTTTTATTCTTTAGACCAAATGACTGCCATTTCTGCTATGCTGACATTTTGAAGATTTTGGAAATTAAAAATTGCCTACGATACTTAATAAATAATTTTCATAGACAATTGTTGTATACATTTAAAATAAGTTAAACAGGGGGGAATGTTACAGGAAAAATGGTTCTATGTTTCTTTACCTTCTTTTAAATGTACAAAGATGCCTTTTGTCTGCCCTTTGACTATGGTTAGATTAGTTCACAATTATCTTTTTAGACTTTCTCAGCAAAGACATACTGTTTTGGGACATATTGTTTTAGATTGTTTTATCTCTCACAGCCTTCTCCCAGCTCTCTGCTGACGAGACTAGCGCCACATATGGAGTTGTTTATTTTATTTGTTTTGTATTTTCTTATCCTGTTCTCACTGTCTTTCCTATAAAAATTACCAAGCCACTGTGCATGGTGTGAGTTGTTCTTAGCAGCTCACCCGTGTACACGTTTGATAAAGAAAGTAACTTTGTCTCATTGTGTCTTTATTTCTCCTGGGTCTTTTACAGAGTTTTCCCCCAACAGCCAGTCTTCTAGCTTGCTTACTTGCCACAAGTGCACTGTGCCACCTACCAATAGAAAGGAAAAGATAATGTGCATATTTCCACGAGAGAAATCCCACGTCTGGACCGTCATTGACTGCTGCCATGATTCTAGTTTACGTCACAGAGTCATGTGCGCCTTTTACATCCAAAACAAAAACTGCAGTCGTGGTGCTTTCGATTGTACTCAGAACTCAGAAATTCTGCCTTCTGAATAGGAAGATGTAGGCAACACCAGACTGCAGATGAGCTGCATACAGGTCTGGACTGGGACAGAAAATTGGCCCGGGCGTTTTGACTGACCGGCCCGCCATTATAGGAAAAATCTTAAAGCCTTTGAATGAAAACAAACGCTGTTGTGACAGTGATGTACACTGTTTTGATGGTATATATGCATCAATCTATCAATCGTTTGTTGTAAGATTCAGATAATTATTTTTTAAAAGCTAGACATTTTAAATGAGAATAAGAAAGGAAAGTATTTCCTTGTGCCCACCTCTCCCTGTTAATGCCCTACATGCCTCCCTGGCAACACTTTGCTAGAGCCGCACCTGCACAGTTACCAGCTGTCAGCTACCTAAAAAAGGTTCCTGGTGTTATTTGTCTCTCAGAAACAGTTCATAACTTCCCTTCAACTCATTCATGTCACCTAAAAGGTAAACCTGTTTCTCCATCACCTGTTCAGCTCTGATGATCCAGTAAAGACATCTCCTGGTTTCATCTTCATGTTTCCCTCTCACCACATAACCAAACCGATATCATGACCAGCAGCTTTTTTGCAGCTGTGGCTCCAGCAAACATCAGCTGATACTAGAAATTAATATTAAATAAATTCTAACAACAGCTGATGAAGCTTAAACGTGCTGCTGTTGTCTAGCGCGACATCCGCTGGTTTCCTCTTTCGGCGCAAAGTGGGCGATAAACAAACAAGAGAGCCGATCAGCTGATCATTGATCAGTTTTCATGATTGAAGTAGAAACGGGAGAGGGAGGGGGGGAGAATGAGAGAAGAAGAGGCAGCTGTGCAGCATAAAGACACAGAATAACTCCAGTTTTGTGCCTTTTTCATTGTAGCTGAATTACGGGACAAACTGTTCCTTTTCACCTCATAAAGAAACGTGTAATATTTTCTCTGAATACCAGGTGGGACGGTTGGCAACTCTAATAAGTTATGAACAAAATAAAGTTCAACATCATTAACTTCATAGCACCCACCCAGCTGTATAGAAACTCCGTCATGCTAGCTAGCACGCAGTATGGAAAAAGTCAGAATAACGAAAATAAACTCCACCTAAACTTGGTTTATATCTGACCCAGAGAGACTGCAGGTCATAACTTCTTACCTGAAGTTCAGTTCACACTTGGGCCGGCGGCCGCCTCGGGTCTCTTTTCCTTCTGCGTCCCCTTTCCTTCATCCACCTGCTGGCCTCCACCACTTGCTAATGTTACTGAATCTGTGGAAGCTCCGCGATAGCCACCACACGAAGTAACGAGTAACAACCCTATCTAAATCCCAGTAACGAGTAACGCGTTCCTGATTTTGGCATAATAACTAGTTACCGTGCTCGTTACCACAATAATAACGTAGTTACTGTAACGCGTTACTTAATAACGCGTTAGTCCCAACACTGCTTAAAACTCAGAAGCCAGCCACGTTGAATGGTCACGGTCGGGTCTCACCCTCCACCCAAACAATGCAGTATAAAAAGGCAATCACTCGTAGATTGCCTAGCCTGTTAACGGGAGTTCGAATCCCCGTGGAAGGCCACTCCGGGCTAACCTGGTCGCCGCCAGAGATAACCGCGCGTCCACGGTTACCGGTCGGTGCCACCCGCTGAACAAAACTGCATTCATCGGAGCCGCGCTCCGGTCCTAAATCAATTTGTTTACATGTTTTAAAAGCATCACCGTGGGCTCTCAGCCCTCCAGTTATTACTTGATGCCCGAACCGCGTTCTGCTGGTCAATCTGACCAAATACCCTAAACTAAAACTTGCCTGACTGGCATCACAGTCAACAAATATAACACATCAATTTAAACACATAACATCTTAACATAAACACACAACCTATTAACTTAAAATTCACCCCAGAATTAACAGCAATAAATTTTATCAGTCAAATATTCCCCAAACTTTTATCACTAATTACCCCAAAGTGACCACGGACACAGATCAGAAGCTCTACTGAGTGAACATTTAATTAACTTAATTTCCAATTCAGCACCTTTGGACATTAATCAACAGGCAGTGCTTACCTCCTATTTCGGGCCCATCACTCAGTCGACCTCCTGGCTGTCCGTCTGTTTGACACCACTACACCTCAGCCAAACCCCATTAGTCCCTCCTCAAACTGGTTTCGGCACCAGAACTGTCGTGGTCAGATTTTGAGGAAGAGACGTACGACTGAAAGTCCATAGTGGGTCAACACAAATTATTTTATTAAAACACATATATGTGGTGAAGATAGGCTCTGCAAAACATCAAGCTCCATCTTCCCCTTACAATAGGTGGGTGTAATATTTATACTTATGATGACCAGTACCTCACGTCACTAAAACAGAACAGTTCCTCTTTCAGTTCCTCCAGATGCATCCTGTTATTCTACTTGTCCAGACTTAAACAACCCTTGCAATCAGTCTACCCAGACAGGCTATGTGTCTGTGTCTTAATCTAAGTGCACGACCCCCCCCCCCCCCCCCCACATCATCTGTGACCAGGCAAACTCCAGTGCAGCCTGTTGAATGCACACAGGCAACATGTAGTGAATTATACTGTAAACATGTAGGCAACCTTTCAATAGCTGAACTTTGCTCCATTGATTGGCCAGACATCGCGCTGCCCGTAGCTTCAAACCATTAATTAACTTAACCGAGCTTCAACCCTTTAATTATGCAATATGTGTATAACATGATTACAGTTGTACCTGCAATGAAAGATTATGTGCTTATGCTAACACCTGAAATACAGACTTTAATATAACCTCACCAGTTTCAATAAATGTGTCAATGAAATGATAACAATGATGAATCATAAATGATGAAACAATAATAATAAGGATTATGAATAGTGACAGTAAAATAATATTTCATCTCGACAAACCCTATATTCCGTACCACTACGAATAACCCCTTGAAACAGAGGTGAGGTTCTGAGAGTCACAGAAAGAGGCTCTATTGCTAAAGTGAAAAGTAAAGGTGAGAGTGGGCAACCTTGACGATAGAGTAAAATACTCAGAATTCACATTATTAGTACAAACAGATGCCAGTGGCGTAGTATATAAAAGATGAATCCAAGATATAAAACTGTCACCAAAACCAAATTTCCTCAAGACTGCAAAAAGATACTCCCATTCCACTCGATCGAATGCTTTTTCAGCATCCAGTGAGATCACCACCTCAGAGACAGTGCTATGATTTTTGGAGTATATTTGTCACGGGGTGCCGAGGCAGGCCGTGTGGATTAATAACGGACCCAAGATGCAGACTGCTTAAGTGGAGGGTGAGCTTTATTAACAACAGGTGAAGTACAACAAAAAAGGGTGGCGAGAAACAGAATGGTAAAAACTCTAAACTGGGAAAACTAAAACTAAACACAAAGCCAGAACACGAACGAGGGTACCTTGCAGGGAGAATGACCAGGAAGCCGGAGGAATAAACACAGAATAACGCAGACAAACCAGCAACTAACAGAGGCAGACACGAGGTTAAAATACACAGAAGGATAACGAGGGGATGAGACACAAAAGGAGGGCACAGCTGGGAGTAATCCGACCTGACGAGACAGGGGAAAAGTAAACCTAACACACTGAGAACAGACACGGACCTTCAAAGTAAAACAGGAAACACATACACGTAATGACATAACACACCAACTTAAGACAGACTGGGGGACACAGAACATAGGAACATGAACCATGAAACAGAAGAGTACAAACACCCAAGGTAACCAAAACCATAGAATAATAATAAACTAAACATAAACACGTCTGAGAGAGAGAGCCGCATTTCAGTGACTCCTCAAAAACCGACAGCAGCAAAGGGGCCAGTTTTAAGTGGAATTTTTTATAAAATTCGGCAGGGAACCCGTCGGGACCAGGGGACTTTCCAGACTATAAGGATGTGATTGATGATATAACCTCATCCAAAGTGAGCGATGCATCAATTTCTGCTGCTGTTGAGGTTGTAATTGTAGGGGTATCCAATTTGTTAAGAAACTGGTTCATATCTATAGAATTAGAGGGGAACTCTGATGTATACAGAGAACTATAAAATGACTTAAAAATTGAGTTGATTTCCGTTGGATCAGAAGTCAAAGTTCCCGATTCATTTCTAATTTGCAAAATTTGGCGAGATGCCGATTGGTGACGTAGCTGGTGGGCTAGCAGACGAGAGGCTTTATCACCATGTTCATAATAGTTGCCACGGGACCGTAATAACAATTGCTCTGCATCATGGGTCGACAGGAGACTGAACTCCGATTGCAGGTTAAGACGCTGCTTATATATTTCAGGTGAGGGAGTTTGAGCGTGTTGCCGGTCTAGAGCTTGAATTTTGGCAGAAAGTTCATTTTGCTTAGCTTTCTTTGATTTAGATAGGTGAGATAAATAGGAAATTATTTGGCCCCTGAGGTATGCTTTAAGAGTTTCCCATAGTAGAGAATTTGAGATGTCCTCAGACTCAT
Organism: Maylandia zebra; assembly: GCF_041146795.1. Lineage (NCBI taxonomy): Eukaryota > Metazoa > Chordata > Actinopteri > Cichliformes > Cichlidae > Maylandia > Maylandia zebra. Next base: position 27,348,815 of record NC_135181.1, on the reverse strand, counting down.
TCGTAGTTAAGAAGTTATCAATTGCAGATGAGATATAGTCACAGAAAGCTGAATCAGACAAAAGAAGAGAGTTCAACCTCCATGGATGCTGAGGTCTATAGCCAGGAGACAAAGCCATATCCAGGACTAATGGAGCATGATCAGATATAACAATCGGGAGATACTCAGAGTTGCAAACTTTAGAAGCCATGGAGCCATTTATAAAAAATAATCGATCCGAGAATATGTGTGATGAACATTTGAAAAAAAGGAATATTCTCTGGCTTGCGGATTAAAAAACCTCCAATGATTAATGTATCCATTTTGGGTCATAAAGTGTGAGAAAGCCCTGGACATAGCAGATGATGCTTTAGAGCCAGTGGCAGATTTGTCTAAAGCTGGGTCAATAACGCAGTTTAAATCACCTCCGAATATCAGGAGGTGTGTATTTAAGTCAGGAATCATCCTCAAAAGATTATTAGCAAACAGAGCGTTGTCAAAGTTTGGGGCATAGACGTTCACTAAAACAACTGGGTTATTCATAAGGGTCCCTACAACAATTAGATGGTCAGAGGGCCCGGTGGCGCCTGTGTCCGGCAGCCTCGCCTCTGTCAGTGCGCCCCAGGGCAGCTGTGGCTACAACGTAGCTTGCCATCGCCAGTGTGTGAATGTGTGTGTGAATGGGTGAATGACTGAATGTAGTGTAAAGCACTTTGGGGTCCTATGGACTAGAAAAGCGCTATACAAATGCAGGCCATTTACCATTTACCATTTAGATATCGCCCATTCTTGTCAGCAATCAATTTAGTGAGAGAAAAATGTATTTTATTCTTAATTAAAATTGCCACTCCTCTGGCTCAAATATCAAAGTTTGAGTGAAACATATCACCTATCCATGGAGGTTTAAGTCTTTTATGATCTATGACTCGCAAATGAGTCTCCTGAAGAAAAGGTACATCTGCACTGAGATGTTTTAAGTGGCTGAGAACCCGAGATCTCTTTACCGGACCGTTCAAGCCTTTCACATTCCAAGACAAGAATCTAATAGTACTATTGTTAGTGCTATAACTAGCCATATATATGTTTTACTGAAATCTGGTGACAATGACAAGATGACCGTACACGGGAGGGGACAAGAGGAAACAAAACAAAAAAACCAAAAAAACAACCCCCCCCCCCAAAAAAAAAACAAAAAACCAACAAACAAAAAAAACCCAAACCCACATACAACCACAGCAAACAAACACAGGAACAATAACTCGGGTCCATAGTTCCCCCCACCCCACCCCACCCCACCCACTAGGTCCCATTTCTGAACTAAGGTGACCGCAGTATATTCCCAGCAACTTCAACCTCCTAGCCCAAACTCCTGCTACATAGAAACTCCATATAACCTTAACTTTGAAGTACTAAGTGTATATCCCGGTATAAGTCAAACCTTCTAGGGATCAGTGAACATTAATTCAAAATATTACAAAAGAAACATAAGAACCAAGTGTTAAAACGGTGACAACTAGTATACCATGAAGTAACAGAAACATGTAGTGCTTGCCTGCCTTCTCTGTAATCGTCCGATTGCCTGTAAGTCAACAAGGATTCAAGTCACTTTACTCGCAGCTGTCAGTCACTGTGGCCTTTGAGCCTTAGCCTCGTTCCTCAAGCCCTGCACGAACTTATCGGCTTCTGAAGCAGACGTAAACCACCTTTTCTCCCCTGCGGGCAGAACGATGCGCAGTTTAGCCGGGAAAAGGAGCGCAGGTTTAAATCCCCGCTTATAAAGTTCAGACATTGCGTCTTTATACTCAGCTCGGTTCTTCACCACCTCCGGGCTGTAATCTTCATATAGCCGGATCCTATGGCCATTGTAGCTGAGCTCGCCTTTCTTACGAGCTTCACGGATTACAAGGTCTTTTATTTGGTACCGGTGAAATCGCAGAATAACCGTGGTTTCGTCGACTTCGGAACTGGACTCCGGTGCGCCCTGTCCAGCTCGGGCAGTGGGGGAAGTACCTGCACTCCGAAAACATCGACGAGGAGCTGAGAACAGAAAGCTGTCGGGCGTGGGCCTTCAATGTCCTCAGGTAGTCCTACAAGTCGTATATTTTGCCTCCTGCTGCGATCTTCCAAGTCTGCCACCTTGGATTTTAGCCAGTCGTTGTCTTTGTGAAGCATAGAGCATTCGGACTCTAGTTGGTCCAGATGTTGGTCAAATTCAGTGTATGTCGATTCCAAAGAATCAATGCGTTGACCGTGGTCCTGCACTGCAGACTGCACAGTGTCTAACTTAGAGGACAAGTCCTGAAAGGATGACTTGAAGTCCGCTAGCAATGCAGCTCTATGCTCCTTGAGCATTAAGCTAATCTCGGCTGCAGTTACAGGCGCCGCAAGTGTCGAGGTTTCTCGGTCTCGGTCTTGTTTGCCCTTTGACTTAGACATTCTTCAAATCTTCGGTAGTCGACAAAGGCAAAAGACATCCAAAACTGGGAATAAAAATCTCAAAGAAGTAGGTTCGTTAGGTAAATGCTGAGCCGTGTAGCGGAGCGGACCTAAAACACGTCTACCCAGTAAACGCCATTACCGGAAGCCCCATGTACCCATGTAGACTGGTTGGGCAAACTTTCACACATCCTCAAATATCCTCAAGAGGGTAAAGAGCTAGTCCAGTGTTCCACAACCATGATGAAAACAGCATTGTTCCTCCTGTATTCGAGGTTCAACTAACACACTCTCCTGTGCAGCATAGACATTCCAGGGAGGCTGAGGAGTGTGATCCCCCTGTAGTTTGAGTACACCGTCTGGTCCCCCTTCTTAAAGATGGGATCCACTATCCAAGCCTGCCATTCCAGACGTACCACCCCAGATCTTCATGCAGCACTTTAGAAGAGTACCAACCAGGACAGTCCCCGAACATCCAGAGCCTTCAGGAACTCAGGGTGAACCTCATTCACCCCAGGGGCTCTGCTACTAAGGAGTGGTTTTACTTCCTCAGTGACCTCACTTCCAGTGATGGATGAGTCGTCAACTTTGACAAAGTCCAACCCCTCTCCAGGAAACTGGTTCTGAATCCTAAACAGTACGTTGAGGTGAGGCTGACTATATCTAGATGTTACTTATCAACCTCCTTATGCACCAGCTCAGGGTCCTTCCCCACCAGCGAGGTGACATTTCATGTCCTAGTCTCCAGCCTTGGTAGCTGGGTATCAGTCCGCCAGGGTCTCCACCCTTGGTTGCTGCCCAGCAGACACTACATTGGACCCCTTCCTGCGGGTGTAGGACCTACAGAAGGGTGGGCCCATGCCCCTTCTTTGGGCACCCTCCCTGCCCAGGACTGGCTCCTGGACGAGGCAAACAAATGCCTGCAAACTTCAATGAACTGAAGCAACACTGTTAAAAACAGTGAGCCAAAATTCCTCCACAATGATATGAAAGATTTAAAGAATGACGATAGTCATATAGAAATTGATTAATCCCTATCCTCTCTGTTCAATTAATTAATAGCATTTTGCTAGGCATACAAAATCTGCTGTATCATTCATTTTATTAAATATTCAGTTAGAGCTGACATGTTTCTTTACACTGCCACTGACATCCTTCTTGGTCAAGTCTGTTTTTTGTATGACAGTTATCTCAAAAGGTTGACTCTGTTCATCTGAACAGAACATCTCAGTGGGAGCAACATTTTGTCACTCACCCAAGTGACTTCTTGGATGAAATGTTTGTCCCACTGAAAACGTTACGTCCAGATGAACAGAATCAACTTTTTGAGATTTCCTTACCTGGATAATTGAGCATGCATCAATATATGTAACAGTTTGTGTTGTGGTTTTTTTTTTTTTTGTATTGTTTGAGCCAGTGTGCCAATTGAAGGACCCTTTGGCTTCATATGTCCCAAAATGATGATTGATTGATTTATTTGTTTTATTGTTTCATGATCTAAAACACCATTACTGTGAAAACCAATTTTTATTTTTAGAAATATATAACATTTAGACCAATAATAATATGTGAAACAGTACTTTGTGAATTTAAACACTGACATTTTAAAAATGTTCATTATCTAAAATCTTTTTCTCCATACATATTAATTACTTACATCAGGAACACTGAGCACAAAAAAACAAGGTAATAAACACCAGACAAGAAAAACCCTGGGAGAGGAAATTAACATTTGTTATTGTATTGTTTCCCTAAAGAGTTGTCTTATGGTTCTTGAGAGTTGCCTGGATGTGCATGTGTGAGCGTGATGGGGAGAGAAAACATTATAAGAGAAACATTAATATGAAATTAATATTAAATTTAGACTTATTTTTGTACAGCGTTATTAAAATATCCCCCTTTCATACATTTTTAATCACAGTGAAAGGAGAAAACCATCAATATTTGTTATGAGATTGCATGAGTTAAACAAAACCTCTGGGATAAACAGGTCTATACAGCTTTAAAAAAATCTCTCAAATTTCAATATCAGAATAAAACAACATAAAAATCATACATAAAATAGTATTATAAAGTAGTAGTATTCCACCAGTGACTGATGACTAATAATGATGTCAGGAATGTCACACTCAGAAATGCAAATTTGTAAACTGCATCAGCACATAAATATTTCCTGTCATGGTTCGGCTGTGTGGCAGGCGGGAGGAGGACCCAATCGCAAGATTCACAAACACGGGGATGAACTCAAAAGCAGCTTTATTGGTGACAGGCAGAACATAGGAAATACAGAACTCAACTAAACTGGGAATCAATAAACTAACAGTCGTAGGGAGACACAGGGACTCCACACAGCAATGAGGGAGAACGCGACACAGAACTGAGGGAGACGCAGACATAAATACACAGAGGGTTAACGAGGGAAGTGGGAACACACGGGGAACACACGTGACACTGATAATAATCACGGGACATGGCAGGAGTGAACACAACGCTGACGGTGAAACAGGAAGTACAGAGGTTCAGACAGGAGGAGAGAGAGCACGAGTAGAACACAGACATAACGGACTGGGGAAACATGGAACAACCACAAAGGGAGACGAGGGCTCATAAATACACAGAGGGCACATAGGGGGGAGAGAGAGAGCACGGGGAGAACTTAGACATAACGGGCAGGGGAAACATGGAATAAAACATAAGGAGAGACGAGGGCTCACAGATACACAGAGGGGCACACAGGGGGTAAAAGCCACGAAGGGAAAACACTTAGGGAACAACACAACAGGGCAACTCAGGAAACATGGCCTAAATAGGGAACAAAATACAAACATACAAGAAAACTAAGAACACTGGGCCAACATGGCCCAGGACCATGACAGTACCCCCCCCACAAGGGCTGGCTCCCGACAGCCAAAACCCGAGAACCAGGACAAACAGAAAACAACCCACCCAGGGCGGGAGGCGGGGGACCAGGACGGAGGGACCAGAACAGGAAACAAAAACGAACAACAGAAAACACAGGAGCACAAGACCATAGTTCAAATAAAGTTCAGGGGGCCGACCCAGAGCCCATCGGCACAAAAGTTCACGGGTCACACGGTCGGGGGGCCGACCAGGCGGGTGGCACAGGTGACAGAGCTGGTCCAGAGGCCGACCGCGCGGAAGGCAGCGGCGGCGGCGAAGGAGACAACGGAGCAGTTCAGGGGGCCGACCGCGCGGAAGGCAGCGGCGGTGGCGGCGGCGGCGAAGGAGACGGAGCAGTTCAGGGGGCCGGCCGCGCGGAAGGTGGCGGCGGCTCTCCAGTGTCAGGCGTGCTGGCCGAGGCCCGGTGGGCACAGGACCAGTCGAGGCGGGAGACTCTGAGGCTGGGTCAGGCGAGGACGAAGACTCTGAGGCTGGGCCAGGCGAGGACGAAGACTCGGATGCTGGGCCAGGCGAGGACGAAGACTCGGATGCTGCTGAGGCTGAGGCTGGACCAGGCGGAGCTGCAGAGGCTGATGGAGGCTGAACGGGCCCCTCGGACCCTCCAGCGGAGACAGGAGGCTGAACGGGCCCCTCGGACCCTCCAGCGGAGACAGGAGGCTGAACGGGCCCCTTTGACCCTCCAGCGGAGACGAGGAGGTGCTGGCCGGGCTGAGCAGAGCCGCCAGCAGAGACGAGGAGGTGCTGGCCGGGCTGAGCAGAGCCGCCAACGGAGACGAGGTGCGGGAGAGGTTCTCTTGAACCCCCAGCGGAGACGAGGAGCGGCTGGAGGGGTCCTCCTGAACCCCCAGCGGAAACAGATGCAGAGCCAGCTGGTGCAGAGACTTCTGGCTGAGGGGACGCTAACTGTGGCTGCACAGGGCGCGCAGTCGGCTTAGAAGGCAACGGCTGGGGCTGTGCAGGGCTAACAGTCTGTCCAAGCTTTGTCAGCACGACGCTGTCCTCAACTGGCTGAGTGAGCTCACAAGAGCTTCCAGCAGAGGATGGCGGTGACTGGACGAGTTGCTGAACTACCGACTGATCAGGAAACAAAGTTACTAACTAAGCTAAGAACTGAACAAGCAACGGAGGAAACTGAGGTGACAACGGAGCGGATGACTGAGCTAACTGAACTAGAGACTGCGCTGGTGACCAAACGGGGAACTGGGCTGATAACTGAGCTAATGACTGTGCTGAGGACAGGAGTGCAAGTTGTAGTTGTGGTTGTAGTGATGGTGGAAAAGCAGGTAGTTGAACTGGTGACTGACTCTTGGCTGCTCTCCTCCGAGGGACAGGAACGGGTGCTGGGCCTGGCTGAACACCAGTCATCCCCACCCGAGAAACAGATACGGGTGCAGGGACGAGCTGGGCTCTGGCTGCCTTTACCCTGGGGGCCGGTGTAGGTGCAGGAGCTAGCTGGACCTCTGTCGCTCCCACCCGAGGAACTGAGACGGGTGCAGGAGTCGGCAGGGTCACAGCTGACCTCACCCGGGGAACCGGAACAGGAGCAGGCAAAGGCTGGGTGTCCATCAACCCCACCCGAGGAGCAGGTACGGGTGCTGGGACGAACGGAGCCCCTGCCAGGCTGGGGACAGAAGCAGGGACCAGCTGGACCTCAGCCACCCTCTCCCGAGGAACTGATACGGGATTAAGGGAAAGCCGGGCCCGTGCTGCCCTGGTTACAGGAACTGGAGGCGGAGAGCGAAGCACAGGAATAGTAACAGTCACTAGGTGAACCAAATTAGTGGAGCCAAACACAGTTTCAGTAAACAGAGGCTTATGATGGACTGGTTCTAGCAACTCTGCTGTACTCAAGTTGTCCATGTCATGATTAGCAGTCTTGGAAAGAGTGTGTTTAGGTGCAGCCACAGGTACAGGAGAACTCACACAAGCAGCGTCTGGGCCACCTGAATGTGAGACACTACACACAGTCGTACAGGATGTAGCCCGAAACGAAGTGCACATAGAGTCCATGAAACCTGGCCGAAAAGCACGGCGCATAGAGTTAAACTGACATGACCGGGGAACAGAAAAGTTAACCTGTGCAAACAGCTCTGCAGTGCTCAAACCTAAATCTCCTGCCAGTCTATGTATAGCGAAATAAGCCTTGCGGCTCTTAACCTTAGCAGGCATTGAATACACAGTTTCAAGGAGTCCACGAGGAAAAACAGAAACAGTCTCTTGCTTAGCAGGCACGAGAGAAGGTGAGGTTACACAGGTAGCATCCGAGTTAGCACTTTCAAGTTGTGGCACAGGAAAAACCACAGCCTGAGAAACCGAAGGAGCAACACTGGGAGTCACAGATACAAGAGCTGGTGATACTGATGGTGTGTGGCTGAGCTCAGACAGGGAAACCTCAGAATCCAAAGGCTGAGCAAAACAGTTCTGCAGGGCTACAATGCTGGTAGCAGTATGTAGGGGAGTCTGGTGTGAAATAACAGTCTTAGGTTCAGCTAACTCAACAGGGGAAGCATTCATACCGGCTGAAACAAAGGAAATACTGCGAGCATTACAAGAATCTGATGGCTCAGAAACACAAAGATCACTGGTGAGAGCTACGGCTGAATAATCTGACACTGAGGTGCCTCGCTGTACAGCGTCTCTGGAGTCCAAACAAAAAGCGGCGGAATTATCCGAGACAGGTAACACAACGGCGGGGAAAACGGAGCCACTCACAGTAGTGCATAGGTTATTGAGTCCGGGATCCGAAGGCTCGGGCTGAGAGTGTGACACACGGTCGCTCTCTCCCAGGGGTGAAAACTGCTCCGCTGCTCGGGAACGGCGACGGCGGGGACACCGTTTTCTCCGGGATGGGGGAGGAGATGAGCCGGGCCGCGAATCCGTCAGCAGGCCGGGCTGAACATCCTCCGGCTCTTCGTACAGGAACGACTGCTCTGGGAGGACGCCTACAGTGGAGACAAGGAAGTCCTGGATGTGGGGGCGGAGCGCGCCGAATAGCCACGGGAGTCCGGACACCATCCGCTGTAGACGGACGGCTACGGTCTCCCGGTACTCACCCTCGGGCAGCGCCACCCACTCCTGACAGTGATACTCCACTGTGTAAATTAGATCCTCACGGAGCTCAGCGGAGGGGTTGTGAGCTGCTGGGTCCATGTCGTGGTCGCGTTCTTCTGTCATGGTTCGGCTGTGTGGCAGGCGGGAGGAGGACCCAATCGCAAGATTCACAAACACGGGGATGAACTCAAAAGCAGCTTTATTGGTGACAGGCAGAACATAGGAAATACAGAACTCAACTAAACTGGGAATCAATAAACTAACAGTCGTAGGGAGACACAGGGACTCCACACAGCAATGAGGGAGAACGCGACACAGAACTGAGGGAGACGCAGACATAAATACACAGAGGGTTAACGAGGGAAGTGGGAACACACGGGGAACACAGGTGACACTGATAATAATCACGGGACATGGCAGGAGTGAACACAACACTGACGGTAGAGGTGAAACAGGAAGTACAGAGGTTCAGACAGGAGGAGAGAGAGCACGAGTAGAACACAGACATAACTGACTGGGGAAACATGGAACAACCACAAAGGGAGACGAGGGCTCATAAATACACAGAGGGCACATAGGGGGGAGAGAGAGAGCACGGGGAGAACTTAGACATAACGGGCAGGGGAAACATGGAATAAAACATAAGGAGAGACGAGGGCTCACAGATACACAGAGGGGCACACAGGGGGTAAAAGCCACGAAGGGAAAACACTTAGGGAACAACACAACAGGGCAACTCAGGAAACATGGCCTAAATAGGGAACAAAATACAAACATACAAGAAAACTAAGAACACTGGGCCAACATGGCCCAGGACCATGACATTTCCCTTTTAAAGGAAATTCAAAAAGTTGTTTCTTTTTGTAGCACACAGATAAACTGCTACTACAACACAGTGAGCAGAAGCAAAGTCTTCTCACAGCCCCGTTCTCTGCGACCTGCTGGAGCGGGGGGCTAGGAGGAGCAGTTGGCCGTCCGATTGGGGTCTGGAGTGTGGGGTCTGGAGTGTGGAGGAGGAGGAGTCAGGGCGGTCTGCTTCTCCCCACCGCTAGGAAAAGGGTAACACCACCTGGGTCTGGGTGCATTTTCCCCCTCCAGGGGCAAGGGTACCTAGACCCGGTTCGTAGAGTACGCTTGGGGAGTGTGATTGTGTGTACAGTGTCTCTCTATGTCTGTCTCCACGTTGGTTGAGTGTTGAGTAATTGCATATGAGAGCATGAGGGTGGGAATGGATGTTTGTATCTGTGTGTGCCTGTATGTCTGTGTCTATATGTCAGGTTGGGTATCAGACGCCACCTCTCTGGGGACATCCCAGGCCCTCCAAAGTATGGAGGCCTATCTCCCCCCACCACTTCTCCTGCAAGTGGCAGACACTCTCAGACATCGGTGCGTTGGTGGTTCTTTGTGTCCGGGGATGGGCGTCCAGGTACACACCGGCTCACTCCTTGGTGGCTGCTTATCGGGGCCTGGAGCCTGGGGCTCGCTCAGGCCACTTCGGAGATGGGGTGCCCTCTGCCTCTCGGCCTGTGGATCGGTCACTCTGGCACAGCTGGCTGCCTGCGGAGCGCACGGGCACGTCACTGCAACCCCCCCGGCTTCAGCTTCGCGGCTGCTGAGTGAACCCTCATCTGGGTCTCTCCTCAGCTCTTTCTGGGATAGTGGCACGGCTGCCCCTCTGTTGGTCTTCCTTGGTCTCTTGTGTTCTGGGGGCCTCTGGATGTCTGGAGTTTTGATCTCCTCCATACCTGCTTCATGCCCTGGTGGACGGGGCTGTGGCTCCCCACACCCTGTAGCAGATCATTACATGAAGGAACCTTTTAAAAACAAGGTCAAGGTCAAGGTCAAGGTTCTTTATTTGTCACATGCATAGTTATACAAGTATAACACACAGTGAAATGTAGCCTGACACGCTCCTCGACATGTGCAAAAAAATTGGGGGGGGGGGGGGGGGGGGGGGGTGTAGAGGAAGAACATTATATATATATATATATATATATATATATATATATATGTAGTATATACATTGGGTGAATGTGCAGTAGTGGCAGCAAGCAGGTGAATTCTGTACATTAATATGAATAGACATCTGACTATTTTACAGGATAGACAATATAAACATATTTAAAATTAAAGGAATTGAAATGTACATTGTGCCTTGGTTTAGTGTCTAGAAGAGTCCTGACTCAGTCAATTATAGATGATGTGAGAGGGCGGGTGTGTGTGTTTAGGTGTGTGTTTAGGGCACGGATGGCTTGGGGATAGAAGCTCCTCTTGAGTCTCTCTGTCCTTTCCCAGAAGATGCGGAACCTTCTACCAGATTGCAGAAGTTGGAACAGTTTGTTGCCAGGATGGGACGGGTCCTTCAGTATCTGCGCTGCTCTAGTCCGGCATCTCCTGGTGTAGGTGTCCTGAAGCGGGGGGAGAGCAATCCTGCAGCAGCGTTCTGCTGTACGGATCACTCTCTGGAGAGCTTTTTGGTCCTTCACACAGCTGTTCCCAAACCACGATGTCATGTTCTGTGTGAGGATGCTCTCCACAGCGCCTGTATAGAAAATCCTGAGGATCTTTGGAGAGACCCTGAACTTCCTCAGTTGTCGTAGGTGATACAGGCGCTGCCTAGCCTTTTTGGTCTGGACCTGAATGTGGGCAGCCCATGTCAGGTCTGAGGAGATGTGGACACCAAGATACTTGAAGGACTGCACCCTCTCCACTGGAGCTCCATTGATGATAATGGGCTTGTAGTCTCTGTGCTGACCCCTTCTGAAGTCCACCACCAGCTCCTTGGTCTTGCTGACTTTCAGCTGGAGGTGGTTGTCCTGGCACCACGATGCCAGATTCTTCACTTCATCCATGTAGGCCGTCTCATTGTTGTTGGAGATGGCACCCAACACCACTGTGTCGTCAGCAAACTTCACAATGGTGTTGGAGCCATGGGTGGCCACACAGTCGGAAGTGTAGAGGGAGTAGAGCAGTGGCGAGAGGACACATCCCTGAGGTGCTCCTGTGTTGATGGTGATGCTGTTGGAGAAGCACCTGCCCACCCTCACCACCTGAGTTCTGCCAGTGAGGAAGTCCAACACCCATGCACACAGACGGCTGTTAAGTCCCAGATCCCTCAGCTCTGTGAACAGTCTGCAGGGCACTATTGTGTTAAACGCTGAACTGTAATCAACAAACAGCATTCGCACATAGTTACCCTGTTTCTTGTCCACATGGCTGAGAGTGGTGTGTAGGACGTGGGCGATGGCATCCTCTGTGGATCTGTTGGATCTGTAGGCGAACTGCAGCAGATCTGTGGTGTCTGGGATGGAGGAGGAGATGATGTTCTTCAGCAGCCTCTCAAACACCTTCATTACTACCGAGGTCAGTGCAACTGGCCGGTAATCGTTCAGGGATGAGGGTTTGCTGTTCTTGGGCACAGGGATGATGGTGGATCTTTTGAAGCATGTGGGGACCACAGACTTCGCCGGGGACTCGTTGAAGATGTAAGTGAACACACCTGCTAGCTGGTCAGCACAGCAGCGCAGCAGACGGCCGGTGATGCCGTCTGGCCCCGCCGCTTTCCTTGTGTTCACTCTCCTCAGTGCCGCTTGGACGTCATGCTCCGCGATGCTGGTCACCGGTCTCTCGCTGATGACGTCACTGTCCTCGGTAGTCAGGCGGTAGATAGCATTAGCCGCCTGGCTAACCTCGAAACGGGGGTAGAACTGATTCAGCTCGTTGGTGAATGCAGAGTCAGCGTTGATCAGCGCAGTGTCCCTGGCTTTGTAGTCCGTAATGGTGTGTAGTCCGTGCCACATACTCCGTGTGTCGCCCTGGTGGAAGTGGGACTCCACACGTTCCCGGTACCGGCGTTTGGCATCTCTCACCACGCGCCGCACGCCGTATGAGGCCGCTTTGTAGGCGCTCATATCGCCAGTGGCGAGACCCGCGTTGTAGGAGGCGGTCCTGGCGTTAACTGCAGTGCGGATCGATCTGTCCATCCACGGTTTCTGGTTTGGGAATGTGGTGACTCTCGCAGTGGGGATAATCTCCTCCGCTAGCATATTGACGAAGCATACTGCCACTTCCGTAAATTCGTTGATGTCGACTGCGCATGCTCTGAACATGTCCCAGTCGACGTCGTTGAGTGCGTCCTGTAGCGTAGCTTCTGATTGGGCAGTCCACCGTTTTACCTCCCTCGTGGTTACTTCTTCCCTCCGTATGCTTTGTTTATACTGGGGGATGAGGAAGATGGCGTTGTGGTCAGACTTCCCAAAAGCCGGGTGTGAGACAGCTTTGTAGCCCTGCTTGTATGGCGTGTAGCAGTGATCCAAAATTCGATCCCTCTCTCGTTGGACACGAGACATGCTGGTAAAAGTTTGGCATGACTTGTCTGAGGTTCGCTTTGTTAAAGTCTCCTGCTACAATTTGCATTAAGGAAATTAGAAATACTGGACTTTCTGATCATTCCCCGGTTATCTTTGATGTTGACCTGGGCAACACTGGACAATACTTAGAGGCTCCTCTTTACCCTACGCGTACTATTAATGCTGATACTGTGGTCAACTTTTCTACGTCTTTTGTGAACTCCCCATGTATTATGCTGGATTGTTTTACTCCACACACGCTTGAGAATTTTACTAATACTCTTTTAACTACCTGTTCCTCGATTCTTAGCACTGTTGCACCTATCAAAATGAAACGCCCCAGAACTTACTCACAATGTTGGTTAAATGATTCTGTTCGTGCTTTACGACGTATATGTCGGCGGGATGAGAGGAAGTGGAGGAATGATAGACTCCAGTCATCATATGACATTTTACGTATTAGCCGCTCGAAGTTCCAAACTGCTGCCAGAATGGCTAAAGCAGCTTTTCTCTCTAAAATTATTACCACTAATGGTGATAACCCTCGAATTCTATTTAAAATTTTTAACTCTGTGGTGAACCCCTGCCCCTCTATGCCACTGCCGTGCTCCCTGGGTCTTTGTGAAAAATTTTCAAACTATTTTTTAGATAAAGTTTTATCTCTTAAATCTACTCTTCCTTTGGTGACTGATAGTATGTCTATTCCTGATTGTTCTGCTACTCTTTATCAATTTGAACCCGTTTCACTCTCTACTCTGAAGCGTCTAATTGATAAACTGAACAATACTAATTCTGTACATGATGTTCTTCCATCCCGTATAGTCAAGGATTGTTTTAATGCAATTGGACCTTGTTTATTGTCCATATTGAACTTTTCCTTGCTTTCTGGCTATGTACCTTCAGCTCTCAAACATGCTATAATTCAACCTGTTCTAAAAAAAAGGAACCTTGATCATAGTGATTTTGCCAACTATAGGCCGATTTCTAAGCTTCCCTTCCTGGCTAAAATTCTTGAGAAGGTGGTTCTGCTTCAACTGCAGACCTTCCTGGATGAGAATAATATAAATGATAAATTTCAATCGGCCTTCAAACAACATCACAGCACTGAATCAGCGCTGCTTCGTGTTTTCAATGATCTTTTACTAATGGCTGACAATGGACGCCCCTCTGTCCTAGTGCTATTGGAAATTTCATCGGCATTTGACATGGTTGACCATAACATCCTATTGGCGAGACTAGAGCACACTGTAGGCATTAAGGGCGCTGCCTTGGATTGGTTTAAATCTTACCTCTCCAATCGGCTCTCTTCGGTACATTTGGCCACATCCTCTTCTTCGGCTGTACCTGTTTGCTGTGGTGTCCCCCAGGGATCTGTGTTAGGCCCTACCCTTTTCTCATTGTACATGCTTCCCTTAAGTGCTATCTTTGAGAAATACCACATTGCTTTTCACTATTATGCGGATGATATCCAGATCTATTTTGAGTTAAATGATGATCTCGCTCTGTCTTTGAATAGCTTTCGAGAATGCATGTGTGAGGTCAAGAAATGGCTTTTGGCAAATACTCTTATCCTTAATGATAAGAAAACTGAAATTATGATTTTTGGTAGTAATGCCCTTCATGCCAAACTTCGGGATGCCTTTGGTTTTCTCACTAGTTCTTTCTCTGACACTGTTAGGAATCTGGGTGTCTTATTTGACAGCTCATTTAAACTTGATAAACAAGTGTCTGCTGTTGTATATCGTATTCAATTTAAAATTTTGTTGTTTACTTTTAAAATTACCAATAACACTGCACCAAGCTATCTTAAGGAACTTTTAAGCCCATATGCTCCTGCTAGGGCTTTAAGGTCATCCTCACAGTTACTGTTGGTTCAGCCCAGATCTCGACTGAAATCTAGAGGTGATCGATCGTTTGCTCTAGTTGCACCGGAGCTGTGGAACAATCTCCCGATTGGCATCCGGGCGTCTGATTCTATTCATTCTTTTAAATCACGGCTAAAAACATATCTTTTTAAACTTGCCTTTTCTACCAGTTAAATGCTGGCTTGCTTGCAGTGACCTATTGACCTATTGTATTGTATTGTATTGTATTAAATTCTCTGCTATCTTTCCATTATTTGGTGTCTTTTATCATGGTGGTACAGTCTTACCTTGCTATAACCTATGTGCTGCAGTTTACTCTTATTGGTGGCTTTTATCTGTGAACATAATCCGTTACTTTTATGTATTTGATGTTAATGTGTGAACTGTTTTATTTTTTATTGTTTTATGTAAAGCACTTTGGTATGCCCAAGGCTTTTAAATGTGCTCTATAAATAAAGATTGTTGTTGTTGTACAATGAGGGCTGCGCCCGGGTCCTTGTTTTGAAGCGAGCTCAGCACATCATGTAATTCGGACAAAGCCATACCTGTGTCCACTTGGGGTGGGATGTAGGCCGCCGTGGCGATGACCGAGGTGAACTCACGGGGCAGATAGAAAGGGCGGCACTTAATGCTCAGAAACTCCAGATGTGGCGAGCAGCCGCTGGAGAGAGTAGAAATGCTCCTGGCATCACACCACTTTCTGTTTACCATGAAACACACTCCCCCACCTTTGGTTTTGTTTGACTCTGCCGTTCTGTCCACGCGGAGCACAAAGAATGAATCCGACGGAGTTACAGCCTGGTCCGGCACGGTGGGGGTCAGCCATGTCTCCGTGAAGCACAGAATGTTGCAGTCCCTCATGTCACGTTGGAAGGTGACCCTTGCTCTTAGGTCGTCGAGCTTGTTCTCCATGGATTGTACATTGGCCAGTAGGATACTGGGCAGTGGTGCGCGATGCGCCTGCTGTCTCAGTCTGTTCCTAATACCAGCGCGTTTCCCCCGGCACTTCTTTGTTCTGCGCCTCGGATGAGCGGCCCGTCCTTTGTTGTTCTCCGCACCGCGTAGAATCTCTGGCGGCCAGGAAGGGTCGGGTTTAAAAGTGTCCAAGATTAGATGTGCAACCTTGGCACCGATGTTTATAAGTGATCCGCTGTCGTAAACTATAAGACTAGAGGATTTTGGGATGAAAACCAGAGCAAAAAATAGGTAAAAAACAAGAAAAGTAGATAGTCGGAGCGGAGTGGTCAGGAAGGCGTCTGGACGTGGCCGCGCCATCTTGGTGTGTTTTTCGGGTCCATGCTAACAGGTGTACACACGGGTGCTCACACACACAAACTACACCCTTTTTGGCTCCTACCTCAAAGCACACTGTGCGCTGTCGATATTATGGGCTGCACAATAATGTTTAACATTTAGTATTTACAGTTATATTCCCATATATCATTGTGATGTTGTTTATTATGTTGCTCTCGTTTTCTTTTCTCGTCAATTTGGTAAAGTAAATCCGTTGGGCATCTTTCTTCGCCTTTAGACAATAATTCTGATGGCAAAAGGACCAAACGGGACAGGCAAAAAAAAAAAAAAAAAAAAAAAAAAAAAAAAAAAAAAAAAAAGAAGATGAGTGGCTGACTGAATGGGTGAAAGTACTGGAGCCTAAACTCATGACAAAGTTAATGGCTAAACAGCGGACTGACAGCACACACTCACTGCAGATAAATGGAAGCCACCTTAGTTGGGATTGTGTATTTGAACTGGGAGGGGTACGAAAACAGAAATCGGTTGAATGCAGTCTGCTATGTACTGACATCTAGTGTTGAGATTTTGCACACTGTTACTTTAATCTTGATTAATATTCACAATAAAAATATTAATCAAACATTTTGAAGTCTGTATGTGTTTCATAGTGTCTAACTGTTCTGGTACATTTAAATCTAACAATTACTACATGATGGAAACACGTCATGTTATCTCTTTTGATAAAATTTGTGTATGTATACACAGGTCATGCTGATATTGAACAAAAAACACAAAGATCAGATGTTAATCAGATTTATTTGCTCTCTTTCCTTCTTAAACATGTTTTTAATGTTAGTTATGATTCAGAATTGATGACTGAAGACTCCACGTGCCGCCATGACCACCCCGTTTCCCTGAATGTAAAAAGCTTTGCAATTTAACATCACAAAGGTGTTTAGATGCCACACACTGCAGATCAGTCCAATCTGATGAAATCCCTTGGAGGAGTTCGTCAAAGTACAGTGCCTGAAAAGAGGGGAAAATGTCGCCAAAATTACACATTAATTTTAAAATGGCTGACTTCCTGTTGGATTTGGCATATTGCTCCAAGAGACTTTTTTGTACATCTTAATATCTTCCATAAGTTTACCAGGTTTCAGACTCATAGATAAAACACAGAGCAGGGGCTGATGTTTTGAAATTTTGTAGGGGGCGCTGTGGAGCCAATCAAAAAAAAATGATCACATAACAACAAAGCCTACATCGCATTGGAGCTGTGGGCCAAATTTCAAGACTTTTTAAACTTTCCAAGCCCCTCAAAAGCCACTTCATCTTTCATGGTGAACCGCGTTGCCACCAGGGTGCGCCGTTCAGTTTAAACTCATAATTTTCGCACTGAAGCATCAGGAGGGACTGATGGTGATATTCACCGCTTTTGAGGTGGCCATGATGAACCTGTGAAAATCAGTACAACAAAGTGAAAGACATGACATTTCCTGTTGCCACTAGGTGGCGTTCTGCGTATTCCTGACAATGGGCACATCAATCTGTTCAGGGCGGGCCTGACATCACGCCTTTAAAGTCTGGTACTGATCAGACTTGATTTCATTGAGTTATACTAATTTCTTTCTTCTGTCACGGCTGCCGAGGCGAGCCGTGTGGAGTTAGAAGGAGGACCCAAGATGCAGGCAGTGGATAAGATGCCGGTGAGTTTATTTATACAGGAGTGAGAAGGCAAACAGGCAAGAGGGAAGACAAAACTAAAGACCTGAACTGGGAAAGCTAAATGACAAACCTGAGATGATACAAAAAGGGATGAGAGGCAGAGAGACGAGCAGGACACCGAGTAACACAGACTGACACGGAGGAACACAGACGAACCGGCAACAGGCAGGAAAATACACAGGGCTTAAATACACACACCAGTAATCAGGGGATGAGAGACAAGAGGGCAACACAGCTGGGAGGAATCTGGGCTGACGGGACAGGGGAAACGTAAACTGATCACACTCACATACGACACGGACCTTCACAATAAAACAGGAAACTCAGACACATGGAACCAGACAAGACATTGAACTAAACAGACAGATTCACAAACAGATGGGGTGACACCATAGACAGACAGATACAGACGCAGACTCAGAGGCAGACCGAATATAACACAGAACCTAAACAATCATCATCTAGAAAATGATAACAAACTAAAAGCGCTGGGTCACCGACCCAGGACCATGACAGTACCCCCCTCAAGGGCTGGCTCCAGACAGCCCAGCAGAAACACAAAAACAGACCAAAATAAAACAGAAAAGGACCCGACCAGGGCGGGCGGAGGGGGCCCAGGACGGAGGGACAGAGTCCAAAAAGGCCCAGATGGTCAAGTTCAGGAGGCCGACCATGCGAATGGCAGCGGGGCAGGTCCGGATGCCGGCCACGCAGTAGGCAGTGGTGTGGAAACAGTTCTGGGGGCCGACCGTGCGGACGGCAACAGCGGCGTGGAAACAGTTCTGGGGGCCGACCGTGTGGACGGCAACAGCGGCGTGGAAACAGTTCTGAGGGCCGACCGTGCAGACGGCAACAGCGGCGTGGAAACAAGTCCGGAGGCCGGCCACGCGGAAGGCAGTGGCGGCGTTCAGGAGGGCGTCCACGGTGGCGGAGATGCCCAACAAGCGGCCTGGCAGATGACCGACGATGTGGAGGTGGCAGTAGGGGACCTGAAGGCTGCGTGGCCCCTGCAGCCCCAGGCGAAGCGGATGCTGGACCAGATGAGGCGGAAGCTGAGGCTGGACCAGACGAAGCTGATGAGGACGCTGAAGCAGAAGCTGGACCAGGCGATGCTGATGAGGATGAAGACACGGAGGCTGGACCAGGCGAGGCTGAAGCTGATGAAGAAGCAGAGGCTGGACCAGGCGAGGCTGAAGCTGATGAAGAAGCAGAGGCTGGACCAGGCGAGGCTGAAGCTGATGAAGAAGCAGAAGCTGGACCAGGCGAAGCAGCTGATGAGGATGCTGAAGCTGGACCAGGCGAAGCAGCTGATGAGGATGCTGAAGCTGGGTCAGGCGAAGCAGCTGATGAGGATGCTGAAGCTGGACCAGGCGAAGCAGCTGATGAAGATGCTGACACGGAGGCTGGACCAGACGAGGATGAAGACACGGAGGCTGGACCAGACGAGGATGAAGACACGGAGGCTGGACCAGGCGAGGAGGATGCAGATGCTGGACCAGGCGAGGAGGATGCAGATGCTGGACCAGGCGATGCTGATGAGGACACGGAGGCTGGACCAGGCGATGCTGATGAGGACACGGAGGCTGGACCAGACGAGGATGAAGCAGTGGCTGGACCAGGTGAAGCGGATGAAGCCAAAGCAGACGCTGGACCAGGCGATGAGGATGCTGAAGCAGATGCTGAAACCGGACCAGGCGAGGCCGAAGACACGGGGGCTGGACCAGGCGAGGCCGAAGACTCTGAGGCCGCAGCAGGCGAGGGTGATGAAGCTGCAGCAGGCGAGGGTGATGAGACTGCAGCTGGTGATGAGACTGCAGCTGGTGATGAGACTGCAGCTGGTGGCTGGACGGGCTCCTCGGGCCCCCCAGCTGACGAGGCAGAAGGCTGGACGGGCTCCTCGGGCCCCCCAGCTGACGAGGCAGGACGTTGGACGGGCTCCTCGGGCCCCCCAGCAAAAACAGTCTCAGAACCAGTGGGCACTGGAGCCCCTGGCACACACAGAACAGAACCAGCAGGTGCGGAGACCTCTGGCAGGAATTAACTTTTAGATGTACTTTTTGTTCACCATAATTGTACTAGCATAATGTCATAAAGTCTACAAGAGTATAATTAAAATATACTCAACTCTATCACAATACTAACCTTACAAGTATACTATTAATTAATAGTATTAATAATGTTTCACATTGTTTGAATAAACAAATACATTTATTAATATATGAGGTTCCATTCAGTTCAAGGAATTAAATTTTAGTGTGGCTGCAACTTACTCCTTAAGTTAAAAATTATGCTGTATATTGTAGTTTATATGTTATACTACTTTCACAGTGAATCGCATTTTATAGTAAAACACTCTGGATGAGGATTTAAGTAATTAGGGCCCGAGCACTGAGAGTGCGAAGGCCCTATTGTATCTGCTCTGTTTCTTCTTATTATTATTATTAGGGCCCGAGCACTGACAGTGCGAAGGCCCTATTGTATCTGCTCTGTTTATTAGGGCCCGAGCACTAAACGTGCGAAGGCCCTATTGTATCTGCTCTGTTTATTAGGGCCCGAGCACCGAGAGTGCGAAGGCCCTATTGTATCTGCTCCGTTTATTATTATTATTAGGGCCCGAGCACTGACAGTGCGAAGGCCCTATTGTATCTGCTCCGTTTCTTATTAGGGCCCGAGCACTGACAGTGCGAAGGCCCTATTGTATCTGCTCTGTTTCTTATTATTATTATTCAGGCAAAACAAGGGCCTTTTTGAGGGCCTAAACATGGTCAAAAACTCATGAAATTTTGCACACATGCCAGGTCTGGTGAAAAATTTTGTATTTTAATGGTTTTACATATGAGCACTGGGAAATGGCTCTAGAGCGCCACCTATGCCTTGTAAAATACAGCCCTATGACCACATCGTTTGAGCTACATGTATGAAATCTGGCACACATGTGTACCATGCCAAGACAAACAAAGAAGTCTGTGGGCCCATTGAGGCAAACCCAACAGGAAGTCCGCAATTTAGAAGTGAAGGTGACATTTTGGCTGTAATTTTGCCATTTCCATGCCTCGAACTTTTTCGAATTCCTCCTTGGGATTTGGTCGTATAAGCTTCGTCTTTGGTCAGTGTATAAACTACACACCTGGGCCATGTTAAATTGCGGAGCTTTTGAGTTTTCGTAATACGGTGAGGCCGTGGCGCCACAGCGAATTTCGAGAATTCGCCATGAAAATTGTATTGCCTCTCATTCTGTCATAAATTGTCCAATCTGGGCCAAAGAGCACACATATGATAAGGCTCCACCCCTGAACATTTTTCAACTGCCATATTTGACATCAAAGACAGCGCCACCTAGTGGGAACAGGAAATGTCATGTTTTACACTTTGGGGTACAGTATAGTGATGGGTGACATCTGCAGCCTCAAATTTCTCCAGGAAAGCCTTAAGGAGTTGGTCTTGGGTTACAGGGAAAACTGTGACTTTTCGCAGAAGGGTGTGACCCCGAAAGCATGGCGAACTTTGATGTCTCGCCATGAAGATGTCATGGTCCTGGGTCGGTGACCCAGCGCTTTTAGTTTGTTATCATTTTCTAGATGATGATTGTTTAGGTTCTGTGTTATATTCGGTCTGCCTCTGAGTCTGCGTCTGTATCTGTCTGTCTATGGTGTCACCCCATCTGTTTGTGAATCTGTCTGTTTAGTTCAATGTCTTGTCTGGTTCCATGTGTCTGAGTTTCCTGTTTTATTGTGAAGGTCCGTGTCGTATGTGAGTGTGATCAGTTTACGTTTCCCCTGCCCCGTCAGCCCAGATTCCTCCCAGCTGTGTTGCCCTCTTGTCTCTCATCCCCTGATTACTGGTGTGTGTATTTAAGCCCTGTGTGTTTTCCTGCCTGTTGCCGGTTCGTCTGTGTTCCTCCGTGTCAGTCTGTGTTACTCGGTGTCCTGCTCGTCTCTCTGCCTCTCATCCCTTTTTGTATCATCTCAGGTTTGTCATTTAGCTTTCCCAGTTCAGGTCTTTAGTTTTGTCTTCCCTCTTGCCTGTTTGCCTTCTCACTCCTGTATAAATAAACTCACCGGCATCTTATCCACTGCCTGCATCTTGGGTCCTCCTTCTAACTCCACACGGCTCGCCTCGGCAGCCGTGACAGTACGAACCGGCCACTATGGACCCAGCAGTATTCAACCCGCCCAAGGAGCTCCGGGAGGACATTGTTTACTCCGTGGACAAATCAATTAACGCGTGGCTGGAGCACGAGGGGAGAGAATTTCGCCAAGCCGTGGCTAATCGGCTACAGCGCTTGGTTTCTGGTCTCCCCTGGCTGCTCAGCTCACTTCACCCGCTCGCACAGAATTTCATTCTGAATGGACTCCGTCTTCACCCCCCGGCTGCTACCACCCACCCTGCAACTCATGCTTCACTGCCCGGTCCGACAGAGGATGTTCTGCCCGGCACGTCAACCCAGCCTTCGAGGGGGAAACGGCGCTCACACTGCCGACGCTCCTCGCCACAGTCGGACCTGGGGATTTCCGAGCGGCCAGCTGTGGTGAGTGGACAGGACAGTATTATTGGTCTGAACTGTGGGACCGTTTACTCAGGGGTGATGTTCTGTACGGCACAGGACAAAAACTGTTTATCGCCAGAAGCTCAGTTAGCCGCCCGGCCAGAAGCTCAGTTAGCCGCCCGGCCAGAAGCCCAGTCGCCACCTCCGCCACATTCAGCCTCACAATCCATAGCTCAATTACAGTCACAGCCAGACTTATTACAAACCCTGTTACAATCCATGGCCCAGTCAGTAGCCCGGTTGGCAGAAGAATCATTAGCTTTATCCTCAGTTCAGCCTCCTGTTCAGCAGTCACCAGC
Source organism: Maylandia zebra (assembly GCF_041146795.1). Classification (NCBI taxonomy): domain Eukaryota; kingdom Metazoa; phylum Chordata; class Actinopteri; order Cichliformes; family Cichlidae; genus Maylandia; species Maylandia zebra. Next base: position 27,326,407 of record NC_135181.1, on the reverse strand, counting down.
CCTGCATCCTGTGTCAGTTGCTCCACCACCTGTTCAGCCATCACCTTCACCTACTCCTCCTGTACAGCAAGCCATGTCAGTCCAACCCATAACGGACAGTTCAACAACTTCGTACTCTAAGCAGAGAGACAAACCCAAGAACAATGTCAACATTCCTCAAAGGCTGGCCAGTTCTGAGACTGAGATGCACTCCAGGGCCTCCCCAGTGGCTGGGTTTCAGCCCCCATCAGACTCTGGACCCCTGGAGTTTAAGAAGCCAGCTGAGGACTGCACCCGGCTGTCGCTGCCTGAGCAGGGTCAATGCTCTGCGCAGCTGCAGGCCGCTATGTGTTTGCCAGAGACCCGTGTGCCTGCTGGTCCTGTTCTGTCCCTGCCAGAGGCCCGTGTGCCTGCTGGTCCTGTTCTGTCGCTGCCAGAGGCCCGTGTGCCTGCTGGTTCTGTTGCGTTCCTGCCAGAGGCCCGTGTGCCTGCTGGTTCTGTTGTGTGGCGGCATAGAAGTCAATGAGACTGTTGGGCTTGAATGCATCTTTCAGAACATCACAGTTCTGTAACTCGGCCAGCTCAAACTGATAAAAAGGCTGGGCTTCATCGATGTCGGCAACAAAGGGGTTTTGGAAAAGATGGATTTCTTTTGCATGAACATGTAGTTGACGGAATCGCACACTGAACTCCGCCTTCAGCATTTCCAGTGCTTCCACACACTTTTCAGCTGGGAACAGGACCGCTGGGTTCTCTGCAGAAAGGTTTTGGGTAGCAGGGAGATGGGTGAAGTTGTGCTTTTTCACTTGTTCCAAAAGCAGCGCTAGTTTCAACTCAAATGCTTTTATGTGGGAATACATGTCGCAAATGAGTTTCCCCTGGCCTTGTAGCTGCAATTTAAGGCCGTTCAGCATTTCCGTCACGTCTGTTAAAAATGCGAGGTGCCACTTCCATTCTGGGTTGATCAGCTCTGGGACCGTTTTGCCTTTTGAATGAAGAAATGCGTTAATTTCGGGTAGCAGCTCATAAAAACGCCTCAAAACTCTGCCGCGGCTCAACCATCGGACCTCTGTGTAGTACAGTACATCTCTGTACGCAGAGTCCAGTTCAGACAGGAATTGTTGGAACTGCCTGTGTTTAAGTCCGTTTGCTCTAATGAAGTTTATGCATGATACCACAGCCTTCATGACAGAATCCCACTTCAACACTTTGCAGCAAAGCGCTTGCTCGTGAATTATGCAGTGGACTTGTAGAGGGGCGATGAGACCCCGTTCTTCCATCTCGCGGTTCATGCGTCCTATTAGGCCCCGAGATGCGCCCACCATACAAGGAGCCCCGTCAGTTGTGATGCTAGCAAGCTTTGCCCAGTCCAGATCTAACTCTTCCATTGTTTGACATACTTTGTCGAAAATATCCTCCCCCGTCGTAGTGCCTTTCAGACAATTGGAGGGCTGCCAGCTCCTCACACATCTCAAAGTTTGCGCTAACTCCACGAATAAAAATAAGAAGCTGCGCTGTGTCCTGCACGTCTGTGCTCTCATCCAGTGCTAATGAAAAATAGTCAAATTCTTTCGTCTTTTGCTGCAGCTGGGCCTATACATTACCCCCTATTTCTTCCACGCGTCTGGTGATTGTGCTCGCCGATAGACTCACAGCATTAAAGACATCTTTCTTATCGGGACACACCTCCTCCACGACAACATTCAAACATTTCTTGACAAACTCTCCCTCAGTGAAAGGTTTACCGTAGCTTGCAAGGAGTTGAGCAACACGACAGCTGGCCCGAACTGATGACTGGTTCAGCTGAGTTTGGCGTACAAATGCAGTCTGCTGAGCTAACAGCCCACTTTTTATCTTTGAGATTTTGTCTGTTCGCATTTGGCCTTGGAAGCTATCATACTTGTCTTTGTGACGGCATTCATAATGTCGGCGCAGATTGTATTCTTTGAATACCGCCACCGTCTCTTGACAGATGAGACAAACAGCCTTTTCTTTGCATTGAACAAAAAAATAATTGTGTGTCCACTGCAGGTTAAATACCCTGCATTCTGAATCAATTTTTCTCTTACCTAACCTTTTTGCCATTATTCCGTTCTGGGGGGGCACGTTCACGTTCTGGGCAAAGTGACGTCGTAGTAGCAAAAAAAATTTTTTTGTTCACAATTCAAATCAAATGAGCTTTATTAACATGGGGAAACATTTCCAGAGATTCAGTCGGGCAGGCCCACTACACCCCAGTGTTCTATGGGTGCATTAGTGTCGATCGCGTGGCCAGACTGAAAAAATAATAATGCATCTCTAATATTGTTCAGGGGGCCAGGTCAAGTGTGGAGGCGGGCCGTAGTTTGGAGACCACTGCTATAAAGTCTTTATGGCACCCCCTTTGAAATACTTGCATTGTTAAAGTATGGGGAAATACCCGTACTTTAAAATATCAAATCAAATCAAATCACTTTTTATTGTCACATCACATGTGCAGGCACACTGGCACAGCACATGCGAGTGAAATTCTTGTGTGCGAGCCCCACAAGCAACAGAGATGTGCAAACACAACAACACAAACGAGCAAAATACAAGAATGGCCAACCTGAAACTAATAAATATATGTACAATATATAATAGTGTATGCATTTCTGGATGTGTATACTAAATATTTTCCTACGTGTGTGTGTGTGTGTGTGTGTGTGTGTATACACATTTTTACAAATTAAATAGTAAAAAAATAAAATAAAATAATAATAATAATAATAATAAAATATATAAAATATACAGAGTTGAATATGTGCAAAACAAGTGGCATTTATATACAGTGTGGAGTGCATAATGTTGAAGTTCCAGTAGTGAAGCTGAGGTGTCTATGAAGTGTTCAGCAGTCTGATGGCCTGGTGGAAGAAGCTGTCTCTCAGTCTGCTGGTACGGGACCGGATGCTGCAGAACCTCCTTCCTGATGGAAGTAGTCTGAACAGTTTATGGCTGGGGTGACTGGAGTCCTTGATGATCCTCCCCGCTTTCCTCAGGCAGCGCTTCCTGTAGATGTCTTGGAGGGAGGGAAGCTCACCTCCAATTATCCGTTCAGAGCACCGCACTACTCGCTGGAGAGCTTTGCAGTTGTAGGCGGTGCTGTTGCCATACCAGGTGGTGATGCATCCAGTGAGGATGCTCTCAATGGCACAGCGATAGAAGGTCCTGAGGATGCGGGGGCTCATGCCGAATCTTTTCAGTCTCCTGAGAAAGAAGAGGCGCTGCTGCGCCTTCTTCACTGTTTTGTTTGTGTGTACTGACCACGTAAAGATGTAAATCAAAGATGTACAGCTGCTACCTTTGATTATTTGAGAGTGCATCAACTTATAATAATGATAAATCTGAGCAAAAAGATGTTGTTGAAAGACTTTTTCACAGCAATGTGGTGGAAATGTATTTGAGACCATTGATAATATTTGTTGTTTGTCCATCAGGATGTCTGATGGACATTCATCACATTCAATTCAATTCAATTTTATTTATATAGCGCCAAATCACAACAAAAGTTGCCTCAAGGCGATTCATCAACCAGAAACTCCTGAAAACTCAGATGGATAAGGGAGAACACCTTGTCCTGATACAACTGTCTCTCCTCTACAAAGATCTATGTGAAAACTAGCGCCTGACATTGGGAGAACATACAAATTCCACACAGAAAGAACCCACATAGGCACTGAATTTGAAGCCAGGACCTTCTTGCTGTGATGAAGCGATGCTAACCTCCACACTGCAGCCCAAAGAGGTAACCTCTCCAGTGTATCCAGGGTCTTCCATACTTCATGCTCAATGACTCCTTCTTGAATCACCACATGATTGTGGTGGAAGGCTTTTTTGCACCCTTTGGTTTTGTCTTAATGCCATCTTCTCTCAGTTTCTTGAGAGAATCACTCATGCCTTTGTCTGCCTTTATGACATATGACGTATTTAACAAATGCACAAGCATTCACAATTAAATAAATAGCCATGTTGATCACTAATCACATTGTTGTGTGATTCAAAGGACAACTAGTCACAGATGAGACATTAACTAGGAGAAAACAAAGAGTATTCCCAACGTTACCTGATGTTAGCAGCCCTCATCTATCAGGAGAAGCTAACTAATGCTAACTTTGTGCTTAAAGACCAAACATCCCTCTTAAAGAATTTCACTGTTGCAAAAGAGCACTTCATCTGAAGGACAGGTATGCATGTGTTTGTTAGACTGTATAAAGTGATGGTAGGCACTTGAACTGTTATCCCTGACTTTGCCTTGTTTATTATAAGTCAGCTACAACCTTGATTTGAACTGTGGTTTGCACGATGCTGGCAAGAGCTTAATAAGAAAAACATCATTGGACTTCTGGCGTGGTGCTACAACAAGATAGACGTATAATAGCGAGATCCTCAAATCGGTTTGGACAAGCTACCTCCTATCAACATAAATAACACTGATACCATCTTAATCAAAGTATGGTCGGAGGGAGAAAGCTAAGGAGTCAGATGATGAATAAAAAACGACTGACACACAACAGATCCCAGAAGTGACCAAGTCTACCAGACACAAGGAAAAAGACCACAGCGGAGAAACTATGCTAGCTGAAGCCAGCACTGATCAAAATGCTCTGCTACAAGCTCTAACAATGCTCCATACAGAGCTAAAAGATTTTAAATAAGAAATGAGACACGATCTGGACGAATTTAAAAACGATGTCAAGAAAGTTTTGAAAGAAGACCTTACGGAGTTTAAAGGTGAAGTGGGGGGCGATCGTGGCTCAAGAGTTGGGCGTTCGCCTTGTAATCGGAAGGTTGCCGGTTCGAGCCCCGGCTTGGACAGTCTCGGTCGTTGTGTCCTTGGGCAAGACATTTCACCCGTTGCCTACTGGTGGTGGTCAGAGGGCCCGGTGGCGCCAGTGTCCGGCAGCCTCGCCTCTGTCAGTGCGCCCCAGGGTGGCTGTGGCTACAATGTAGCTTACCATCACCAGTGTGTGAATGTGTGCGTGAATGGGTGCATGACTGGATATGTAAAGCGCTTTGGGGTCCTTAAGGACTAGAAAAGCGCTATATAAATACAGGCCATTTACCAAGTTATGCAGGAACTCCAGAGCCAAAAAACCAACATAGCACAGTCACAAACCCGAATAGCGAACATGGAGTTTGCCTGCTTGGAGATGAAAGAAACGCTACTGGCGGTGGTGAAAGAAAACTTGCAGATGCGGGACAAAGTTGTTGATCTTGAGAGCCGCTCAAGAAGAAATAATATGAGGATTTACGGGGTGCCAGAGGAAAAAGAAGGAAGATCTGTCATTGAATTTGTTAACAAGCTGTTTAAATGCCACCTGACCCTGCCAGAGGGACTTGACCTCTGTATCCAGCGGGCACACAGAGCATCGATACCAAAGCCATCAGCTGTCGCTTCCCCGAGATCAATAATTGTTAACTTTTTGGAGTTTCACGTTAAAGAATTGGTCTTTAGGAAAGCATGGCAACAGAAGATGGAGATTAACAAGAAAGACATTACTTTGATAACGACTATGCAATAGATGTTATGGAAAAGCGTAAGACATATGGGCCCATAAAAGCAGCTCTGGAGGAGAAGGGGATCCGGTACCAGACACCCTATACAAAGATGCGGCTGTATTGGGATACCGGTCTAGTGATTTACAGCACAGCAGAAGAGGCAGCACGAGACCTGAATTGACGTGGATTCAGGGTGAAAGTGACGACAAAAGCTAACATCGCAGTGGCTGCAGAGGAGCGACTGAACACAGTGCTACGATGGAAACGCACCGTCGCCACTTTAGATAGTACAGCTCCACGTGGGTGAACTTAAATACTATTATTTTCCTACTTAAAAGGAGATTTACTTTTGTATTGTAGAGTATTAATCTAATACACTAATCTGGGTCAAACGAGTTACAATGACTCACGACTTAAGTTTATAGATCAGTAAAACCAATAAGAGGGAGTATTTTGCTGCAACCACCAAATGTTGGACAATTCTAGTTTTTGTGGGTTTATTCTCACAGCTGGGGAGGGCCCCCACCATAGTGAGGCACAAATCCCTCCTCCCATCAACAGGGACTATACGGGATGGATAAGTACAAGTACAAGTGTTTAATGTTGAACTGTTGTTTTTTGTTTTTGTTTTCTATGTTTAGAGTTGGACTGCTGCTTAAACCCATTAGAAATGATTGATCATAATATTCAAATACTGACGTTCAATATTAATGGTCTAAATAATCCTGTGAAGTGTCAGAAGGTAATGACCAAATTAAAGAAAGACAAGTCACAAATTATTTTTCTACAAGAAGCGCCTCTGTCTTGTCTGGAAAGCGAGAAACTTAAGAGGTTCAGATATGCTTGTCACGGTCTGGCTGGGGCAGACCGTATGTGTTGCAGAGGAGGACTCAAACGCAGACCAAAACGTGGTGTGGATTAACAAAACAAGCCGTTTATTGAGGCTAGCAACGAGGGTACAAAATAATAGGGCATCGGTGAAAACTAAACAATAACCTAAACTGGGTGAACTAAAACTAAACATGAAAAACCTTAACCATAGTGAACTGACAGAGATACCTGGAGATGAGACATGGATGAGCAGACGACCTGACAACGAATGACTGAAAGCACATGGACTAAATAGACACAGGAGGATAATGAGGAAAGTGGCAACACATGGGGAACCAGCTGACACATGAACATAATGACGTCACAGTGGGAGAGTAAAACTGAACACGATGAACACAGAAACACCAGACCTCTTCACAATAAAACGGGAAACATAATGAGACGTAGACATGACAACCCGAACTTGACAACGTAAGACACAGATATGAAACACATGAAGAGCAGGGGAGATTTAACATAGTTGGAAACACGAGGGGGAGATAATAAGAACTAGAAACACTTAGGCATGATAACAAATGAACTTAGGAAACCTGATAAGCTTAAACATACACTATAAACATCAAAAGAACTAAAACTCAAAACACTGGGTCATAAGACCCAGGATCGTGACAATGCTAACTCATTTTATAGTTCATATCGTCATGGATAGTTGGTATATGGAGTTTCATCCCTCTACAAAAAGACTATAGACACTATTCTCCCCCCCACAGCAGCTATGCTAGAATTGATTACTTCTTCATGAATAATAATGATTTAAACAGGGTAAAAGAGTGTGAAATTCAACAAGCAGATGTATCTGATCACTGTGCAATCCACCTTATACTTTATTTGAAAGTACAGGAGAAAAATACATTATGGAGGCTAAATGTGGGAATATTAAATAATAAGTCATACGTGGAGGAACTAAAGAAGGACTTTATAACCTATCAAAATGAAAACGATAATGGAGAAGTTACCCCAGTCATACTATGGGATGCTCTCAAAGCAGTTATAAGGGGAAAATTTGTTGCCAAGACTGCCACAATTAAAAAAACAGAGAGGAGGTATACAAGAAGGAGAAGGAGAACCTTTTTTTAATTGAACAACAACACAAGACCACACAAGACCCTTCATTGCTTCCAAAAATGAATGAAATTAGGGATAAAATAGATAAAATACTAGCCTCAGAAATATAAAAAATAGAATAGATTTTTAAAACAATCCTACTATGAAGTGGGACCAAGGCCAAACAAATTATTGTCAAAACAACTGAAAAAACAACAAAGAGATCGGATAATTCACAAGATAAGGGATATAGAAACAGATCAAATAATTCATGACCCTAAAAGAATGGAACTCAGTTTATGGACTACTATAGAAACTTATACAGTCAGCCTCTCCCCCTTGTAGGGATGGGTATTGATAAGATTTTCACGATTCCGATTCCATTTTCGATTCTGTTTAACGATCCGATTCTTTATCGATTCTCTTACGATTCTTTTTAAAAAGGGAGAACACTAAGTTCGATTAGCTTAGAACTTTGTTTTATATCTTCTCTTTGAACAAGATAGAAATTTACAAGTAACATGGCCTTACAAACCCAGCAGTGAGATCTTAAGAGATCCAGCCTACGGCTCTTCAATGGGGTGTCACAGGGTCCCCAGGAAAGAAAATTGTAAATGTAAAATAATAAAATAAATATTCTTCTGTAGCAACAACAAAGTATACCATAAATTATTCTGTAGCAATTACACAAGAATATCCAGTAATGTCCCTGCCTACAATTAAACACATTCACTTACCGAAAATCGGGGGCATCTGCTGTGGCAGCCTTTTACCACAAACTTAGTCACTGCTCGGTGACATTCGTCTATCCTGGCCTGAAAGGAGACGCTACCGATAGACTGCAGCGAGAACTGCCAGCATCTGAGCCAGACTCTGTCTGTCATGGTCCGCGGCCCGGCGTCTGAGGTGCTGATGGGATGCCCACTCCCGTGGGCATGGCCGCTGACTCCACACCTGCATCCCATCCCAGGCGATCACCAGGTGGACCATTTAATCCTGCCCAGGCTGCTGCTCCACGCCAGTCCGTAGTCGTCCTTCAGCGGTAACGTACACCTGCGGGAAAGCCCTTATGTAAACCTATCCGTGTGAACTAACACTAACTCTGCCTTGTATACTCAGATCACAGCTCGGCGTGTTTGAGCCACCAGCCTGTCCACCTGCCTGTCCGGAATTTGGATCACAATCAGCCCCAGCCCCCTCGCCCTTTCTGGAGCTTCTCCCCACGGACCCTCACCCCTCCCTCCGGTTCCCTTGGCCCCGCTATCATCGTAAGACGCGTACACTACCTCCCCTCGTATGCTGCCGGTTTACCCGCACCCCAATAATCCTTTTTTCTTTTTCTGTTTCAGCCTCCCACGGTCCCGCTCTCGGCGTTTCCTACGCGATTCTTCTCCCGGTCCCTCGGTTTCTCTGGTTCCGTGCGTTTTCTCCCTTCTACTCTCCCGGGACACTCTCAGTTATAATAAAGTTTATTTTTTCTCTCGTACCGCTGTGTGTGTGTTCTGCTCCTGGGTCCAGCTTGTGTGTGTTGAACTTCGGTTCTTGACAGTACGGACTGGCCAGTATGGACCCAGCAGAACCACTCCGTTCCGCCATTAATAAGCAGGGCGCTATTCTCGGTCGCCACGACCAGCAGCTTCAATCGCTCCAGGACCGCTACCAAGAGCTCAGTGACACTCGGGAACAGCTGCGAACCAAGCCGTCCGATCCCGTGCCCCACGGCGTTTCGCCTCCGCCTTTGGAGCCCTTCCACGGGGAGTTAGACCTGTGTGGGGGGTTCCTTTTTCAATGCTCCCTGTTCTTCAGCCGCACGCCACACGCCTTCCCCACGGATGCAGCTAAAATCTCCTATTTTGTGGGTTTATTACGGGGACGTGCTTTAACGTGGGCTGAGGCCTATTTAACATCTCACTCCATTCGTGATTGCGATTACGATGATTTCCTGGAGGAGTTCCGGGCTACGTTCTCCCCTCCGGTCTCGGAAGATGACGCCACACAGAAGTTGCTAGGGCTCCGTCAGGGGCGGCGCAGTATCGCGGAGTACCTAGTCGAGTTTCGTACCAGAGCGGTCGCCGTGGGTTGGCCCGATTCAGCTCTCCGTGGGGTTTTTTTACGGTCACTAACCGACCAGATGAAGGACCAACTAGCTTTTCACGAAGAGACTAAATCCTTCGAAGAATTGGCTTCCCTCGCCCGTAGGATCGATAGACGCCTGCGGGAGAGGGATGCCGAGCGGCGGCTTAAACCTATGGGCTCCGTATTGCGCCCCGGGATCAGTGTTTCTCCGCCCACGCCCACGGCTGCGTGTGCGCGCTCTCCGTCGCCTCCCCCGCCCGAACCCATGCAGATCGGACGCTCTCGGCTTTCTCCGGAGGAGAGGGAACGCCGATTTCGGGCTGGAGAATGCCTGTACTGTGGGAGGCCCGGTCACCGCATCGCTGTCTGCCCGGTCCGCCCAAACGACCCGGCCCACCGGTAAGTCCGGGGATACGGGTGGGCAGCACGTTAAGCACTACTAGACCCCGATTATTACTGTCCGTTACCCTCGTAACTAATAACCAGACCTTTACATGCTCCGCGCTGGTAGACTCCGGGGCGGAACAGAATCTTATGGATGAGAGACTGGCTAAGAAATTAGCTGTGTCCCTCACGCCACTCGAGCCGCCCATCCCTGCGTCCACGTTGAATAATCAAGTGTTTGCTTATATCACCCACCAAACTGCACCTGTACAGTTAGTCACATCAGGGAATCACCAGGAGCAGCTTTCCTTTTTCACTTTTCCCGCTCCTGACACCCCGCTTATCTTAGGTTACCCCTGGCTACAGAAACATAACCCTCGCATCGATTGGGCCGGAAAGAGGATCGCGAGCTGGAGTGTGTTCTGTCTGGCGAACTGTTTGGGGTCGGCCGTTCCCTCCGCCTCAACGAAACGAAATTCAACCCCGCCACCCGCACCGGACCTCTCTTCCGTGCCCCCCGAATATCATGATCTTCGGCAGGTGTTCAGTAAGGACGAGGCGCTCTCACTACCTCCTCACCGTCCTTATGACTGTGCCATTGATTTACTCCCGGGAGCTTCGCTGCCCTCTAGCAGACTGTATAACCTGTCTCGCCCCGAAAGAGAAACCATGGAGAATTACATCCAAGAGTCGCTAGCGGCAGGACGAATCAGGCCGTCGTCCTCCCCTGTCGCTGCGGGTTTTTTCTTTGTGGGAAAGAAGGACGGGACGCTTCGCCCCTGCATCGATTACCGGGGTCTTAACGACATCACCATCAAGAATAAATATCCCCTCCCACTAATTAATTCTATTTTTGACTCACTCCAGGAAGCCACAGTCTTCACCAAGCTGGATCTGCGGAACGCCTATCACCTGGTTCGAATACGTGAGGGTGATGAGTGGAAGACCGCCTTCAACACCCCACTGGGGCATTTCGAATATCTGGTGATGCCGTTTGGACTAACCAACGCCCCGGCGGTTTTTCAAGCTCTAGTCAACGACGTGTTACGGGACTTCCTAAATGTGTTTGTTTTCGTATACCTAGATGACATTCTGATCTTTTCCAAAACACCCGAAGAACATCACATCCATGTGAGAAGCGTACTACAACGGCTGCTCGAAAACAGGTTGTACGTCAAGGCGGAAAAATGTGAGTTCCACGTTTCATCCATCTCCTTCTTGGGCTACATTCTAGCAGGTGGGCAGGTGAAGACCGACCCGGTGAAAGTCAAGGCAGTGTTGGAATGGCCGGTTCCGGAGTCACGGAAGAAGCTTCAGAGCTTCCTGGGGTTTGCGAACTTTTACCGCCGCTTCATCCGGAACTACAGCCAGGTGGCAGCGCCGCTCACCCAGCTCACCTCACCCAAAGTGCCCTTCACCTGGTCCCCTGAAGCCCACGCAGCCTTCGCTAAGTTAAAACGGTTGTTCACTTCCACACCCATCCTAACCCACCCAGACGCTGCTAAGCAGTTTGTTGTAGAAGTTGACGCGTCTGATGCGGGAGTGGGAGCGGTTCTCTCCCAGCGGTCTGGGCCTCTGAATAAGCTCTGGCCATGCGCCTTCTTCTCACGCCGACTCACCCCCGCAGAGAAGAATTATGACATCGGCGACAGGGAACTGCTAGCCGTTAAACTCGCTTTAGAGGAATGGCGCCACTGGCTGGAGGGGGCCGCTCAGCCCTTCCTCATCTGGACAGACCATAAGAACCTCCTGTACCTGAGAACCGCCAAGAGGTTGAATCCACGCCAAGCTCGCTGGTCCCTATTCTTTGCCCGCTTCAACTTCACGCTCTCCTATCGTCCAGGATCGCGGAACACCAAGCCCGATGCGCTCTCCCGTCAGTACTCCTCCGACAGCGAAGCGACTCCCCCCGCCACCATCCTACCTGCCACCTGCGTGGTGGGCGCCCTCACCTGGGAGATAGAGGAGACCATTCGCCGAGCTCTCCCGGGAGACCCCGATCCAGGGACCGGACCACCCGGACGGCGCTTCGTTCCTGCTGCCGCCCGTGGAGCTGTCATCCACTGGATCCACACAGCACGATTCACGTGCCACCCAGGCGTGAACAGAACGACGCACCTCCTCAAGAAACATTTTTGGTGGAAAACGCTAATAAGGGACGTGAGGGACTATGTGTCTGCCTGTGCCGTCTGCGCCCGTAATAAGTCATCCACCCAGCGCCCCGCAGGCCAGCTCCACCCGCTCACTACACCCCACCGGCCCTGGTCTCACATCTCCCTCGACTTTGTTACCGGTCTCCCTGCCTCGTCCGGAAAGCGTGTCATTCTCACCGTTGTAGATCGGTTTTCCAAGGCCGCTCACTTCATCCCGCTAGCCAAGCTGCCCTCAGCCGCTGAGACTGCCCAGTCGTTGGTTGCTAATGTGTTCAGGCTCCACGGAATCCCCTTGGAAATTGTCTCCGATCGAGGTCCCCAGTTCACCTCACAGGTGTGGAAGACCTTCTGTTCCGCTCTCGGCGCCCAGGTTAACCTAAGCTCCGGCTTCCACCCGCAATCCAACGGACAGACTGAACGTCTCAATCAAGAACTGGAGACTATGCTACGGTGCGTGGCCAGTCAAAACCCCTCCTCTTGGGTTACCTACCTGCCCTGGGTGGAGTACGCCCACAACACTCTAACCTCGTCCTCCACCGGTCTATCACCTTTCGAGGCGTCTCTCGGATATCAGCCTCCGCTCTTCCCTGAAGAGGACTTGACTCTCTCCGTCCCGTCGGCTCCACACCACCTTCGGCGCTGCCAACGTGTATGGCGCAGCGTTCGCAGCGCCCTCCTGCGTGCGAAGGAACGGCATGCGCACTACGCCGATCGTCGCCGCGCCCCAGCCCCTGACTACCAGCCGGGACAGAAGGTTTGGTTGGCTGCTGGGAACATCCCACTCTGGGGCACGTCCCGCAAACTAGCTCCCCGTTTCATCGGGCCATACGAGGTGGGCCGAGTCGTCAACCCGGTGGCGGTCAGGCTTCGGCTTCCAGCCTCCCGGCGTGTGCACCCCACGTTCCATGTGTCTCAGCTTAAACCAGTCCGCCTCAGCCCCCTGTGCCCTCCTTCCGCGCCCCCTCCTCCCGCCCGGCTCATCGGCGGCCATCCGGCCTATGCGGTCCGGCGTATCCTGGATGCGCGCCGGCGCAGGCGCGGCTGGCAGTATCTCGTGGATTGGGAGGGGTACGGCCCCGAGGACCGCCTGGAGTCTGGAGCGGAATTAAAAACACGACATTCATTTAAGGTTATCACGTGTTTTGTGAGCAAATGCTTTTGCATATTCGTAGTGTTTCCTTCCCTAAATGAAATATCTACTTTTCAAGTACTGAAAAGTTGCCCTGTTGTCATCCATTCTCGTAAAGTATAACCAAACTTTTGAGCGTTTGAGCCGCTTTCGCGCCGTGTTTCCTGCCAGGTAAATGACGCTTCGCAACGTGGTGATGTCATTCGGGGCGACTGGAATCGACAAGGGAATCGTTTGCAAAAATGGCAAACAATTCCAAGGAATTGAAACAGTGGGAACCGGTTCTCAACAAGAACCGGGTTTCGATACCCATCCATACTCCCCTCACATCGACCAGATAAAAGCTTTTCTTGAGAAACTGAATTTACCCTCAGTTGGGAAAAATCATAATGACTATCTGACCTCTCCTATCACGGAAACAGAGATAGATAAAGCAATAAATAAATTAAAGTCAAACAAATCTCCCGGTAGTGACGGTTTACCATCCTAGTGGTATAAAACCTTTAAAGAACAGCTTATACCACTACTCGAAAAATCATTCAGATATACACTCGAACATGGTGAAATGCCCCCTTCATGGAAAGAAGCGGTCATAACAGGGATCCCCAAGAAAAAATCCAGCGAGATTTGTTCAGATTATAGACCCATATCAATACTAAATGTTGATTATAAATTATATACCTCAGTTATTTCTAAAAGATATGAATATTTTATTAGTGATATTATCAAAGAAGACCAGATAGGCTTTATAAAGGGACGTCAAACCCAAGATAATATAAAGAGAACTTTATATATTATCAGTAATATTCGAAAAAAGGAAAATGTGCAGCCTTAATAAGCCTCAACGCATAAAAGGCTTTCGATAGCATAAATTGAAATTTTCTATATCACGTACTTGAGAAAGTTGGATTTCATGATAAAGCTATCAGATGTATTAAAACACTTTATCAAAACCCGACCGCAAGAATAAGAATAAATGGTAGTTTAACTGAGACCATAAAATTAGAGCAGTCTACCAGACAGGGCTGCTGCCTTTCTCCTACCTTGTTTGCAATCTTCATAGCGCCCTGTCATGGTCCTGAGTCTGAGGACTCAGTGTTTTGTGTTTCCTTATGCTTTTGTTCATTCAGAGTGTGTATTCTGTTGTGATTTTGCCATTTGTTAGGTTTCTGTTCTTTGCATGCCTGCTCCCACTTCTGTGTTCCCTCTGTCTGTCCATGGTGTTATTGTGTCTGCTCATGAGTCTGCCTGTCAAGTTCAGTGTCCTGTCTGGTTCTCTGTCTGTTAGTTTCCTGTTTTATTCTGAAAGTTCATGTCTCATGTCAGTGTGTTCAGTTTATGTTTCCCCTGTCTCGTCAGCTGTGATTTCTCCCAGGTGTGTTCCCCTCCTGTCTCTCATCCCTTGATTACTGCCATCTGTGTATTTAAGCCCTGTGTTTCTCTGTGTCAGTGTCGCGTCGTACCCTCAACTAGCTGTTCTGCTTCTATGTTCCTAGTGTTTGGTCTCCTGCTCCAGTTTAGTGTTTCTTTCCAGTGTTTCAGTCCTTGGTTCCTCTGTTCTGACTTTTGGTTTTCTTTTGGTGAGTTTAGTTTGTACGAGGTTTTTCCCAGCAATAAAGCTGCGCTTTAAGTTTCACTTCCGTGTCTGAGTTCTGCATTTTGGGTCCACCACTCCTGCTTGCCTGCCACACAGTGATTCATGACAGAATGACGCGACCAGTATGGATCCAGCAGACTCACTGAGGAAGCGCAGCTCAGCCTTTGACGGGACCCGGCTAGCGCTTGGAGGGCCTCCGTGCTGCCGTTCCTCACTAGCTGCTTACCCTTCGGTCCACTCACCTGCTTCTTCCCCCCGGATGCCCCGGTCTCACAGAAAACGCTCCCGCCGGTCCCGGGAGGATTGCTATGAGACCGCGAGCAACCAGCTTACACCAGCTCAAGCTTTCTACAAGATGTTAGGGTCATTATAGTGCCACCCGACTCACCCAGCGTTTCCACATCACAGCAGGAGCAGCCACAGCCGAGTCATTCCTTGTCGCATTCTGCCAGCGCTGCTCCCTCTTCTACTTGGAAGCGGCGAACGTGCCGCCAGCACTCACGGCTCCAGCAGGAGCCTGGGACTCTTCTCGACCAACCGCCTAGGGTGAGTGACAAAGTCCCCCTACATTCGCCTTCTGTGTCGAGGGATAAACGTACCGTTTCCCCCAAGGCCGCTAACGTCAGCTTCATGAACTCTAGAACTTCTGTTCCTCCTGTTCCAGAAAATGAGAGTATTCATTTTGAGAGCAATTGTTTCCGCTTTGGTTCAAAAGACTGTGCTTCTGATGCTCCTTCAGACCCAGGAGCTAAGACTGTTTCATCTGGAACTGTTTATTCTGGGGCTATGTCAGCTCAGTTAGCCGCCTGGCCCGAAGCTCAGTTAGCCGCCCGGCCCGAAGCTCGGTTAGCCGCCCGGCCCGAAGCCCGGTTAGCCGCCCGGCCCCAAGCTCAGTTAGCCGCCCGGCCCCAAGCTCAGTCGCCACCTCCACCACATTCAGCCTCGCTTCCCATAGCACAGTCACATCCACAGCCTGACTTATTACAAACCTTATTTCAATCCTTAGCCCAGTCAATACCTCAGTTGGTAGAGGAATCATCAGCCTTATCGTCAGCTCGGTTTCCAACTTCACAACCATCATTTTCCCGACCTTTTCTTCAGTCGTCCTCAGCTCAGCCACCTATACAGCCATCATCTTCACCTACACCTCCGGTACAGCAAGCTATGTCTATCCAACCCTTACAGAACTGTTCCACAACCTCGAATCCTAATCAGAGAGACAAACCAAACAATATTGTTATCAGTCCTCAAAAGCTGGCCAGTTCTGAGACTGAGATTCACTCCAGGGCCTCCCCAGAGGCTGGGTTTCAGCCCCCAGCAGACTCTGGACCCCTGATGGTTAAGGAGCCAGCTGAGGACCGCACCCGGCCGTTGCTGCCTGAGCAGACTCAATGCTCTGTGCAGCTGCAGTCTGCCATGTGTTTGCCAGAGGCCCGTGTGCCTGGTTCTGTTCTGTCCCTGTCAGGGGCCCATGTGCCTGCTGGTTCTGTTCTGTCCCTGCCAGGGGCCCGTGTGCCTGCTGGTTCTGTTCTGTCCCTGCCAGGGGCCCGTGTGCCTTCTGGTTCTGTCCTGTCCCTGCCAGAGGCCCGTGTGCCTGCTGGTTCTGTCCTGTCCCTGCCAGGGGCCAGTGTGCCTGCTGGTTCCGATCTGTGCCTGCCAGAGGCCCGTGTGCCTGCTGGTTCCGATCTGTGCCTGCCAGAGGTCCCCGTGCCTGCTGGTTTTGTCCTGTGTGTTCCAGGGGCCCCTGTGCCCACTGGTCCTGAGACTGTTTTCGCTGGAGGGCCGGAGGAGCCTGTCCAGCCTCCTGCTTTGCCAGCTGGGGGGCCCGAGGAGCCTGTCCAGCGACCTTCCTCGTCAGCTGGGGGGTCCGAGGAGCCCGTCCAGCGACCTTCCTCGTCAGCTGGGGGGTCCGAGGAGCCCGTCCAGCAACCTTCCTCGTTGCTGGACACGTTTTGTCCTGTGTGTTCCAGGGGCCCCTGTGCCCACTGGTCCTGAGACTGTTTTCGCTGGAGGGCCCGAGGAGCCTGTCCAGCCTCCTGCTTCGCCAGCTGGGGGGCCCGAGGAGCCTGTCCAGCGACCTTCCTCGTCAGCTGGGGGGTCCGAGGAGCCCATCCAGCGACCTTCCTCGTCAGCTGGGGGGTCCGAGGAGCCCGTCCAGCAACCTTCCTCGTTGCTGGACACGTTTTGTCCTGTGTGTTCCAGGGGCCCCTGTGCCCACTGGTCCTGAGACTGTTTTCGCTGGAGGGCCCAAGGAGCCCGTCCAGCCTCCTGCTTTGCCAGCTGGGGGGCCCGAGGAGCCTGTCCAGCCTCCTGCTTCGCCAGCTGGGGGGCCCGAGGAGCCTGTCCAGCGACCTTCCTCGTCAGCTGGGGGGTCCGAGGAGCCCGTCCAGCAACCTTCCTCGTTGCTGGACACGTTTTGTTCTGTGTGTTCCAGGGGCCCCTGTGCCCACTGGTCCTGAGACTGTTTTCGCTGGAGGGCCCGAGGAGCCCGTCCAGCCTCCTGCTTTGCCAGCTGGGGGGCCCAAGGAGCCTGTCCAGCCTCCTGCTTCGCCAGCTGGGGGGCCCGAGGAGCCTGTCCAGCGACCTTCCTCGTCAGCTGGGGGGCCCGAGGAGCCCGTCCAGCCACCAGCTGCTCCACCAGCAGCCTCATCCACACCCGCAGCAGCAGCCGCATCCACAGTTTCGTCCACACTGCCTGCTGCAGCGCCTCCGTCTCTGGATTCCACGCCACCGCCAGCTGCAGCCTCTGTGTCTTCATCCTCGCCAGCTGCAGCCTCTGTGTCTCCACCCACGCAGTCGCCTGGTCCAGCTTCAGGTCCACCCACGCCGTCGCCGGGTCCAGCTTCAGGTCCACCCACGCCGTCGCCGGGTCCAGCTTCAGCATCCTCTTCGGCATCCTCATCAGCGTCCCCTGGTCCAGCCTCTGCTTCAGCTTCATCCTCATCTGCCTCGCCTGGTCCAGCCCCCGCATCAGCTCCAGCATCCCCTGCAGTGGCCTCCTCTTCAGCGTCACCAGTTTCGTTTGGCCCAGCCTCCGCCTCTGCTTCTGCCACCTCTGTTCCAGCCTCCGCCTCGGCTTCTGCCACGTCTGTTCCAGCCTCCGCCTCGGCTTCTGCCTCGTCTGGTCCAGCCTCCGCCTCGCCTGGTCCCGCAGGGATCACGCCACCTTCAGGTCCCAAACTACCGCCTCAACATCATCGAGCATTTGTCAGGCCGCTTGTTGGGCATCGTCACCACCGTGGCTGCCCTCCAGACTTCTGTTGCCACCCCCGCCTTCTGCGAGGACGACCTCCTACACGCCGCCATTGCCGTCCGCACGGTCGGTCCCCGGAACTGTTTCCATGCCACTACCTACTGCGTGGGCGGCCTCCGGACCTGCCCCACTGCCGCTGCCATTCGCATGGTCGGCCTCCGGAACTGAACTGTTTTGGCCTCCTGTGCTGTCGGCCCCCTGAACTTGTCCGTCTGGGCCTTTTTGGACTATGGACTATACAAAAATATAATTTGAATTGGAGAGCAACAAGAATGAAATATCTTGGGGTTGACTTATCACAAAACGCTGAGGATTAATATAAACATAATTACGATAAATTAGATAAGGAAATCAAGAGTGATTTGGATTGGTGGGCTACCCTTCCATAAGACATTGGTTCTCAAATGGAGACCATAAAAGTAAGTGTCCTACCCCGACTTCTCTACCTTTTTCAGTCGCTACCCATTGACATACCTGAAAAACAATTCAGATTATGGGACAAAATCATTTCCACGTTTATATGGAATGGTCACAGACCAAGAATCAAATTTGATACATTACAGATAAGAAAGGATAAGGGGTGTTTGGCACTCCCAAACCTTGAGGCATACTTTCATGCTGCACAAATCAGGCATATAAATTGTTGGTGTGACAATGATTATGAAGCCAAATAGAAGAATCTAGAAAAATCAGTACAAGGAAGAGAAATCCAAAGCCTTATAGGAGACAGAGAAGAAGCAATGAGTGTAATTAAACAGCTGCATTTATTCACTCAGTTTACACTAAAAATATGGTTTAATCTGGTACGAAAATACAAACTGGAAAAAGAGTTCTGACTGCTTTGATGGATAGCTTATGATAAGGGTTTTATCCCTGGTTCTATGGACCAAAGATTTAAACAGTGGATTCCTAATGGATTAACAGTGACATGTACACTAATTAAAGATGGGAATGCAATGAACTTCCAGGAGATCAAACAAAAATATGATCTAAGTAATCAAGATCACTACAGATATTTGCATATTAGGGACTTTTTTAATAAAGAAGTAAAACATAGTGTAAATCTGGATAAAAATTCAATAATCAAAACTAGAGATGGACCGATCCGATATTACGTATCGGTATCGGTCCGATACTGACCTAAATTACTGGATCGGATATCGGAGAAAAATAAAAAATGTAATCCGATCCATTAAATATCACGAAAGCACCTCACAAAACTTGCAACACGCTGTAACTCACCTCAGAACATTAGCACGTCGGAGCAGTATGCATCACGTGATAGAGCGGCTGTGGCATGCGGGACCTGTCGGTGGTCTGGATAGCATGTGGAGCTTCGCTAGCAACCCCGCATTTCATCTCCGACAAAGTTATCCCCGAGAGAAGTAAAGCAAGTGTGTAAGTCCATCTCTGAATGTTTGTAAAGCATTCCTGCGTTAAGCTTAACGAGCGACTGCCTCTCGCTCTCCGGCTGCTACTTCAATCATGAAACTGCTTAATGATCAGCTGATCGGCTTTTCTGTCGCGAGTCCGTGTCTCTTGTTTGCTTTTGGCCCACTTTGCACCAGACAGAGGAAACCAGCGGCTGAACAACAGCAGCACGTTTAAGCTTGATCAGCTGTTGTTAGAATTTATTTATTATTACTTTCTACACCAGGATCTTTTTCTACGTAGCTGACGGCTGGTAACTGTGCAGGGGCGGATCTAGCAAAGTTTAGCCAGGGGGGCCGATAGGGCATTAACAGGGAAAAGAGGGCACAAAGACATACTATTCTTTCTTATTCTCATTTAAAATGTCGAGCTTTTAATTATTTAATATTTATCTGAATCTTACACCCAAAGTTTTAATCTGATGTAAAATGTATAGAAGTCCATTATTGTATATAGTAACTGTTAAGTCTAATATACCCTAGTAAGCTATAGTACTTTTTCCTTTGGGAAGGTACCATCTGTGCAGTCTGCAATTTTGTTGAAGAAAGATGTTGAATCTATTTAATATTTCTTGAAAAATAATTGATCTCTGTGTATTGTTTTTTCACACTGCATCAAATTAAGGTTGATTACGTCGATTAAGCATCATGAGGTGGAGCGTGAGGGGTGGTTCCCTATTTTTTATTTATTTATTTTTGTTGTTGCTGGGAGTTGGAACCCTATTAGTTAGGTTGCTTAATATTTATGCTAAGTACTCTTTAAAATACCAGAATAGGGAGGATGGTGTAGGTTTAAGTTTATTAGATTGATCAGTATTGCTGAACTATGAAATATTTTTTTTTTGCATACAGGTATAACAGAATAGCTTTAGTGTAGTTGTTGTTTTAAACTTGAGTATGAACTTATACAAAATGCAGCAATATATTTAAAAAACAGTTTTGTTGATTAAAAAACACTATATCGGATTCATATCGGTATCGGCAGATATCCAAATTTATGATATCGGTATCGGTATCGGACATAAAAAAGTGGTATCGTGCCATCTCTAATCAAAACCATAACTGAAACCTACAATGCAAAAAATTTTAGAATAATCTCAACAATTTACGAGCATATAACGGAGGCAAGAGGGTGTACAATAACATCTGTAAAACTGATGTGGCAGAGAAAGTTGGGAGGGAACACATCCGATGAGGAATGGTCAGAAATCTGGAAAACACAGCAGTCAACAACATCATCACGTGTCTGGAGATTGCATTACTGGAAAAATGTAATAAGATTTTTTATAACACCCAAAATTAGGAACAAACACACTTCATTACCACAACCGTGTTGGAGAAGCTGTAGAGATGTAAATGTGACTCATTCCCATGTGTTCTGGTTCTGCCCCAAGATCGCAAAATTTTGTGAAGATGTCCATTTAGTTATAAGTAAAATTCTGGGTTATACTGTGTCCAAGTCTTGTATATTATTATATCTTGGTGTCATTACGGGAAATGTGTTGAAAGAAAATAGATACATATTGAAAATTATGCTTGCAGCCTGTAAAAAGGCTATCACAAGAAATTGGTACAAGATAGACCCACCATCGCAGGATGAATGGATCAAAATTATAGACGAAATACAAATTATGGAACAACTGACTTACAGAATAAGGACTCAGGAAGATCAATATCATCGAAAGTGGGAGAAATGGACTGATTACATAAACTGGATAAAGACCATCACATTGATAATGAAAAACGATCAAATTGTAGAAACATGGTGACCCAACATGTTCTTTTTTCACTTTTTAAATTAATTTATTAATTTATTTCTTTATTTTATTTAATTTTGTTTTGTTTTGTTGTTACCTCTTATGTCATCTGTGTAATGTTTAAAGAAAAACAATAAAAAGAAAGTAATAAAAAAAGAAAGAAGAGGAGCTTAATAAGTAACACGGTCATTGTTAATACAGTTAAAACAGCAACTACAAAGCAAAAAAAGGCAAGTTAGCATGTCAGCTATTAGTTTATTTATTCATTATCATGAAAAAGTAATTAACCATAACAGCTGGAGTCAAATAATCAGCCACACTGCTGGTGACAAATATAAACAAACAACATATATATATGAAAATAAACACAACATATAGACTTTTACTCATGTTAATATTATTAGTAAAGCATTAACACTTTATTGTTGCCCTCGTGGAACATTTGATATGTTTAAGATTTATTAATGATTACTGAATGATTTACAATTTTTGGCAGTTTGTAAAACAGCTTTTAACATTACTTGAACTAAAACCTTTAAATTTTTCTTAGATTCATAAAACTGTAACCATTAATTCACAAACTTCATAGTCTTTTAAAATAGTTAATCTTGAGATAAAATAGCATGTCAACAGAAAAGGGTTTAAAATGCAAAGATGTCCCCACATATTTATGTGCTGATATTAGGGATATTAGTGTGTGTGAATGTGAGCGTGAATGAATAGTGGTATTGTAAAGCGCTTTGAGGGGTCTCAAAAAGCGCTATATAAATGCAATCCATTATTATTATATTAAAGGTTAACAATCAGTGAGTTTGAAGTAAAGTGGTGAGGAGATAATCATGGAAAGCAAAATCACATCACAACATATCAATCCCAGAATATGTGATTCAAAGCAAACAAAAAAGAAACATCATCCACATTCAGCTTTCATACCACCGACTTGTAGTTTCTGCCTCTTCTAAACAGTCAAGCTCTACAGACTTGTTAGTACACAAAGGACTCAGAAACACAGAGGAGTCACTGGACCACAGTCCAAACCCAGGATACAGAGGTTCAGTGAATGTGGTGCTGAAGGTGTGGAGGTGGATCAGAGTGTCAGAAGAGACTCCGTAGAAGGACAGAGTGCCAGCAGGACAGTCCACATACACCCCTACTCTGTGAGAGACTGGGGAGGAGGAGAAGATGGGTGTTTCTCTATTGTTGTGCCAGAATGAGTAACCAAAAGCGTCAGAACACATCAGACTCCAGGACTGATCATTTCCCGCAAATTTGCAGTCGGCACTGTTTCCTCTCCTTCTGATGCTTTTGT
This sequence comes from Maylandia zebra, assembly GCF_041146795.1. Lineage (NCBI taxonomy): Eukaryota > Metazoa > Chordata > Actinopteri > Cichliformes > Cichlidae > Maylandia > Maylandia zebra. The sequence continues at coordinate 27,303,888 of NC_135181.1, read as the reverse complement.
AACTCACTGATATAAAACTGCCTCCTTTCCACTCAACTTCCCAGTAAGAGCGACCAATCAGCCCATTTTTGCACAGAAGCTGTTTCCACCAGTCAAATCTGTCTGGATGATCAGGATAGGGCTGCTTGTTCTCCACAACGGTCACCTTCATGTTGTTGTCAGACAGTTTGAGTTTTTTATTTATTGAAGTCATGTCCACTTTTAATTCACAGAAATCTGATGGAGAGAGAAACACACAGCAGAGATACAGTTTATCATCTGACACATCTAGTGTCTGTTCTTTCATTATGTTCTGTCATTTTATTTATATAAAACTTAATATCACTGTCATCCCTCGCACATACAAGGTCTTAAATAATCAGGCCCCATATTATCTTAATGACGTTATAATGGATTGGATTTATATAGCGCTTTTCAAGGCACCCAAACCGCTTTACAATGCCACTATTCATTCACTCTCGCATTCACACACTGGTGGAGGCAAGCTACGGTTGTAGCCACAGCTGCCCTGGGGGAGACTGACAGAAGCAAGGCTGCCATATCGTGCCATTGGCCCCTCTGGCCAACAGTAAAGTGTCTTGCCCAGGGACACAATAACCAGGACAGAGAGCCGGCGACCTTCCGGTTACAGATGCGCTTCCTAACCCGGTGAGCCACGGTCGGTTATAGTACCATATCACCCTATTAGAGTACTTCGCTCTCACACCGCAGATTCACTTGTTGTTCCTAGAGTATTTAAAAGTAGGATGGGAGGGAGGGCCTTCAGTTTTCAGGCCCCTCTTCTGTGGAACCAGCTTCCAGTTTGGATTCAGGAGACATACACCTCACCAGCTCAGCGACTAGAGCCTGAACTTCAACAGGTAGCAGCCTCCATTCTACGTGTTTATGTTTTCTAGTATTCTATCAGTAGGCTCAGCGTGTGTGACTACTTTGTGTTCATAAATAAATATTAAAAGAAAGCTTGTGTGCTCTCATCAGGATAGGGGTTTGTGTTGGGGTATGGTATTGTAGCTCATAGGTTTATACTATTAACAGGTAATGTGACGAGCATCCGCTTTCTGGGATTTCCTTACCTGGATTAATCCGATTATTAAGTGATGAATCCTACTTCCGGGCCTAAAGTAGTCTGCATTTAATATGGCTTTTGTGTTGTTAACATGTTTAATGCTTTGTATTTTCTTCTATTTAATCTCAAAAAGCTCCTAAAAAAAAAGTCAGTGATCACCGTTGACCTCCCTCGGCTTTTATTACCGCTAATCATTTATTTAAGCTCAGTTTTTAAAACCTTACGATGTAACTACAGCACAGCCCATGCATGTATATGAATGACTAACCTCGTATTGTGGATGGATTATCTCAGTTGTTCTCCTGGCTGAAGTTTGGTCCTTTTACAGCATCCTGCCATGCGATTACATTTGTTCCTGACCACTGAGAACACTCACGTTAACTTTTATCGAGTGGAAAAAAAGTTAGCTTGTTTATATTTTGCTAACATAGCTGTGTCGCTAGTGGTCACGTAGCACATCATTATACACCAGCTAGCCAAACTTCAGTAACCCTACAAACGTCACTGCTGTTTAGTTTTCTGTCTTCATTTATGTTGGAAGTGATAACAGAGCTGTACATTTTAATTTGTTTCCAAACCGCCACAGTCAGGACATGCTATATTGTATTTAGATGGAAGCTAGCGAGCTAACTTCCTGCTGACTTCTAACTCCGTTAAATGTCATAAATTCCGTTTTCATGGATGCCTGGATGTTAAACTCAGTTGTTACACCTGGTAGAGCAGAACGCTGATCATTTCATTAAAGATGAAAGACTTTAGACAGTTTTTCAACTCTCAGTAATGCCACAGTGATCATTTGATATATGGACCTGCAGCAGAGTGTAGGCCCAGACACGGCTAGTGACGTCAGACTGAACGATCGGATGAGCACACATCAACTTATAGCACAGCGATAAAATTTGGATTTTGCTGATTTGTCATCATTTGTCAAACTTACACTTCCTCAAACCAGGTTTTAACCACTGCTGTCCACCATGGTCGAGCCTGGAGAAAGAAACACAGTAACAATGATTTTCTATTCAACATGAGATCTAACTGTTGCACATGAAGCACCAGAGTTTTCCCTGTTCTTCCAAGTTTGACCCAGTTACATTAGGTAGTTATCTTTTATTTGTTCCTTATATCTAATATTTGTAAGTACATTGTTGTTCTAAATCATCTAAGAAAATTATCAGTGTAAGCCAAGACTACTGACAGTGTTCAGTAATGCCTATACTACTGGAGCACAAAATGGTTTTTTTTAATATGGACAGCAGCTATCCACCAATAATGCTGCTAAAACTGGGATGCTGCTAAAAGAATCCAAGTCCGCCCAGACTGGAATGTGTGCAAACCAGTTAAACCCTCCAATATGTGAAATATTGTCACTGGAAATTAAAATTTGGGTTTGTTCTAGCTAAAATTCAGAAATACCCAAAATGAGCTCTTCTTTATGATGATGCTCTGAGCAAAAACACATTAAATCAGCAAACAATTAGCCAAAATAGTACTAAATGAGTAGCCATGCCCTGTCCATACCTGAGTTTCCAGTGTGGATCCTTGAGTCCCTGCCTCACTTTCAATTTTCCTGGATGATTGTAGCGAAGGTCAAGCACTTTCAAGTGGGAATGATTTGAGCTCAGAGCTGACGTCAGGAAAGTACAACCTTCCTCTGTGATTAGGCAGCCTGACAGGCTGGAAGAAGAAAAATGCCACAAAATGCCACAAAATTCAAGACGTTAAAGGACAATCATACAATTAGAGAATAGAAGAATCAAACAGAACTCAGAACTGTCTGTAACTGTTGAATGACTGCCATCCTGACCTCAGAGTTTCCAGTTTACAATTTGGACTCATCAGACCAGCAGAAAGAAGTTTAACTCCTGAATCTTGCAGGTTGTTGTTACTCAGGTCTAGTTCTTCCAGAATACATGTTTCTGAGCTTAGAACCGAGGACAGAGCTTTGCAGGTTCTCTCTGACAGGTTACAACAACTCAACCTGAAAAACAACTAAAAATGAGCCGCTTTGTTCTATAAAAAGTTGTTGTTTTATTCATAAATCCACTTACAGGGCTTTCTTGGCGACTTTGACCACAGGCAGCAGCCCCAGAAGAGCCTCCTCTGATGCAGAGTATTTCTTCAGGTCAAACACATCCAGATCTTCTTCTGAACAAAGCAAGACAAATACCAGAGCTGACCACTGAGTAGGAAACAGTTTATCTGTGGAGAGACTTCCTGAACTGAGGAGCAGTTGGATCTCCTGCACTAGAGAACGATCATTCAGTTCATTCAGACAGTGGAACAGATTGATCATTTTTTCTGCAGACAGATTCTTTCTGAGCTTCTTCTTGATGTAGTGGACTGTTTCATGATTAGACTGTGAACTACTTCCTGTCTGTGTCAGAAGGACTCGTAGAGTGGTCTGATTGGTCTGCAGTGAAAGACCCAGGAGGAAGCGGAGGAACAAGTCCAGGTGACCATTTGGACTCTGTAAGGCCTTATCCACAGCACTCTGGTGGAGATCTTTCAGTTTAGGTTTGTCTTTAAATACTTTGGACATCTTAGATATTGTTTGCTGTTTCTCCAGTAGATTTACTCCAGAGTTGATGAAGGTCAGATGGACATGAAGAGCAGCCAAAAACTCCTGAACACTCAGATGGATGAAGCAGAACACATTCCCCTGATACAGTCCTCTCTCCTCTTTAAAGATCTGTGTGAACACTCCTGAGTACACTGAGTTTCCTCTGATATTGATGCCACACTCTGTCAGGTCTGATTCATAGAAGATCAGATTTCCTTTCTGCAGCTGATCAAAAGCCAGTTTTCCCAGAGACTTGATCATCTTCTTGCTCTCTGGACTCCAGTATGGATCTGTCTCAGTGCCTCCATTATATTTGATCTTCTTCACTTTGGCCTGGACCAACAGAAAGTAGATGTACATCTCAGTCAGGGTCTTGGGCAGCGGTCCTCCCTCTCTGGTTTTCAGCACATCCTCCAGAACTATAGCGGTGATCCAGCAGAAGACTGGAATGTGGCACATGATGTGGAGGCTTCGAGATATCTTGATGTGGGAGATGATCTTGTTGGCCTGCTTCTTATCTTTGAATCTCTTCCTGAAGTAGTCCTCCTTCTGTGGGTCAGTGAATCCATTGAGCTCTGTCACCATGCCAACATACTCAGGAGGGATCTGATTGACTGCTGCAGGTCGTGTGGTTATCCAGATGTGGGCAGATGGAAGGAGTTTCCCCCTGATGAGGTTTATCAGCAGCACATCTACTGAGGTGTGCTCTGTAACATCAGTCAGAATTGTAGTTTTGTGGAAGTCCAGAGGAAGTTGACACTCATCCAGACCATCAAAGATGAACACAACCTGGAAGTCTTCAAAGCTGCAGATTCCTGCTTCTTTGGTTTCAGTAAAGAAGTGATGAACAAGTTCCACCAAGCTGAACTTTTTCTCTTTCAGCACATTCAGCTCTCTGAAAGTGAATGGAAACATGAACTGAATGTCCTGGTTGGCTTTGTCTTCAGCCCAGTCCAGAGTGAACTTCTGTGTTAAGACTGTTTTCCCAATGCCAGCCACTCCCTTTGTCAGCACTGTTCTGATTGGTTTATCTTTAACAGATGAGGCTTTAAAGATGTCTTCTTGTCTGATTGTAGTTTCTGGTCTGTCTGGTTTCCTGGATGCTGTTTCAATTTGTCTGACCTCATATTCATCACTGACCCCTGCAGTCCCTCCATCTGTGATGAAGAGCTCTGTGTAGATCTGATTCAGAAGGGTTGGGTTTCCTGTTTTAGCAATCTCCTCTAACACACACTGGAACTTCTTTTTCAGGTTAGACTTGAGTTCATGTTGGCACCCTGGAGCACGGGTCCCTGAAGGATCACAAAATCATGTTATTTTTACAATAAGTTAATGCGATCAGATAAATGAAAAATAAAGCAATAAAACAGCCTCTCAGGAGGAGTTAAATGGTGCAGATGTTTTGCATCATATTAAAGATGAGCTGAGGTTTGAAATACAAACTTCCAGAACTTCCACATCATGTCAAAGCTAATAAAAGATTCTTACTGCTCTGAAGATGGTCAGCCAGCTTCCTCTGCTTCATTCTCCTCAGGAAGTGGAGTGTGATCTTCAGAAATGCTACTCTGCTACTCTTCCTTTGCTCTTCGTCCTCATTCTCCAACATCTCATCATTCTCCCTCAGACTCTCTAAGCATTCTGGGTAATCTGCACTCAAAACTTTCTGGATCTTCCTCAGCTCGGTCTTTACAAAATTGACCATTTTTATCTCCAGTAACTGAAAAAGGAAATAATAAGAACCTATAAGCTGATTGCTAAAACTGTTTAGTGTCCAATTAGCACACGAAATGCATCCTTCCATGTCATTGATACAGCATTAATTGGTCTCACCATGAATATGGCATCCAGGTCTGTTTGATGCTGAACGACAGACTGACCACTGGGAACCTCTGAGCTCTGCTGGGTAACCCTGTGAGAACATTCAGTTTTAGGAAGTGTACAGTAAAGGTGCACTCTGTATTTAATGTGAATGTTGGGTTTATGTTTTATTATTGTCATTTGTGCATAGAAATTTATAATCATTTATGCTTAGAAGTATATAAATGTTTGTAGATTGATAGAGGTTTGATCCTTAGCAGTCTGTAAAGAGTGTGCCTTCCAGAGTGTTCTGGCATGCACACACACACCCTAAGGTCATGAGAGAGGTCATACCTTCTCTTTCTGATTTATACTATATGAGGACACCTACTCTGTATCTGCTTAAGTATAAGAGCCCTTTGTTTAGGTGGACCACTGCGCTCCTAGCACCAGCTTTGGGGAGTCGTTCACAGGGTCACATCTTGACTATGGGCTCAAATTGTGGCCATAAATATTTTGTACTTGTAAATCAGTTTTGTACTTGTAAATCAGGATTTGTATGTGTAAAAAGAATTTATGTGTGTGTAAAAAAAATTTGTATGTGTAAAAAGAATTTGTGTGTGTAAAAAAGATTTGTATGTGTAAAATGAACTTGTGTGTATGTAAAAAAGATTTGTGTGTGGACTTCGCCAAAAAATACGTGTGAAACTCTGCACTCAAGTTTCAAGTTACAAGTACAAATTCTGACCCCATTTTTCTTCCTTTCAGCTGATTGGCCAATGTCATGTTAATCACAAACTTAACTATCCAATCAGAGAATAGATGGGTTTGGCTGTCGGAGGGGAGCTTTTTTGAACCACAGGTCCTTGAAGGGTAATACAGTTTGAAGCTGGAGGATCTCTATATAAATATCCGATAGAAGCTAGGTCCCCTAACTTTCAGTAGCTGTTGAAAGGATAAAGTTGTGGTATATCAGTGGTTAGAAATACCATTATTACTTTAGGATTAGTTTAACACAAAGTCAGGGCTGACCCGGGAGCATTGCTGTGAGTCACAGTGCGCAGCATAAAGCTCCTTTCACATTGGACGCAGCATGTGCTGCTAATGCTAACTGCTAACTAAAAGCCAAGGATCCAGAATTTGTTGTGCTGGCTGCTGAGCTCTGTGGGTTTTTGCGGCATCTGTACTAGATGCACCTGCTCCTTGTCGTTTCTATCTTTGACTTTATGTCCTCTACAAGCGTTTCTGTTTTTTTTGCTGGTTCTTCAAATGTTCAATAAAAACATGTATGCTCATTCATAACGAAGAAAGCTTTGTAACTATCCCCACTAGTGGAGACTGTGTCATTTCCACAACACTGCCCCCCGAGGTCCACAGCACTGTTGAAAAGTCTCTGGAGGTCCCTGTATTAAGCACATAAATCTGTGACACAAAAATCACAAAACTCGGACCACCACAGACTGTTTCCCTTCCTGATGATGAAGGAAAACGCTGGGCTGGCATGTAAAAGGGCATTTATTTCCTTCAAGGACCTGAAGCTCCATAAAGCACCCCTCCAATAGCCAAACCCATCTGTTCTCTGATTGGATAATTAAATTTGTGATTGACATGACATTGGCCAATCAGCTGAAAGGAAGAAAAATAGGGTCAAAATTCATACTTGTAACTTGAAACTTGAGTGCAGAGTTTCACACGTATTTTTTGGCGAAGTCCACACACAAATCTTTTTTACATACATACAAATTCTTTTTACACATACAAATCCTGACTTACAAGTACAAAATATTTATGACCACAATTTGAGCCCATACTTGACCCCCCCTCACACACACACGCGCATGCCTATACATACACACAGACATGGTACTCGTTGTTCACATGTATGCCTGTGTAAAACTTCATATGTTAATGAACTTATGCATAGTCATGTAACTGTAATAAAGAGCAGTGTTACGAGGGGGCAGACGAGAGCAACTGGGTCAAGCGAAGGAACGACGCTCGTCACAGTTCTCTCCCTCGTGCATGAGTAAGACAAAGAACTGTTGCTTTTGCTGTTGTAGTAGAATTGTCTCGTTCCAGCAGTAGGTCTGTGCTAGACAGACCCAACAGTGAATATCATGGCTGTATGTGATTATGCTGAAGAACAACGTTTGCATGCTGTTTGCTCCTCCAGGTGGCATCACTGTGGGCAGGTGACCAACTGCCCTTGTTTTCACCTACTTCTGATCCAAACTCTGATCACAGACGCTGAGAGCAGTGATACATCCATGGAGCTGGATGTGAACAGGCTGTGTCAGAAAGTCTCCTTATATTTCAGCTGCATTGTTATAACAGTAGTGGTAATTAATACATCAATAAATTTTCCTAAGGGCATTTTTCCATAAGTGCCTGGGAGTAGCGTTTTCCAGCAGTGTGCTTTCCTGTGCAAACGTGAGTCAGACCGTTTTGGGTCCCTAGGTTGACCAGTGTAAGTTTTTTTTTTTTTTTAATTTGCCCCTGCAAAAAAAATAACGATCAATCAAAATGAATGTTGGTGCCAATCTTTGGACCATCTAAAGGCCTAATTATAATAACAATCAAATATTACTTAAGTCTTTTGTTTTTTTTGGCTAAAAAAATGGTGCGCTCATGTAAAGAAACTGGGATTTAAAGGGTTAAAACCCCCGAAATATAATTAAAACTTGATATGAATATTTTAGGCAGAAGTAGTTTTAAAAGACTGACTCATTTAAAGTGGAAAAAAATATTAATATATAACATTTTTATCGCACTTTTTGGGGCAGGACCATTTTGGGTCCCTTGGGTGACCAGTGTAAGTTTTTTAAATGATGACACAAGGGAGGGTTTTACATTAGGAGTAGCACATTATAGGTTAGGACAACAGAACAAAAACAAGACAACAGAACAACAAAAATACAGAGGCAGGTACATGATATGGAGTGTGTTTGGAGATTTGATTGATATTGGTAGACGCATGTAACTTACCACCGTAGCCTTTGATACTGGTCGGATTTGTGTATAGCAGTTAGATTATTTGGCCACTAGAGGGCTCTGTTGAACACCTAATTGCTGATCTTTACTAATTTTGAGATATTAGGCCTTTTCTGTTGTTTTGGATATGCAGATATTCCTGCTTTCTACCTGTTTAAAATGGCACTGTGAGATTTTCCTAAGCCAGAGCATTTATTTAATCATTTATGTTGTAATTCATTATTGGTGTGTGATGTTGAAAAGCAATGATTGTTATTCTCCCTGTTTTCTTGTTATTTAAAACCACACACATACGCACTCCCATACTCTCATTGAGTATACCAATTGGTGTACTACTGGCCTGCTGTTAATGTTCATTAAAGTATCTGGAAAGCACTCCCTGAGCCCACTCTCTGACTGGTCCCTCAGTCTTTGTCCTGAGGGAGCTATCACATCAGCATCTCAGAGATAACTCTCTAACAGGCTGTCTGTGACATGTTGTTTGGTAAACTGAGTAGCTTACGTCATTTCTGTGGAGGTGAGGTAGCTATATACATTGTTGTAATTTTTTTTAACTTGAACTTTAATTGTTCTAGTTATACAGCATAAAGAGGACATAGTGTATTACACACTCACAAGGTAACTCACATTTCTCCAGATGATGCTTGGCCATTAAAAGCCAAAGCTGAGTGCACAGACATTGAGCTGGTTACAGGAGAGACTGCTGTTTGCTGCTGGAGCCTGACAGAAACAAAACCAGAATCAGACTGTAGATATTTGTCACACATCCTGAGTTTTGTGGCATTTTGTATGTTTTAGTTGTTGAGTATTTTTGTTCCAGCAAAAAAAAAGCTGTGTCTTTTCAGTTCAACTCTCAACTCTTCAATCTCTGGCTGTGTGTGGGTCTACCTGGCACACAGCCAGAGATGACAACTGACATTTCAAAATAAATCATTACATCAAGTAGAAACTTGAAGAGTAGGTACTTAGGTTTAAAAGATACTTGTAAATCTAGGTTAATTCAGACAGTTGGTAGTTATTAGTTCAGTATTTTGTGTAAGCTCATCTAAAGGGAGGACCCGGATTTGCAGCCGTGCAGCTGCAGTGTAGCCTGTCATTCAGCCTGTGTACTGAAGGACCTGTTCTGTCCAGTCAACATACACTGTTAGATCGGCATACACTTTGATTTTATGAGCTGTATGAAACCCTGACTTGTCGTCTCTACGCTGAGATGACGGAGCGCCCCGGCTGTCAGACTTTAGTCTTTCCAGTATGTAATCCTCTCTTCTCACTTGCTTCCCAGTTACCCAGTTCAGTTCAAAATTGGTCAATTACCTGTGCCTCCTCTGCAATCAGCTCAACACTGTGGAAACAAAGACCTGGCTGCCCACCTTCAGCTCCTCCAACATGATCATCATCCACTCTAGCAAGTAAGGCCTCAGAGAGCTTTAACTGTCTGCCTTCACAAATCATCATAATCAGCTGGACAGCCCTAATAATCTGATTCTTTCCTCCTGAGTTTGCCTAATGGAAAAGACCCTGGTTCTACAGGGTTAGGGTTCAATTGAAATATATTTACACAGCGCCAAATCACAACAACACCTACCTCAAAGGACAAAGGCAGGACAAAGACACGCTGTGGAAGAGAGCCAGAGATTAATAATAGCTAATGATTAATTATTGTCAATGAGCTAATGCTTTGTCAGAATAAACTCTTATCTGTGGTCTGAGTACGATCTTTGGGTCACTGACAAACTTACTCTGTTTCAGACCAAGGCAAAGAGTGTCCACTCACGAGGGACACACCCCTGGGTCCAGGTCCAGGTTTTGTTTCTGGTCCAGGTTCAGGTCCAGCTTCTGTTTCTGTTTCTGGTTCAGGATATTTAGATCTGTTCTGTTGCTGTGTACTTTAATACACACACACACACGCATGTGCGCGCGCACGCACACACACCCGCACACACACACACACACACACACACACACACACACACACACACACACACACACACACACACACACACACACACACAGCTTTGAGTCCGGATAATGATGGAGCAGTGATGTGAGTACTGAGTTGTGACCTGGAGAAGAGTCCTGACAGTCAGAGATGGTCCTCTCACCTCTGGCTCTCATGTTCCCCACACAGAGTGGATTTAGAGGCAGGGGCTCTCTTCTCTCTGTGCTCACACTGATCCATAACAGAGGCCCCACCTTCACACGGACACAACAAACTCAGTCAGCACAACATCCTTTACATCGTCATATTTGTGTGCTGTTTAAATGTTGCAGAGGATGGACAAAGTCATCATTTAATTCTGGATGTCTTATAGCGTTGATGGATTTACAATAATCCCCACATTGCATGTAATTCCCCAAAATGTGTTTGATGCAAAAACATGCAAGCATCTGTTTCTTACACAGTCAGGATTTAACATGTGACCATTTCACAATTCAAATACTGTAAAATAAAAATGCGGGTAGATTTACTTTGGTGTTTATTTTTTTGTTCTTTGGTTATTTTTTCATGTTGCCCACATTATCTGATAAAGCGGTATAAGAACAACACACAGTGAAAAAGTCAGAACTTTTCAGAGACTAATTAAAACTCGGAAACCCGTCCTTTACAGAGCTACTGAGACTCTGCTGTGGATCTAAACTGTGGTCTGTGAAAAATACACCTGTACTGTCGACAGGTTTGATATTGAACTGTGTGTGCCAGAGGTGCACATCCAATCCGGATGAAAACCTCTGAATCCTGGTCTTGTCTTTAACTTCTTCCATAGAGATGACCTTACTGTACCTTTAATAATAGGTTTTGACACACCAGTATAGAAATAAATAAAGATGCGGTTTCTGGGTTTTTTCTAAGGGTAGCTGCACAGACAGAGGTTACCCTCACTGATACTAATACAAATCCATTCACTGTGTCCTATAACATATGATCAAGGCTTACTTGCTATAAAACAGACTAAGATGAGAACTAAGGGTGATAGAGCTTTTGCCACTGTGGCCCCTAGACTGTGGAACTCTCTCCCCCAAACCTTAAGAACTCTGGACTCAGTAGCTGTTTTTAAAAAACAACTCAAAACTCACCTTTTAAAAAAGCTTTTGGTTAATTTTTGCCTGTTTTATATTGTCTGTTTTACTTTTTTATGACTTTTTATCTTATGTGGAGCACTTTGTGACTCTGTCTAGAAAGGTGCTATATAAATAAAATTTTATATTTTATATTATTATTTTCCAGGTCGTTTCCAGGTTAAACATGTGGAACAAAAAGGCCTTCAGTGCATCCAAGTCTGTTATAAGACAACTCAACTCTGAGAATTTATTCTTAGAAAATAAGTTTAAGCTGCTCTAAAGTGTCAAACCAGTTCAGACATTCCCGGCATTTTTCACCACTGACTCAAACTCAGACTACAGTCCACAACAACCACCACCAAAATACACACCCCTGATTCTGAAATCAGTGTTCTCAGATTCAGATTCTTCACTGGATTAATACTGACGAGCCCACACAGCCAGTCAGCATTAGGAAGCACTCGTGCCGTACAGTGAGAGTGATCCACAGACGTGTTCACATTTCTCTGGAAGGATTCTCACCTGCTGAACTCACCTCAGGTCAGCTTCCAGGCACTTCACAGCTTCCTGTGTGGACAAAACATCAGGGGAGAAGCAGCTGCTTGTTCTCCTCGTCAGTCCTGGAGTCTGTGAGTGTTTGATCTTAACACAGTGTCACATGCTCATAACCTCAGAGAGACATCAGATGTCAAAACCAGTCTAACCTGTGAGGAAAGACCCGGTCAGTGTCAGAGAGCACACACATCAGATGATGTAAGTCAGTGGTCTCTCCAGCAGATGGAGCTAACTGATGATCTGATGAGTTTTGATGGAGCAGCAGCAGTTTGGATTTACAAGTAGAAATATTCTGCGGAAATAGCCAGTCAGCATCAGAGTAAAGTGACAGGTAGTCAGAGAGGGTGAGGACCACAGTCAACATTTCCTCTTCTTTACTTTCTCCAGTGTATGCTCCAGTGAGCATCTAGACTGGATTAAATACATTTTAGACATGAAGTTGAAAGATGTCATGGACTAACTCACCACTAGAGGTCTCTCTGTCTCCCTGTATGACTAACATGATGAGGGCCTCTAAAGTGTGAACCTCGCCCTGTGACAGACTGTCCAAGACGTCTGAGCTCCAGCGTTTGTGACTGAAAATCACAGGTTTTGATTGGGTGTTACTGAGCACTGATTAGCAGGCATGTATTGTTCTCTATAACCTAGAGAATATGGATTTGATCAACTGGTCCCTATGTTTTCATTTTGGCATACTGTATAAACACAACTGATCTAAAATCAGACAAAAACATAGCAGAAAAAGTTATATTTTTTACTGTAACAATCACAAACTACACACTCCAAACACGCTAAATGTCACAAATCTCTCACATCTCAGAACTCGCTCTCTCTCTTTTTTCTGCTCTCTTTCTTTCTCTCTTTCTTTCTCTCTCACACACTCCTAAAACTTCCCCCTCTTCCTAAACAACCAAATGTCATGTTGCCATATCATTTTTTGATTGGTCGACGTGGTACATATTTCCACCAACACAAAAGGGGTATTTTTTGTTTTGTTTTTTTTTATTTTTTGGTCATGAGCAGAGAGTGCTTGCTTGCTCTGTCCTTAGACAGTAAACGTGACGAAAGTATTCAGGAAAAAACACACGTATATATTGTTTATCATTGTTTATCTGGTTTTACGTGGCCTATCAACACAATTTAAAAGCTGGTATATAGCACCTTGTTGCTTTGTCATCTTGAAGTGGCAATCGTGGCTCAAGAGTTGGCCTTGTAATCGGAAGGTTGCTGGTTCAAGCCCCGGCTTGGACAGTCTCGGTCGTTGTGTCCTTGGGCGAGACACTTCCCTCGTTGCCTACTGGTGGTGGTCAGAGGGCCCGGTGGCGCCAGTGTCCGGCAGCCTCGCCTCTGTCAGTGCGCCCCAGGGTGGCTGTGGCTACAATGCAGCTTGCCATCACCAGTGTGTGAATGTGTGCGTGAATGGGTGGATGACCGGATGTGTAAAGCGCTTTGGGGTCCTTAGGGACTAGTAAAGCACTATATAAATACAGGCCATTTACCATGTGATTGGTTTACCACGACTACTTTATTCTTCCTCAGCCAAACAGCAGCACTCATGCGATTGTTTTGCCCCCTAGCTCCAGGTGTTGTGCGCGCAGCTACTTAAAGCTGTAGCGCTCAGATTACTTACGTAGCTGAACACAGCTTCAACCGTCTGTTTGTTGAAAAATAGTAACGCAACGGCACCACATTTTTTTGTTAGTGGCGGTAACGGCGTTGTAGCGATAGAAATAGTAATTAGTTAGGTTACTGAAAAAAGTAACACCATTAGTAACGCCATTACTTATAACGCCATTACTCCCATCATTGGGAGGGACGTTTCCTGCCGGATACACAATGGAAGAGTGGCAGAAGTGACAATTTGTGTGCCAGGCAGGACTGTCAATTGAGGACATATAAGATTTATACCTACAGGCAGTGGCGGTCCTAGCCTGTTTGGCGCCCTGGGTGAACACTCCCTGTGGAGCTCCTGATGGCTTTGAACTTTTCTTGTCCATCTTCCATTGGTTTTCATTTTGCACTCCAGTATGAACACCCATCCCCTAACGCGAGGTTGACCACAACATAACCTAATAAGCCTACACCTTAGTTCACAGATATGCATTGTCTAGGTTTTATTTCTGGGATTTCGCACAACCCAGGATTCAAATCATGACTACATAATGGATTTGGATTTACAACATTATGAATGAAATGTTCAAGTTCAAGTTCAAGTTCAAATTTTATTCGCCACATGCAGTGGCAGGTTGCCCTGCAGTGGAATGAAATGTGCTCTATTTGGAAGCAGCCACCCCCCCCCCCCCCCCGCCCCCCTCGTCTTTCAACAGGTTGTGTGTGAGACTTTAAATCATCAAACTGTAAAATCTAAATTTTAAATTGTTATTGATCCCTTGTGTATATTTTTTTCTTACTCTTCTTATATTTATTGTTTGTTTACTTGCATTGCTGTAACTGGAGCCCTGTCGTCTTGTCTCTCTATATACTGTACTGTATGTAGCGGAGATGACAATAAAGTGCAGGTGCACCAAGGGCTCTCGCGCTCACTTTTCGCATACAGAATTTAGAAAAAACATCAGTGCAAATTTTAAGTCTGTATCATTATGTCTGGTGTTTTCGTGTTTGTTGGCTTGTTTTTATTTTCTTTTATTTTGTGAGTTGGTTATTAAATGCTGCTCCAGCCAGCCAGAAAATCACCCGCAACCCCGCCCTCTCCTCCCTGTGCCGCAAGCAGCAGGCACACCTCGCAAACGAGGGCGCCCTTACTCCCTGCAAATGCGCGATAGACATTCCCAAAATGTGCTGGCTGACGTCGGGGCAGGTTGAGTACGAGCAAATTATTATTATTTTTTGCCAATGCCCGTGATGCCGCCCCCCACCAGTCCAAGTCCAAGTCCAAGTTCAACTTTATTGTCACTTCAACCATATACAGTTTAAAAATACACAGTGAGGCGAAACAACGTTCCTCCAGGAACCAAGGTGCTACAAGACAAGTTAGTGCAAAAAAAATAATAATATATAATATATCTAGTAATAATATTATGCAAAAGAGCATTTACAGGTTGGTGTGTGCGATGGTTTGGTGGTGTAGGTCAGTGTGTTTGCCGCCCCGGGCAACCGCCCGTGTTGCCCATATCAAAAACCGCTACTTCCTACAGGACTGTTTAATTTTGCTAAACCGGGTGAATGAAAACTCTCTCAGTTGAACACAGGAAACATATGCACATGCACACACACACACACACACATATACAGACACTGACATACATTCCCCTCAAACTCCTACCAGGAGCTCAGTCCGAGTAGAGTTGTCTTCTCCTCCACCACCTACTGTGCTGTACATTGTTTTTCTTTACGGTACCTGTTCTGACCTGTCTCCCTGATGTGATGTTTGTGTAACATATGTATGGTCAGAAGAGGTCCAGTTTCGCTGCAGGCAACTGCAAGTGACAAATAAAGCTTCATCGTCATCATAAGCTAGCTGGCATTAGCTCATAGCTTAGTTCTCACTAAAATGGCAGCAGCCAAATGCTAACCCTGAGGCTTTTAAATGCATAATCTACACCTGCGTGCTGGCTTCAGTGTGCAGGTGTGACCATATAGCAGTGACTTCGTTTACCTCCACTACCTGTGACGTGCTGACTGGATTATGTTGGTGTAAATCTTGTGAATAAATAAATTAAGCCGAGCAGAATGAGACATCGGAACTTTAATTGATCTGGAAACGATGACACAGCATCAGCCAGCATGAAGCATCCACCGAATGGCTGCTGTTCCATAAAAAGTGCTTGAAGCTGGAACTTGAAGCCCTACGCTCACAGTAAGAACACTTTACTGACAGACTGGTTCCTCAAAATCTGCATCCTGGATGGAGACGTTCCCTGACACATCAAAGTTCAGGTTGTTCCAGTTGAGGAGGTTTCCCGGAGAGAAGGAGCCCTGATTCATGTAGGACCTGAGGTCGCACGCAGACACCACCCGGTCCCACATGTGCAGGTCGGTAATGTCACCTTCAAACGAGTCATTCCTGTCGAACCCACCTCCGTACGCATCCTGCTCCTGACCGACAATGATGCTCAGATCACCATTGACCAGATAGTTCTGTCCCACCAACTTCTGTGAGGTTCGAAGTCCGTTCAGCCACAGCTGGGTCAGCCCGGTCCGAGAGTCCCAGGTCCAACAGACCGAGTTCCAGTCCATCCTGTTGGTGGGTAGCTTTGTGAAGATGTAGGTGTCGTCGCCCGCGTGGACCTTGTAGGACCCCTCAGCGTCTTTATTTAGCATCAGAGCATTTGAGTGGTCTCGGGTGGCCAAAGAGAAGAGTCCCTGCATCCGGTTCAGCTGGGAGAAGAAGCGAAGGCATACAGTCATGACAGTGATCAAGCGGGTGTTAGCACGAAGAGCAACGCGGGGCTGGTTTATGCCTTTGGGGTCGCTGGGAAATGTGAACTGTTTCCCCGACAGATCTGCAGGAAAAAAGACAAGGAGACAGGATGACCTCACAGAGCTCCTGGTTATCTAGAGCAGCTCTGTGATGAAAAAACTTGTGAGCTTTACCACTAAAATAAACGTAAAACAGCAGCAACAACAACAGCATAAATACATGAAAACAGTTCAGTGGGGAAAAAAAACAGCTCCACAAGCTGACACAAACAAAAGAATTCAAAAGAAACAAGAGAGTGGAATAAACTCAACAAGCAGAAGCTGTGAACTAATCAGATGTCTCTTAGAGCTGAAATCAGTCTGAACTCAGATCAGTGAAACTGAGACATGTTTTAAAGATCACGATCGAGGAGCATGATTTAATGATGTCACTCACGGTCATTTGGCCGTTTCTTACCTTGAACCTCACTCCTTCCGACAGTCCAGAGAAGGATGAAGAGCAGCATCGATGATGACTCCATGATGATGATGATGAGAAACAAGAGGTGTTTCAGTGTCTTTTACACCTGCTTAGAAAATAAAAGGCTCGTTTAAATGATGCAGTTACTGTTTTTACAGAGATATCACTGCTTCTCTGACAGCTGAAGAGTCGGTGCTTTATCCAATAACAAGGCGTAACAATAACACACTGAATACTGCAGCAATGGTGTTTCTCTTTGTCCTTGTCTCCTTTGAACAAAAACAGTCTGACAGGAGAAATGATGATTCTCATTCTTATTCCTGTGTGGTTGTTTTGTTTCCAACCAACTAACCTTGTTTCATCTTCCAATCACAGCCAACCATACAAGTCTCCCATACTCAGCAATTTTTTCACTTTTTCTGGAGAAAGCAGAAGGGTGAGACTTCCTGTTTTTGTGATTTCTAAATGTTGGACTACTTTCCTGAAATGTTTGAGGAGTCAGCAGTTTTTGTGTTGTTTCTTCATATCTGTGCAGCACAATACAGGATGTTACAGGCCGATACTTTAAAGACAACCTCACAAACACATGAGCTGTTGCTCAGGAGGAAGAGCAGGCTGTCTATTGTGAGATTATTCTGTTATTATATGTTATCTTATATCTGTAATTGAAGTAGTTGAATTAGGATACTGCTGTAGGTCATATTATACTTCTTAGTATAGAGTGTGTGATCAGTATGTAGTTTTAGTTTGCATTATACTTCTGACTTAAAAGAGTGTGAAAAATCATTAGATCTATTGGATTGACCTGTATTATTCGACACTGTTGAATGTGTTACACTGTTTTCTTGACATTTCATACTGCTGAATCATGAAGAGAATTTTGTGTGCAGAGGACCTTGTACCGATAATAGAAGAGACAGACCACATTCCATACCCCCACCTTTACAGAGAGCAGAAAAATCAGGAGCCGAGGTCATAACTTAGGCGCCGTGTGAGAGAAAGAATGTGAATGTTTAGGCTTTTACGACTAGGTGGGGGCCACTAGAGGCTATAAGGAGCTGAGTAACCCGTCACCATTTTGAGATTTGCTGTGACCCTCTTCATGCATCTCTCCCCATCATGATGGCTTGTGCTCATAAGTGTTGAATTGTATCGGAATAAAGAATTGTTGATTGAGCATTTATACACCGAGTAGTGTCCTTCCTTCAGCCCAAAGATTAAAAGGATTGGGAGTTTTTAACACTATCAGTCAGTGCGTCGGTGGATTGACACTTACAGTAAACAGCTTTAGTGAAGGTTACAAATGATCTTCTTATTAGTGATGTGTCGGTCGCGAACGAAATGGCTCTTAGAGCCGGATCTTTGACGTGAACGACGCGAGCCGGCTCCTTATCGTGAGCCGTGGGGGGTTTTTTTTCTTTCTTTCTCTCACCCTCTCTCTCGCACTTTTTTTCCACTTCACTCCGCATGCGAGCCTTGTGCTTTGCGCTGGGAAGAGGGGGGAGGGGCGGTAGTTACACTCAGTAGCACAGGAACAGAGCAGGAGGGAGAGTGTCATAATCCAAGCAGCCAGGAACACACAGGCACAAATGTAATCTTCAAAAAAATGGGTTTTATTATACCCCCAAAAAGGACAAGATGATTACAAAAATTCAAAATAACAAAAAATAAAGTTTTTAAGAACCAAGTGGGCCCATAAAAGAGGTTAACTTAACAGAACGCTACTCCAAAGTCACTTAACAAAAACATAACTCAACAAACTGACCTGCCCAAATGAGAAACAGCTCCAGTTATACAGCAAATGAATAAACCATTATATACACCAAAGGTGAAAACTAAAGAGATAACAGCTAACCATCATTCAAGAAGAACCCCATTCCCCCTGCATGATCATAATAGATGGTCCAGTCCACTTTATTGGCTTCTGCATTTAAACCAGCTCTACCCTCAGCCTCCTCTTTCAGCCAAACCAGGAAGGACTGGAGCGGAGGTCAGGTAACTAAGTATCTCAGTTGTGTGGTTGCATGCATCCATCACAGAGAGACAGAGAAAGAGAGCCAGGGACAACAACGTCACATTAGAAAGGTATAGTAATCATCCACATCTATTTTCAGTTGCAGATGATAAAGGATTCAGAAAGTTTATTCATGCAGGTCCATATGACAGAGAATATGCATGTTCTTTTTGTTTTCATATTTTAATTTATATTTAATTGTGTTGTGGTTTGCAGTGTTTTGTGTTGTTTCATTTTAAATTAGTTTAAAAGGAAAAAGCTGAAAATTTAAACAGTTAAAAGTTGAAGTGTGAATAGTTGGTTTTTGTATTTGTATGGCCCCTGGAGACAAAGCACGTACAAACACATACAAACTCCAAAACACGTACAAACTCCAAAGCACGTACAAACTCCAAAGCATGTAAAAACTCAAAAGCACATAAAAACTCAAAACACGTACAAAACACAACAGAAGTGCTCCAGGATGCTGGGCGCAGTGTTGAGCTTTTGTTACCTAGTGGCTACACAAGCCAGTACCAACGACCGGATTTGGTGTGTGGTAGTAACAGGTAAATGAACTTTTTTTTTATTATTATTTGAATATATATCAGAATCAGAATCAGAATCAGAATGGGGTTTATTGCCAAATGTTGAGCAGGTTTACAACATTAGGAAATTGCTGCGGTGCTTCAGTGCGAACATGGTGTCATAAATAACACTTAAATAGACATGGAAAAAAAGTAGGGATAAGAATTAAAAGTGCTACGTGGAAAGGTATGTGCATGAGATATACATGAGATATATACATGAGAGTAAGAATTAAGAGTGCTACGTTGAAAGATATATACATGAGTGCAGGTGGTGATCAGTGCCAAACATGGAATGATACAGTGAACACAGCGTAGGGTCATGTGTTAGTGGCGGGGATAGTCATATGGTTATTGTTCATGTGTCCAACAGCAGAGGGGAAGAAACTGTTCTTATGGCGAGAGGTTCTGGTGCGAATGGACCGGAGCCTCCTGCCTGAGGGGAGCAGGTCAAACAGACTGTGACCAGGGTGAGAAGGGTCAGCTAAGATCCGAGCTGCACGCCGCAATGTCCTGGAGGTGTACAGGTCCTGCAAAGATGGGAGTCTGCAGCCAATCACCTTCTCAGCAGAGCGCACAACACGCTGCATATATGAGTGCTTGTGTATAAATATACAAACAATACACATATGCTTTCATGCTTTCAATTGTGTAATTTAAGTGATCTAGGTAGCTGTTTTGGAAATTCCGTTAAAGCTAGAAATGTGTTTTGGAATTTGTACGTGCTTTGTGTCTAGGGGCCACCGCATATATTTATATATAAACATTAGGGGTGCAACAATACTCGTATCGATATTGAACCGTTCGATACAGTGCTTTCGGTTCGGTATGCATATGTATCGAACAATACAAAATTTATCATTTATTTTATCAACTTTCCTTCTGACGATGCTGTCTGTGTTGAGTGCTCAGTGGATCTGCGCTCGACAGTGCAGCCTAGGCGGAGTAGTCGAATGCAGATTCACTGCGCGCAGGGCAAGCTAGCGAGACAGAAGTTAAGCTCTCCTTGCAACATGGCAAACTGAACCTCCCCCACCCTAATTCAGATGTGGCATTTGGAACTATTTTGGTTTTCATGTGACGTATGACCCTGAAGGTAAGCGCGTCATGGACTAAAGTAAAACAGTATGTCGGATGTGCCACGCAATGCTCAATTACATGGGTGGGAACTAGTGTGTTAGCGCAGTTAGCTCGTTAACGTGTTGGCCGTCCAGCCCCACACACGGGGCGATCCGCGGTAGCTCGTTAACGGAGATTTGCCGTGTTGTGGCATTAACGTCATTTCAACGAGATTAACGCTGACAGCACTAGTGGGAACACAACGAATATGACTGCACATTTACTCCGACATCATCCTCGTGCAAAGACAAGTGGAAGCAGACAAAAACAACAAGCACGCATGCTACAAACTTTACCCGAGTTATTTAGACAGCCGTTAGCACATGATTCTCCTTATGGGGACCTGATATGTTTAATATGCTGCTGAGAATATAGCCCAGAAGAAGTGTATAGTATAGCTTTTATTTTGGAAAGAGCCATTTCTCTATAATAAACTTCCTTTTCCAAAGATGAGTGATTCCTCAATCAGATACAGGGCTCGCAAAATCGCTAGCCCCACGTCCCGGGGCTAGCGATTTTTCCAGTCGGGCTACCAAAATCCATCTCTGCCCTGCCCGTCGGGCTATCGTAGGAAGGAAAAATATATGTCAATGCTTTTGCATTCTTTCGGAAATGTAGCTGGGTAATTATGTCATTGGCATGGGTGAGCCACTGTCAATATGTGACATATTTAAATCGCGTTTGAATTTGCGCTTGTATTTTGCTTTCACTTTGCAATCGCACGAACTGTGTATAGAGAGCGTCAGCACTGATTGGTGAGTGACGATAATTTGCGCACCAATTCCTCTGACATCGTCTTATCAATCGTTAGCTTACTATGCAAACATGACAAGTGAAATCTCCCGCAGCAAGCTTAAACATGTGAGAGGTTGATCGTGCAGAGAGTCGCTGAGCGTTATGTGAGTGCATGTGTAAAAGCAGCAGGATATATATTTTAGTTCTGCTGAGCCAAATAAGACAGGTCAGGGTGAAGAAGTGACAGCCAAAGAAAAGCTTACCACAAAATGGAAAAGTTATGACAAATCAGACTATAAGGCAAAAAGAAAGTGCAGCTTTATGGTTTCATGGACAAAAGAATTTCTGTGGCTGCAATATGACGAGGTATATAACCAGGGGTGCACATAAGTGGTCCGCAGGTGCGCATTTGCTGTCAAAATAAAAAACGCGCACAAGATAAGAAGTTAATATTATATAATTATACAATATTATACTTTAATGTATAATATTGTAAAGGAAACAAAACAGGAAACAAAACATCAATCAAAAAATTGCTCTTTTTTATTCGGGCTACTTAAATTTATTTTGGGGTACCAAAAACTGAAGAGTCCCTGCCCAAAGGGCTACCAGGGAATTTGAAATTTTGCGAGCCCTGAGATATATTTATTTTTTTTATTACTTTTTTGTTTCAGCAACATAAAATTTAACTGTACTTTTGAGTTAAAATATATTTTTATAATTTTATTAAATGACAAATTAAAAAGGCATGAACATTTTTTTTGTATCAAAAAAATATCGAACCGTGACACCAAAGTATCGAACCGAACCGAACCGAACCGTGAATTTTGTGTATCGTTGCACCCCTAATAAACATATATAAATAAACCCACTTTTTTTTTTACATTAGTAATTCCTTTTGTCCAGAATTTTATATTATTGTTAATAATAAATTAATTAAAGCAACAAAACAACCTGAAGAGACGGTTTTGGAGCCGAAAGAGCCGGTTCTCTAAAAAGAGCCGGGAATCCCATCGCTACTTCTTATGGCCACTGATATTGGACTCATCTCTGTGCTTATCCCGCTGGACCTCAGTGCAGCGTTCGATACTGTTGACCATAATATTCTATTAGAGTGATAGAGCATGCTGTAAATTTTACAGATACTATGGTGCAGTGTTTTGTATAATATCTATCTAATAAAGTCCTATTTGTTCATTTAAATGGAGAGTCCTCTTCACACACTAAGGTTAATTATAGAGTTCCACAGGGTTCAGTGCTACAACCAATTCTGTTTACATTATACATGCTTCCCTTAGGCGGTATCATTAGAAGGTATAGCATACATTTGTTTAGAAACTAAACAGAAACTAAACGATCTAATAAGAACTTATAAGCACAAGAAAACCAAACATAAACCCCTCAGAGAATCTAACCCAATGTAGAATATCATTTCAACTAGATTCAAACAGTCCAAACACAAACCTGACATCAGAGACCCAGGTCCATGAAAGAAATACAGCAGAATGATCCCTTAATGGTCAAACTAAACTTTCTGAATGTGATTGTGATGCACGTAGTTTCTCTCACACTGTGTGTGCTGCATGTCTTCATTTAAACCTCTGATCGTGTTGGTCATTTAGAGCAGCGGTCCCCAACCCCCGGGCCACGGACCGGTACCGGTCCGTGAGTCATTTGGTACCGGGCTGCGAGAGTGAGACTCGGGTGTGAAATGTATGGTTTTCAGGGTTTTTATCGGTTTTTATCGTTAGTTTGTTATCGTTTTTTTCGTTAACTCAGTTTTCCTGGGTCTTTTCACGTGTGTTATGAATAAATCTTTTTTTCGGTACCAGTACTAGTTTTATTGTGTTGTATTTATCCGCGACACCTTAAAGGCCGGTCCATGAAAATATTGTCGGTCCGTGGCGGAAAAAAGGTTGGGGACCGCTGATTTAGAGTGTAGCTCAGGAGGAAGAGCAGCTCACATAGTAATTAGAACTGTGGTGGTTCACTCCCCGTCTACTCCAGTCTACATGCCTCAGGCAAAATACTAATCCCGAGTTGCTGATTGTGTGTGACTGCACATAGAAGAAAGTGCCTGAGTGAATGAGGCTTTGAGTGTATAACAACCGGTCACTGTACTCAGCTCAGTCTGAACCTGTAATGAGTTCAGCTTTACCACCGCTCTGATCAGCTGAGACAAGGTCTAACAGAGAAGAGAACAAGAGTAATAGAATAAACAACATCACAATGATATGTGGGAATATGACAGTAAATACTAAATATTAAACATTATTGTGCAGCACATAAGATCAACAGAACACAGTGTGCTTTGAGGTAGGAGCCAAAAAGGGTGTAGTTTGTGGGTGTGATCACCCGTGTGTACCCCTGTGAGCATGGACGCGCTTGTTTTTTTTTAAAAGGTTCCTTAATGTAATGATCTGCTAGAGGCTGTGGGGAGCCACTGCCCCGTACTCCAGGGCATGAAGCAGGTATGGAGGAGATCAAAACTCCAGACATCCAGAGGCCCCCAGAACACAAGAGACCAAGGAAGACCAACAGAGGGGCAGCCGCGCCACTGTCCCAGAAAGAGCTGAGGAGAGTCCCAGATGAGGGCTCACTCAGCAGCCGCGGAGCAGAAGCCAGGGGGGGTTGCAGTGACGTGCCCGTGAGCTCCGCCGGCAGCCAGCCGTGCCTGAGTGACCGAGCCCCAGGCCGAGAGGCCGGGGGCACCCCACCTCCGAAGTGGCCCGAGCGAGCCCAAGGCTCCAGGCCCCGATAAGTGGCCGCCAAGGAGTGAGCCGGTGTGTACCTGGACGCCCATCCCCAGACACAAAGAACCACCAACGCACGATGTCTGAGGGAGTCCGCCACTGGCAGGGGAAGTGGTGGTGGGGGGAGATAGGCCTCCAAACCTTGGAGGGCCTGAGATGTCCCCAGAGAGGTGGCGTCTGATACCCAACCTGACATATAGACACAGACATCCATTCCCACCCTCATGCTCTCATATGCAATTACTCAACACTCAACCAACGTGGAGACAAACATAAAGAGACGTTGTACACACGATCACACTCCCCAAGCGTACTCTACGAACCGGGTCTAGGTACCCTTGCCCCTGGAGGGGGGAACTGCACCCAGACCCAGGTGGTGTTACCCTTTTCCCTGCGGTGGGGAGAGGCAGACTGCCCCGACTCCGCAGCAGCAGGGAGGCCCCACACTCCAGACCGCAGTCGGACAGCCAACTCCTCCTTCTAGCCCCCCCGCTCCAGCAGGCCGCAGAGAACGGGGGTGAGAGAAGACTCCAAACCTCCCTCCACCCGCTCATTGTAGTGTTGATGCATGTGTGTTCTAAGGTGCATTTAAAACCCAGGAGGGCATGGAGCTACCTGCCAGAGAACAGCAGGTAAGCGCATAGTCCCTCCTGCTAGCCCTCAATGTCTACGTGTATTTAAAATTGAGACGTGGGCAACGACGCCAGGGGTGAGGTGTACACCCTGATGGTCGTAGTAGTAGTAGTATGTAGTATTTATTTATTGTCATTGTCAAGAACAATGAAATTGCATTTGGGGCTTCCATACAACCCAAAAAGAGAAGAAAATAATAAATACCCCTTAAAACCCAAGTGTACATATTTAACCCAGTGTGACTCCAATGCAATAAGACAATCCTTAGCAATAATGTTCGTAGAAATTCAGACAAAGACCTGAGAAACATGACAAAATACAACAATGCAACCCATTCAATATTATTGTACTGTGAGATATGATATCAGATATGATAGTTATCTATTTAAGAAAGAGGGGGGGGGGGGGGGGCAGGAGGGGGAAGAGAATAAAGATATGATGCACCAGTGCAGACCAGTTCATTGCTATTAAGAAGTTGGATATGGTTATTGTCCGTGAGAGGGGGGCAGAGAGTTCAGGAGCCTCACAGCCTGTGGATACAGGCTGTTGGCCAGTCTGGATGTTCTGGCCTGTATAGACCTATACCTTCTCCCTGAGGGCAGCAGATGGAAAAGGTGGCGCGCAGGGTGATGTTGGTCCCGCAGGATACTGTGCACCCTCCTCAGACAGCGAGTGGGGAAGATATTACTGATCTCTGGCAGACTTGTTCCAATAATTCTGCCAGCTTCTTTCACCACCCGCTGGAGTGCTTGCTGATCGGTCTTTTGGAATCAATGTAGCGTGCCCACCCCCAAGATCCTATATGTATGTGTAATGAGAGTGTGAGTAATGTGAATGTCTAAGTTGTGGGATAAAATTGAGGCAGAGGCAGCCAGAAGGGGACGGGGGGGGGGGGCGGGGGGGGGGTAGCCTCCTCTGCACCCTGGTTACACACCCCTACTCCAAGGCCCTGCATGTGTGGGTGGTTGTGGTGGAGCGGGAAGAGGGAGGCAGCTGGAGATGGGGAGGGAAGGAAGGGCGGGGCAAGTGACCCCTCCCTGGGGCCAGCTCCCCCGCTGACCCCAGTAGGCACCCCCATACTCCGCATACTCCGCAACACGCCAGGGAAAGGGGGCCCAGGCCCATCCAGACCGGGGCCCAGGTGGCTCGACGCACCGGCGGCACCCTGCGCCAGGGCTGGGCCCCCATACACCCACCCGCCCACAACCCCGGCAACACACCAACCAGGACCCAAGCCCCCGAGGCCCGGCCAGGGCCCCAGCCCAGAGACGGAGCGCCCATCCCGGACCCACCCAGGGGCAGCCAGGCTACCAGGTCAGTAACCCACGTCCGTCAGCACAGACCCTCCCCTAGCCGTATCAAGACTAATGTAATCTAATAGATCATTTCTATATTGGTTAGAATTAAGATTATTTTTATTTTTCCAATTCATGAGGACTGTTTTCTTGGCTATGCATAGGGCAGTGAAAACCATATGGGCTATATTCTTTTCTGAAGTGACATTATCCAAGCTGCCCAACAAACACACTAAGGGGGAAGTTGGAATGTTACATTTCAGACACTTTGATAAGTCTTCACATATCTCGCGCCAAAACTTCTGAACTGGTGGACAGAACCAAAGAGCGTGGATATAATTGTCCGGTGAATTGGTTTGGCAGTGTGAGCAGTTGTTGGTAGACGTAAAGCCCATCTTGAACATCCGATGACCTGTATAGTGCACTCTATGTAATATTTTGTATTGAATTAATTGAAGACTGGGATTTCTGATTAGATGAAAGGTTTTTAAGCAAGTCTGAGACCAGAAGTTTAGGTCTAAGTTAACTGATAAATCCGCTTCCAATTTTGCATTAGGAAGTGATATTGATTCATCTGTTTTAGAAAACATTCTGTATATTTTGGATAGTAATTTGGGGGTTTTAAAAGTAAGAAATTCAACCACACTTGGTGGTGTTTGTAGTTCAACTTGACCCGGTTTAAATGTCTTTTTTTACTATGGATTTAATTTGTTGATATTCTAAAAATCTTTTCTTGTTGATCCCATATTGTGTAACTAGTCCGTCAAATGAAATAAATTCTGTTTCTTCTAGTATATGTTCTAAATATTTGATTCCTTTACCACTCCAATCTGAAAAGTTTATCATATTATGATATACTTTACTAACAGAGCCTGTTTGAGTCCAAACACTTTGGCTTGTAAACTGTTATGTTGTAAACATAACATGATGTGTTTGGGAACAGAAATATTATTTTATTGGATAAAATAGCACTGATCACATCATGCACCGCTCGTTGCTCTCGGCCAGAGGAGGAAAAATCACTTCCTTCCTGGTAACCACCTGTCACCTGACTCAAACAGGCTCTCCTCCAAACAGTCCTAGAGTGCTTTACTAACGAGAACATTACGGCTAATTTGGAGTTCAGGAGACAGTGTAGTTGACACTATTGTACTATCAGGCAGGTAAAGATTTGGCTCACACAGCTGTGGACTGTGTCAGGGAGTGTGCACACACACAGAGAAGTGAAGTACGATTCATAATTCAAAGTATATATTAGACCAGGGGTCTACATACAAACTTGCTGAGGGACTGGCTGTATTAGTTCAGTGAGAGAGTCAAAAATTAATGTCTGCATTTTTATTTTGTTAAATACGAACAAAATGATAGAAGTGCTGCCATGTAGAGAAAGAGAGGACCAGTGTGTTTATTTGGTAGTTCAATGAAAGGCTTCAGTTAGCTAAGAGTGAAAAAAAAATTGTCTTGTTGTACAATATTTGAAATTAAAAAAACAAAACAAACAAACACTACATTGTAGGAAATATTTGTGGGTGTTTTCTTGTTTGTTTATTTTGTACTACTTGAACACTAAAGTAGCCCTCCAATGACACGGCGGTGCCAGCAGTGGCCCACAGCTCCTCTAAGTTTGGCACTCCTGTATCAGACCCATGACAACATGAAATATTTGTGATTGGCTGTTGATGGGGAGATGCTGTGGTTTAGACTGGGCATTCTCCTCTGGGTCCTCCCACCGGTCTGAGACAGCTGTCCTGTCTCAGACTGTGCTGTGTAAGCTAAGATTCCTGCTACAGACACAGACAGTAAAGTTGACAGTATATCCTGCTTTAACATAAACTCACTGCCGCAGCACTATAGTGATCCCCTTACTCTGTTTATTTAACTCTGAGCTAGCTTAGCTAATATAAACTAATCTGAGTCTGTTAGCCAACCACATGATGTCACGCTTCGTACTGACAGAAGATGGTGCTAAACATGGTTTTAAACTTTAACTTTAAGCTCTTAAGTTTCTTAAAGCCAGCGTCACAGACTGAGTTACATCTGTGTGAGTGTCTGTGATGCTGGGGTAAATGAGCTTTTATGTGTTCAGTGTTTCATGTCCCCTTTAAATGCAGATTCGAGCTGTTTGTGGTGCAGAGTGTGAATGTTTGTTCAATTCTCTTTGACAGGTCTGTCAGGAAGTTGATTCTCTGATAAAAGCTGTAACGTGTGAGTGATCTGACTTTGCTGTGCGTCTGTGAGCTCGTATTAGCCTGCGACCTTGGGCAACCTATCACAGCTCAAGGCTTAGTGACTCTGTGACATCACGACTGAGCACCGCCTCGAGCCTCTGTTTCCTTTGTGCTCATTGGTTCAGGTGTCACCTGCTCTGCATGCAGCTCTGCAGTTACCCAAGGCTTCTGCCGTGCTCTGAGTCAAAAGTCTTTCCCCTGATAAAACCTCCAAATTATAATTTAAAACATTCTGACACAAAAGTAAATCCCCAAACTGAAATTAAAAAGAAGCTGCTATGTCACATGATCCTCAGAATTCATCTGGGAATCAAAAGCAAAGCAGAAAAATATTTGTTGAACCTCAGATCAAACTACAGACTGAGAGGCTGGTTTTATTAACGACGTAGGCAGGAACTGAGGCCATCTATGGGCAGAACTTTGTGCCATCGGAAATGGAATTTGAATAAGTTAAATTCAAATTTGAATTGCTTGCATTGAATCTGAGTTTCTAACTTGAATAAATGCTCTTTAAAACTGAATTTGAATTAGCCTAATTTGAAGTTGAAGTTAGTTTTGAAGTTAAAGTAAAATGGAGAGAATGGGCCAATAGCTAGATTCGTACAAGGAATAAAGTGAGTTGCATGGAGAAAAATGACTGGAGCCACAGGTAAACTTGCTTTGAATTTTATTGAACTATGTAGCAACAATTAAACAGCCCTTCATAAACAGGAATGAAAACATAAAAATAAAATACAATAACAGCAATAATAACACCCCAGAATCCTATCTGAGCTCAGATATGTCAATCTTGCTGGCTTAATAGTCAGTGTTCAGTCAAGTCGAATCCAAAAGGTCAAAAGTCTGTGATTAGTGCGATTTCATCCTACTGCATTGTTGCAATTGCTCGTGAGAGAAGAGCAACCTGCCCTTCTGCGCCAACTCGGAATGGCTATGGTTCGGTTCAAAGGGAAAGGCTCGCCATCTTCCTTATCAGGAAGAAATCCAGGTCTCACGATCCCACAAAAAAAACTAGCCTGTAAACAACAGGGCTATTACTAATTCAGTTCACACTCTATAGTGGTATATATGGCCATATGTAAATAATGCAGTTGCTATAACAAGGACAAGCACAAAACATTAAGTCTCATTTCTAATCATAGTTTTTACAGTGCATCTTAACCATGGATGTAATCTTTAAATCACAATCAGCTTATTTCATCATTAAGTTGCACATTTCTATCAGAAAACATAAATAAACCATTAACTATGGTAGATTATTTTTTGACAGTACTGCCCCTTTAACTGAATTACAGGAGCATTGCTTTGCACTGCATAGCAATGAAGCAATATGTTAATTCAATGTAAAAAATAAAATCACCAAAAAAATATACAAAAGCCCACAGGCTGTAGTTTTACAGTGTGTGGTAAGGCATTGGCACAATAAGAACATGCAGAGACATCAATACAGTGCCGCTCAAGCATCAAATGTCATCATATATCAAATAAAATAGATTCATTAACTTTAAGATCAAAATTAACTTATCCCATCATCTTATTTTAGTGCATTTAATATTCAACATGTAATACTAAAACCTCATCAGCACACAAGCTGAGTGCTCAGAGTAGCTGAACTCTGTGAGAAACCCTGTGTGTTCTCCCACAGTGAAAACGTCGACTCCAGCTACAGCTATGAGCATTAGGATAGTTAGTTTTTCAATTAGCCTGATTCGCCCATTCCCAGTTTAACTCACCAGCACGCTTGTAATGTTCAACTCTCAGAGAGGATCTTGTCCGCTTCATCCACATCCGTGCAGATCTACAACATTGATATTGGGCTATTATATTCCCCGTTAACTTCTTGTTAGCTTTTTAGCTTCAAGGTTAGCTTAACAGCTTCTGACCCACGGTGGTGGATTGTTCCAAAGTCCAAAATGTTCACAACAAATCAGGTCAGTTTCTCCAAGGTCCTTGTAGATCTCCAGTATGGATATTTGTTCAATTTATCAAGTTTATAGTTGTTTTCCAGCAATTAGCTCAGCGGTGAAAATCAGCAATGGTGTCGAGCACATCCGTCTCTCTCTGTGTGTGAGCACATGTGACAGTACAGAGCAGGGGAAGGCGGGGCCTGTTCCTTCTTAACCAGTAGGGGTCTTAAATTTACTCTTTGGGGTTTTATTCTTATATTTATATTATTTATCTTTTATTATGGATTTACTTTAGCTCAACACAGTGATGAACAGATTAATGGTGAATCACAATTAACAATAACAATGTTGTAGTGCATTACTGAGTGTTGTAAAACTCACTTGGTTACATCCTCCCCTCTTAAATCTCATGCACGGCTCTAGTGAAATAGGCAACATCATGAGCAAGGGAATCGATTAAAGCTTTGTTCAATCCTTGAAAGAGTGATTTAACCACTGTTACTAGTGGGTTACCTAGCTGAGGATAAGTGATTCTTAGGTATGGTTGGCGAATTCTTTCAGATCTTCTGACCTGTGTTTCTGTTTGCAAGGTTTCAGGTTCATCATCATTTTCAACTTGTTTTTTAGGTGAAAGTTGATTAGTTGAGTTCTCTGACAACGGTGAATCTGACAAACTGGTCGACAAAACATTTTTGTCTTTTTGAGTATCTGTTTCAGACTCACTTGGTGTGTTGTTTTGTAGGCTTGTGTCATGTTCACTTCGTGGTAAGTTTGTTTCCCTTTCACATTCCATCTGAGGTAAGTTGGTTTTAGAGCAGGGCGATATGACCAAAAATATTCATCACTATATACATTTGAAAATTTGCGATAACGATATAACTGACGATATAATTGACACGAGACAAAATACTTTACCACAACTTTATTAGTGCAAAAAACCCCATCAATGTATTTTCACTTAAACAAGCAGCTGTTTTTTATGTGCATTAAAGTTATATAAAAATCTAACAGTGCAAATTCCTTGCTGACAGTTTAACCAAAAGGCATTTCCAGTGGAAACTGGCCGACATATCCTCAGCATAACCATGTATAATATCCACAAAACTTAAAAAGAAGTTATGCACACACAATACGGTAATATTATGTTGAAGCACAGTACGTATCACTCCTGCCTGCGATAGCCGTAATGCTCCGACAATCCATCAAGCGGTGCGGCTTCGTAGCTTAGCAAAGTCGTACTAAAACATTTGACAGATTTTCGAGCGCTGTGTACATAAAATCGTTTCGAGGTCAGTAAACACAACCAGAATTCATACATAAGGCACACGGGATTATAAGGGACACTGTCGATTTTCAGAAAAATCAAAGGATTGATTTTAAGTGTGCCGTATTTTCCAAACAATATGGTAATAACGACGGCCCGCTAGCATGCTCTACCAAAAATAGTGCTTTGTTGTGTTTCTGATGGACGAAAGCTAAACCAGTTCCACACCACAGCATTTTTACAAACCAATTCTGCTTCATCTGTTTCATTCAACGATCTGCTTTCGCACTTCTCATTCTGCGTCACTGCCATGTGCGTATGTAAACATAGGCACTGCGCATGTGCGTTTTTCCCATATTCTATCGCGATATTTCATTTTCCTATCATTGCCCAAAATTACAACGATAGGATCGTTGCCCAAAATTACTGGGCTATACCGTGAACGATATGATATAGTCCAGCCCTAGTTGGTTTCACTGTCCATTTGAGGTAAGTTGGTGTCAGTTGAACTTCCAGTTTCGCCTTCAGGTAAATATGTTGCAGTTTCCTGTCCAGGTAAGTATGTTTCAGTTCAATTCTCAGTTTTGATTCCTTGTGTTGGTGGAATGACACATACTTGGTAGAAATGTCTGTCTTTCACTTGTGGGGGTTCATGGTAATACAACTAATCTTCCTGTTCCTTAAGTGTTTGGTCGACGTCAACTTCTGGAGCTGAACTTTGTCTTGTGCGTGGTCTGTTAGGTTTTGTGACTCACTTGGGTTTATGCTCTGTCGGTGAGAGAAATCCACAGGGAAGTAATAGATCTCTGTGGAGTGTTCTGTAGGGTCCCTCTCCTTTTGTTTGTCAGATTCACCATTGTCAGAGACTAATCAACTAATCAACTTTCACCTGAAAGACAAGTTGAATTCTCTCTTGCTCTTGATGAAGGCGGTCACACTTTTCTCCTCTCCTCCTCCTCCTCTCCCTTAGCTTCCCTGCTTAGCCTCTTGTGTCCTTGTCTAGTCTCGTGTTTTTTGTATTACTTTCCCTGGAACACTCTCTCACAGTCTGTTCTCTAAAACCTAAAAGAGGAATTATGGATTTGATCAGGGTGAGCCTGAGTGTCCTGCAGGTACTTTCCCTGCCGGATACATGATCGACAGGTGGCATAACTGGAGGGTCGTGTGCCTGGCAGGACTGTCGATCGAAGACGCTGAAGATATCTATCTTTTTGGAACCATGATAACAGGGTTTTTGCTAATCGGAGATGGCTTGGCCCTGGCTTATCGAAGAATTAAGAAAGCTGAGCCGGCTGTTCAAACCCCCACAAGGCTGCCCGCTGGGATTGAAATGATGGGATGAGGCGTGAGCTCTCAAAATGGGCTCATTGAGTGCAGCATGGATAAGATCTTGGAGAAGCTTGCAGCTGCCGTGAACATTCAGAATAAGACCTCTGACCGCAAATTGGATTATATCTTGGAGAAGCTCACTGCGGTCGTGAGTTCTCAGAAAGTGCTCTTTGAGCACAAGAATGACGACATCATGTAAGTTTGATAACATCATGGAGAAGCTCACAGTTCTCCAACGGGAGATTGAGAGACCAGTGTTGGACTGTTAGAACAGCTTTGAAATTCTTACGAGTTGTTCGCACTAAAGTAAAAACCATCATCACTTCATGCGGCTACCACTCAGTGCCAGCTGTGGTCTCAAGGCTGGAGCTGAACAAAAACACCCTGATAACAGACTGTGCTTTGACTGTTCTTCCTATCCTACGCAAGGCCACCTGGGTTGGCTAGAAGACTGTTTACTTAGCCTGGCAGGGCGAAGGACACTGTCTCAGTTGAACTCTGGACACACACACACACAGACATATATATAAACTTGCAGATTTACCTCATCCCCCCTCCCCCTCCAAACGCCTTCGACGTTTATTCTGTTCCGATGCTGACGGTGGATCAAGGAGACCAGCGCATATGCTGCAGGCCCGGATGGACTGTCTACACTGGCTGTCTCTCACCCTTTACCCATCCCTGTTGCTTGTCATGTGTTTCTTTGTTGTATTAAGAGTTTTTTCATGTGCTATGTGCAGAGGTGTTTTTTTCTGTTCTCAAACTGATCTCCCTGTTGGAGCTCAGTCTGGGGGGAGTTATTTTTTTTTCTCCTTATCTTTCCACATGTTGTGGATTTTCCATTGTTATACCTCTCTGACCTGTCTTCCCCATGTGATGTTTTTGTGCAATGTATGTATGGTCAGAGGGTAAGATGGCGCCGCCATCGCGTGCAATTGGTCGGCAGCCTTAACATGAAATTTCCCACTCGTGGGACTAATAAAGGTAACTTAACTTAACTTAACTTAACTTGTTTTACAGTATATACTGGTAAGTTTTCCATTTGTTTGGTAACAATATACATTGTTTGCTCCCATTTGTCTGCTAATTTGTGCTTCTCTCTCAGGCAGAGATTTTGAACCAAGACTCGGTCTCCCGCATCCAGTGTGGATTCATGTATGATTTTGTCAAACCGTTTCCTGTTTTTGTCAGCTACTTTCTGGGAGTTTTTGATGGCTATGTCATAGCTCTGTTCGAGGTAGCTTTTCAGCTGCTTGACGTACTCAGAGTGAGTAAAGTGTGGCTTGTTTGGTTGTGGTAGGCCAAAGGCAATATCAATGGGCAAGCAAGGCTGTCTACCAAACATTAACTCATAAGGAGAATAGCCTGTTACATCATTTTCCGTACAGTTATAAGCTTGAGTAAGTGGTTTTACAAAGTCACGCCAGTGATGTTTTTCAGTGTCTTTCAAGGTACCGAGCATACTGAGTAACTTGCGATTGTATTGCTCAACAGGGTTGCCACGGGGATGATAAGGACTTGTTCGCACTTTGCGGATACCGAGCAGAGAGTACAGTTCTTCGATTGTACGCGATTCAAAGTCTCTCCCTTGATCGCTATGAAGTCGCTCTGGAAAGTCATAATGAACTAGGAAGTTCTCCTATAAGTTCTTTGCAACGGTGGTGGCTTTCTGGACTTTGGTTGGAATGGACACAGCATACTTTGTAAAATTATCCGTGATCACTAGGACGTCTTTAGTGTTTTTACTGTCTGGTTCTATTGAGAGGAAGTCCCTGCAGACTAGCTCCATGGGCCTGGAAGTTTTAATATTACAGCAGCCTTGTCTGGCAGGGTTTTTCTACGGACACATCTCTCGCAAGCTTTCACTTTCTTTTCGACATCAATTGCCATTTTTGGCCAGTAGAAACAAGACCGAATGAGTTCCAGTGTGCGTTCGACCACTAAATGCCCCATGTTGTCATAAAGATTGAGCATAACTGTAGGGTGTAAGGAATCAGGAAGGACTAACTGGTTGTTAGGTATCTAACATGGGTGTATCTGGGTAAGGCTAGGAGATTGTTATCGTTGCCTTCCTCTTGGAACATGTCTGGAATGGCAACTGAACAAGAGGGTCCAGTCTGGTCCAAGGCCATATGTCTTTGACAGGCTGCCATCACGGTATCAGATTGAAGTTGGAGCTCGACATCTTTGACTGAGGACAAGAGATGGGATCTGAACTTATCAATGCGTTGACATTCCTCAATAAAAACTGTATCGTCTTCAGGTTTGTCACGTGGTTTCCGAGATAGTCCATCTGCATCAAGATTTTTTCTCCCAGCTCTGTACTTAATGCCAAAGTTATAGGTGGACAATCCAGCCAACCAACGATAACTCGTGGCATCAAGCTTTGCTGTGGTTAGAAGATAAGTCAATGGGTTATTGTCGGGGATGACTGTGAAGGTGTTCCCATATAAATAGTCATGAAACTTGTCGGTTATGGCCCATTTTAAAGCTAGGAGCGGAGGACTTAGCTTCACTTGCCTATGCAAGTCGGGAAAGACCACGACTTGCATAGGCTGTAACCTGTGTGGTTCCATTCTGCACTTGATAAAGAGCTGCCCCAAGTCCGGCTGTACTGGCATTTGTGTGTACCAGATAAGGTAGCTTTGCATCAGCATACCCAAGCACTGGTGAGGTGGTGAGTTTTTCAATAATAGTTTGAAACAATATCTGGCATTCTGGTCCCCAACAATCACCGAAAGGTTCTTTGGGGTTCAGATACTTTGGATCACTGGGTGGGTTTTTACAATGCTTTTGTCTTGGAGGATAGCTAGCTGTGAGGGAGGTGAGGGACTTGACAATTTTTGAGTAGTCTTTGACAAATCTCCGGTAATAACCGGTAAAACCTAAAAATGACTAGAGTTCTTTTAAGGTTTGGCGTCTCAGCCAAGTTTTGAGTGCTTCAGTTTTTTCGGGGTTAGGGCTAGGGTATGTTTGGAAGAAATAACATTTGTCGGGTGAGAGTTTGAGCTCGTACTCTCGGAGTCGCTCAAGAACATGAATGAGTTGGGTCTCATGATCTTCAAGGGAACTGCAAAAGACTATCAAATCATCTAAAAAGACTAACACTTCTTTCAGATTGATGTCTTTCATACACTTTTCCATAAGCCTTCGGAAAGTGCTCAGGGCCATACGATTAAATTCGTAGAACCCAAAGGGGCACACGAAGGCTGTCTTTGGCTTATCCTTTTCACACATCTCGATTTGATAGTACCCTGACTTTAGGTCCATCACAGAGAACCACTGAGATCCCGCAAGACCAGAAAATGACTCCTCTAAGTTTGGCAGGGCATGTGTATCGCGGATGGTCTGCAAGTTAAGCTTCCTAAAATCAATGCATAAACGCAGATCACCATTTTTTTGCGGACCACCACTATCGGTGATGAGAATAGAGATTCAGATTCTCTGATTATGCCTGCATCTAAGAGGGCTTGTAAATGCTTTTTAACTGCCTCGTAATCATGGGGACGAATTGGGCGAGATCTCTCTTTGGAGGGGGTTTCGTCTTTTAAGTTGATGTGATGTTTTATATGTGTGGCGTGTCCAAAATCAAGATCATTGTGTGAGAAAACATTGGAGAAAGTGTTTAGCGTTTCAGTTATCTTGTCTTTCCACTTTTCAGATAGTGGTGATTCACCACTGTCGAAACTGAGAAGGGGTCTTGAGTTTGAGGTCTGCTGCTGAGAGTTACACGTAGCAGACACCTTTTGGTCACCTTTCTCAGGCTCAGGACATGCCATGACACAGTCAGGGGCAACTAACTCAGCAATTACACAGTTAGTGGGCAATGTAATGTCATGGTTAGTCCCGTTTCTCAGCAACACAGGGACTTTATAAGGACCATGCTTTGGCAGAGATATAAGGCAACAATCTACAAACACACCACCAGGTAGAGAGCTATGCAATAATTGCGCACTGTTCAGGCTTAGCGTGGCTAGCATGCATGAAACCTTCCAGTAGTAGCTTTTGATTTGCAGGAAGGACTTCTTGGGTTCTACTTCAAAGTTTTACCAAGCCAATCTTGCCACTGTCAGTTTGTCTTTTTCTCAGTGCTAATGTCTTTAGCACTTGTTGGTATCCATAAGGGATTACTTCAAAGTCAGGTAAGGTGCTCTCACAAAGATGCTTATATAAGGGGTCAAGTGTATTTGTGCCAATTAGTAGAGTTGTGTCTGAGTTTGAACAAATATCAGGGACAACTAAGGCGAGAGGTTTTAATGTTTCATCTGAAATGATGACTCTCTTTTATAAAAGTTTTATTGAATCTGTTTTAACTTTCTGTATCATTGCTTGGTACGGTAGTATGTCCATGGATAATAAGACCAGACTTAACAATCTGGTTAAAGTGGCGGGCAAGATTTCAGGGAGGTCTCAGGTCCAGCTTGTGGACTTTTATAACAGGCAGGTGCTGAGGAAGGCAACTTCTGTCCTGTTGTGTTCAGATCATCCTCTCTTTAACGATTTTCAACTGCTTCCATCAGGTCGTCGTTATAAAATGACTGCAGTGAAGACAAAGCGACACAAATTGTCATTTGTACCTAGTGCTATTATCTTAATTAACAACACTAAATTGTAAGTGTTGTTGCCATTGCACATTGCACTTTTTTCGATGGAATATCTAGGTTGTTTTATCAGGCTTATATTATATTATAGTATTTTTTTAATGAGTGTACGTGATGTGTTGGTTGTATGTTTGTTGTTTGTTTTGACATACTACGAATCAATTTCCCATCAGGGACAATAAAGTTACCATTGAACCATTGAACCATTGAAGAGTAGATAGTTCAAGTTCTGACTGATCGAGATCTTTGGGGAACATGATTCCCGTCCCAATGTATCCCAAGTAGGGGACTGTCTGACCATTCGCACCTTCAACCTCTAGGAGATCACTGATGGGTTTTATAGGATGATCAGGTAAGTGTTCTTGATAGAAGGATTGGGCAATAGTGGTTACTTAAGACCCTGAGTCGAGCAAGCAACTACATTCAATGCCATTGATAACCATTCTGGCTGTGCATTTCTACCCACAAGTCTTTTGGGGAGTTTAGGCACTGAGTGAACGTTAGCTGTTTCACACTGGGCTTTCATTGTCTTTTCCTTGGTGGGACTTTGTTCAGATTTAGCACCCATCTGTCCTGCAACAGGGGCTCCTTCTTGTTTAAATTAAAGGACTCATCGACTGGTCTGGATATTTCCCATTTTCACTGCTTTTGTCTGAGGGCATTCCTTTTAGCGGCTACTAATGCTGGGTTGGCCTCATTACTACAGTTGGAAGCGATATGACCATCTTCCCCACACTTGAAACCGTATCCAGGTTTGGGTTTGGCTTACACTGCAGCAATTTGTGGTATCTGTTCCGGCTTTTCATGAGTTTTGGTACTTGTGTTCTTTTTTGCTTCCTTTTGAGGTTTCTTTGATCTTTTCTCTGTTTTGTCAGGTCTGAGCTGTGCGATTTGAGACCTGAGGTCAGCAATTTGCTTCTGGAGGTCAGGAGAATTGTTATCCATTTCATGCTCATAATCGTTCCTACCATGAGAGCATGTGGTGGGGGGCGGATTCACGGGCATCGGCAAAAAAACAAACAAAAAAAATTGCTCGTACTCATGCTGCCCCGACATCAGCCAGCGCATATTGGGAATGACATAGGCACCGATCGGTTTTCTATCGCCCATTTGCTGGGAGTGAGGGCACCCTCCGTTTGCGAGGTGCGCCTGCTGCTTGCGGCACAGGAAGGAGAGGGCGGGACGGTGGGGGATTCTCTGGCTGGCTGGAGCAGCATCTAATAACCAACTCGCAAAATAAAACAATAAAAAAAAACCCAACAAACACGAAAACACGAGCCATTATGATACAGACTTATAATTTGCACCGATGTTTTTTCGAAATTCACGCGAAAAGTGAGCGCGAGAGCCCTCGGTGCTTGCTGCTGAAGTCAAAGTAAACTTTATTGTCATCTCCGCTATATACAGTCCAGTATATAGAGAGACGAGACAAGGCTCCACTTACAGCAGTGAAAGTAAACGAACAACAAATATAAGAAGAGTAAGAAAATAAATACACACTTTAGGACTAGGGGTTAAGGGATCAATAACAATTTAAAATTAATAATTTACAGTTTGATGATCTCACACACAACCTGTCGACAGGGGAGGGGGGCCGGCTGCTTCCAGATAGAGCACATTTCATTCATAATGATGTAAATCCAATCCCATTATATATTCATGATTTGAATCCTGGGTTGTGTGAAATCCCAGAAATACACCTTAGACAAAGTGAATCTGTGAACTAAGGTGTAGGTCTATTAGGTTATATTGTGGCGAACCTCGAGTTGGGGGATTTGTGTTCATACTGGAGTGCAAAATGAAAACCAATGGAAGATGGACAAGAAAAGTTCAAAGCCATCAGGTGCTCAGTGACCTGCTTCAGAGTTTGTACGTGTTTTGCAGTTTGTACATGCTTCGGAGTTTGTATGTGTTTTGTCTCTAGGGGCCACCATAAATATACTTTTATTTATTCACACCACATAAAATGTAATAAATGAATCATAAAATACAAAAAACAACTATTTACATTTCAACTTTTAACTATTTAAATTTTCAGCTTTTTCCTTTTAAACAAATTTAAAGTAAAACAACACAAAACACTGCAAACCACAACACAATAATATATAAATTAAAATATGCAAAACAAAAAGAAGATACACATTCTCTGTCATATAGGCCTAGGATGATTTTTTTGGGAGAGTGTTTTCCTGCTTGGAATTTCATACATAGGATTCACTGCATGAATAAACTTTCTAAATCTAAATTTATCATCCACAACCAAAAATAATTGTGGATCATTACTATACCTTTCTAATGTGACAATATTGTCTCTTGTTGTTGTAATTGGCTTTCTTTCTCTTTCTGTCAAGGCTCGGCTGTGTGGCAGGCAGGAGGAGGACCCAAAATGCAAAACTCACACACACGGGGATGAACTCAAAAAGCAGCTTTATTGCTGAAGAGGCAGAACATAGGAAATACAAAACTAAACTGGGACAAGTAACTAACACTCGGAGAGAGAGACACAGGGAAATCCACGCAGCATGAGGGACGACGCGACACTGACTCAGAGAAACACAGGGTTTAAATACACTGGGAAGTAACGAGGGGAATGAGACACAGAAGGAGGGCACAGCTGGGAGAAATCAGGACTGACGAGACAAGCAAAGCAGGACGCATTCACATGAGACACGGACCATCAAAGTAAAACAGGAAGTATCACACAGAGACGCAAACTTGACACAGTGGAGACAGCAACTAAGAAATACAGAGACATAAACCATAAGGCAGAGGTCTAAGAACCAAAATACACAGGGAAATACTCAGCTGGGAACACAAGAGACTAGACTAGAGAGAGTAACAAAAAACCAACCATGAGAACATAATGCACAATGCAGAGTGACAGAAAACAAGAAACTCAAACATGCAAAGACACACAATTACACAGAACAGAGGGGACACAGAGAGACATGAAGGGCAAGGGATCAAAACTAGAAGCCATAGAATAAATCACACACAAGTACAATAATACAAAAATCACAAAGAACTAAAAACGCTGGGTCAGGAGACCCAGGACCGTGACACTTTCGGCTTTGTCTCTAGGGGCCACCGTATATACTTATATATAAACATATATAAAAAAACCATGTTTTTTTTACCTTAGTAATTCCTTTTGTGCATAGTTTTATATTGTTGTTGATAATAAATTAATTAAAGCAACAAAACAACCTGAAGAGCTGGTTGGGAGCCGAAAGAGCTGGCTGTTTTTAGTGAGCCAAACCAAAAGAGCCGGTTCTCTAAAAACAGCCGGAATTCCCATCACTAGTAGTTGGAGAAGTAGCTCCACAAAATGAGGCTTTTAACAATGTGCTCTACAATAACTCGCTGCACTTCAGGTGTGCTTAAAAGGTTGGTGGGAATCTGAGGGGTTTGTTTTATTTGGCCTCTGCAGGTGGATGAATATAGTTCAAGGCACTTACATGGTTGCTATTGGGTGTTAAAGGGGGAGAAGGTAGGGCCTCATCACTGTGGGGCACTGGCTCTTGTTCAGTGGAAGGCTCAGCTTTGTGGACATCTCCTCCCAATGACTCGCCAATTTTAGCTAGTTCATCCATGAAAACGTCTTCAAAAGATTGGTTGCTTCGCGCTGCTACATCCTTAAGCTCTGAAAGGTTACAGTAGCTGTTCCGTTGGTTTCAATTCTATATGCACTGGCTAGGTCTTGAATGTGATAGACAACTTCTGGTTTCACAGTGCAAGGTCTGTCGTAAGGCAAATCCGGTCTTTAAGTGATGACGTGATTAATCCTGCTTCCGGGCCCAACGTATTCTGCATTTAATAAGGCTGTTGTATTTTTAACATGTTTTAATGCTTTGTATCTTGTTCTATTTAATCTCAACAAGCCCCTAAAATCAGTCAGTGATCACTGTTGGCTTCTCTCGGTTTTTATTACCGCTAATCATTTTAAAGCTCAGTTTTTAAACCCTTACGATGTAACTACAGCGCAGCCCAAGCAGCAGTATATTAATGACTAACCTCGTTTTGTGGCGGGATTATCTCGGTGGGTCTCCTGACTGACGTTTGGTCTGTTTACAGCATCCTACTGTCATGGTCCTGGGCCATGTGGGCCCAGTATTCTTAGTTCCTTGTATTTTTGTATTTCGTTCCTTATTTAGACCATGTTTTCTGAGTTGCCCTGTTGTGTTGTTCCCTAAGTGTTTTCCCTTCATGGCTTTTACCCCCTGTGTGCCCCTCTGTGTATCTGTGAGCCCTCGTCTCTCCTTATGTTTTGTTTCATGTTTCCCCAGCCTGTTATGTCTGTGTTTTCCCCGTGCTCTCTCTCCTCCTGTCTGAACCTCTGTGCCTGTACCCGTCAGTGTTATGTTCACCCCGCCCTGTCTCGTTATGGTTATCTGTGTCACCTGTGTTCCCCGTGTGTTCCCACTTTCCTCGTTAACCCTCTGTGTATTTCTGTCTGCGTCTTCCTCTGTTCGGGGTCGCGTTCTCCCTCATGCCGTGTGTGGTTCTCCCCGTGTCTTCCGGTATATGTTACTTTAGCTTTTCCCAGTTTAGTGTAGTTTTGTATTGCTTTTGTATCATCGTTATTGTTTATCACTTATCAGCAATAAAGCTGCATTTTGAGTTTATCCCCCGTGTCTGTGAGTTTGCAATTTGGGTCCTCATCCTGCCTGCCACACGGCCGAAACATGACAGAAGAACGCGACCTCGACATGGACCCAGCGATTCACAACCCCTCCGCTGAGCTCCGTGAGGATCTAATCCACACGGTGGTATATGACTGTCAGAAGTGGTTGACGCTGCCAAGGGGAGGATACCGGGAGATCTTAGCCAGCCGTCTACAGCGGATGGTGTCCGGACTCCCCTGGTTATTCGGCGCGCTACACCCCCGCATCCGGGACTTCCTCGTGTCCACCATAGGCATCCGCCCGGAACTGCCTCTCCGGTGGGAAGAGTCGGAGGACGTTCAGTCCGGTCCGCTGGAGGATTCGCGGCCCGGCTCAGCTCCTCCCCCATCCCGAAGGAAACGGCGTTCACGCCGCCATCGCACCACCCCACAGCCGGACATTCGGACTTCTAATTCACCTGCTGTGGTGAGTGAGGACTCTGTGTCTTTTCCAGACATTATGACTGTTCATTCAGGAGCTGTGTCTTGTGTGGCGGATGTCAAAGCGAGCTGCTTATCGCCTGTGCAGCTACCAGCGGCTCAGTTAGCACCCTCGCAGCCACCCTCAGTTCAGTTAGCTTCCTCGCAGCCACCCTCAGTTCAGTTAGCTCCCTCGCAGCCACCCTCAGTTCAGTTAGCTCCCTCGCAGCCACCCTCAGTTCAGTTAGCTCCCTCGCAGCCCTTCGCAGCTCAGTCAGCTACCCTCCTGGAAGCCCCCGCTGCCTGGTATTCTCAGCATCGGCATCTTTTCCCGTCAAGATTTATCGCTAAATCATTCGATCCTCCCTTAAGAGAGAGACTGCGTCCTCGCTGCCTTCACCCCAGTACACCAGTGTCACCTGGGTCTCCAGTAGCTCAGCTCCCAGTGTCACCTACCCCGCAGCCACTTTCAGCTCAGTTTCCAGAGCCACCTGTTTCAGTTCAGGTCCCAGTAGCTCCAGTGCCGCCTGTAGCGCAGGCCCCAGTAGCTCCAGTGCCGCCTGTAGCGCAGGCCCCAGTAGCTCCTGTAGCCCAGTCCCCGATAGCAGTACG
Organism: Maylandia zebra; assembly: GCF_041146795.1. NCBI lineage: Eukaryota > Metazoa > Chordata > Actinopteri > Cichliformes > Cichlidae > Maylandia > Maylandia zebra. Next base: position 27,260,880 of record NC_135181.1, on the reverse strand, counting down.
GTCCGCTGGTCAGCTTAACATTCAGCCAGGGGTCTCAAATCTCTCTGGCTCTGCATCAGCTCCTGCTGGGAGCTCGGATGAGCTCATCCAGGACTCCGCGGCTCCCACGCCGCCATCTACCTCGTCAGCTGGAGGGTCCGAGGGGCCCGTTCAGCCTCCTGTCTCCGCTGGAGGGTCCGAGGGGCCCATTCAGCCTCCTGTCTCCGCTGGAGGGTCCGAGGGGCCCGTTCAGCAACCTTCCTCGTCAGCTGGGGGTTCGGGAGAACCGCACCAGCCTCATGCCACATCAGCTGGAGGGCCCGAGGAGCCCATCCAGCCACCTTCTGCTACGCCTGGTCCAGCCTGTGCTTCGTCAGCTGCAGCCTCAGAGCCTTCGTCTGGCCCAGCCTCAGAGCCTTCGTCTGGCCCAGCCTCAGAGTCTTCGTCCTCGTCTGGCCCAGCCTCAGAGTCTTCGTCCTCGTCTGGCCCAGCCTCAGAGTCTTCGTCCTCGTCTGGCCCAGCCTCAGAGTCTTTGTCTGGCCCAGCCTCAGAGTCTTTGTCTGGCCCAGCCTCAGAGTCTTTGTCTGGCCCAGCCTCAGAGTCTTCGTCTGGCCCAGCCTCAGAGTCTTCGTCTGCTGCAGTCTCAGAGTCTTCGTCTGCTGCAGCCTCAGAGTCTTCGTCTGCTGCAGCCTCAGAGTCTTCGCCTGGCCCAGCCTCAGAGCCGGCCTGTGCCTCGTCTGCCGCAGCTCCGGCCTGTGCCTCGTCTGGTCCAGCCTCTGAGTCTTCAGCCTGTGCTTCGTCTGGTCCTGTGCCCACCGGGCCATGGCCAGCACGCCTGACACTGGAGAGCCGCCGCTGCCTTCCGCGCGGCCGGCCCCCTGAACTGCTCCGTCGTCTCCTTCGCCGCCGCCGCTGCCTTCCGCGCGGCCGGCCCCCTGAACTGCTCCGTCGTCTCCTTCGCCGCCGCCGCTGCCTTCCGCGCGGCCGGCCTCCGGACCAGCTCTGCCACCTGTGCCACCCGCCTGGTCGGCCCCCCGACCGTGTGACCCGTGAACTCTTGTGCCTGTGGGCTCTGGGTCGGCCCCCTGAACTTTATTTTGACTATGGTCATGTGCTCCTGTGTTTTCTGTTGTTTGTTTTGTTTCCCGTTCTGGTCCCTCCGTCCTGGTCCCCCGCCTCCCGCCCTGGGTGGGTTGTTTTCTGTTTTTGTTTTTGTTTCTCGGGTTTGGGCTGTCGGGAGCCAGCCCTTTAGGGGGGGGTGATGTCATGGTCCTGGGCCATGTGGGCCCAGTATTCTTAGTTCCTTGTATTTTTGTATTTCGTTCCTTATTTAGACCATGTTTTCTGAGTTTCCCTGTTGTGTTGTTCCCTAAGTGTTTTCCCTTCATGGCTTTTACCCCCTGTGTGCCCCTCTGTGTATCTGTGAGCCCTCGTCTCTCCTTATGTTTTGTTTCATGTTTCCCCAGCCTGTTATGTCTGTGTTTCCCCGTGCTCTCTCTCCTCCTGTCTGAACCTCTGTGCCTGTACCCGTCAGTGTTATGTTCACCCCGCCCTGTCTCGTTATGGTTATCTGTGTCACCTGTGTTCCCCGTGTGTTCCCACTTTCCTCGTTAACCCTCTGTGTATTTCTGTCTGCGTCTTCCTCTGTTCGGGGTCGCGTTCTCCCTCATGCCGTGTGTGGTTCTCCCCGTGTCTTCCGGTATATGTTACTTTAGCTTTTCCCAGTTTAGTGTAGTTTTGTATTGCTTTTGTATCATCGTTATTGTTTATCACTTATCAGCAATAAAGCTGCATTTTGAGTTTATCCCCCGTGTCTGTGAGTTTGCAATTTGGGTCCTCATCCTGCCTGCCACACGGCCGAAACATGACATCCTACCATGCGATTGCATTTGCCCCTAACCTTTGGGAACCCTCACATTAACTTTTATCGAGTGGAAAGTTCGTTAGCGTTCGTCCTCCAGCTTTACTGTTTATGTTATGCTGGATGGAAGCTAGCGAGCTAACTCCCTGCTAACTTCTAACTCTGTTAAATGTCATAAATTACGTTTTCCTGGATGCCTGAATGTTAAATTTAATTGTTACACCTGGTAGAGCAGCAACACTGATCATTTTATTACAGATGAAAGAATTGAGACAGTTTTTAACTCTCAGTAATGCTGCAGTGATCATTTGACTTAGGGACCTGCAGCAGAGTTTGGGTCCAGACATGGCTAATGATGTCAGACTTAACAACCGGATATCTTTTCTCTAGTTCCTTTATTAGTAGCCTCATGTTGAAACTCCACAATAATCTGACCACCAGTTGGTAGCTTAATCTGCCTACTGACAGGACCGAAAGCTTTTACAAACTCAATTATTTCTTTATCAATGATTGTGTTAGTTAAACCACTGACCAAAACAGCATTTTGAACTTTAACATTCTCTGTTTTCACAACTTCCATTGTTAGCACACGTAAAAGTACCAGTCGTTGAAAAAAAAAAAGTCATTTTGAAGCTCCGGGCACTCTTAAAGGTTTTATTAAATTTTAGGCGGGCTAACAACTCTGCAAACTCTCCTGGCTCGCCACTTTCTGTAGCCAAGTATAGGATAGGGTAGGAGAAGTTAAAGTGAAATGGAGAGAATGGGCCAATAGCTAGATTCGCAGGAGGAATAAAGTGAGTTGCGTGGAGAAAAATGACTGGAGCCACAGGTAAAGTTGCTTTGAATCTTAAAATTTGAATTGAGTTTAAGATGACAACTTTGGAATTCTACTAGAAACAGTCAATCATATTTGTCAAAGCTGAAGCAAGGGCAAACTACGCTAAATTAGCATTTTTAGCTAACAGCTACAATAAGAATAAAAGTTACTGTACGGCTATCATTTGTTAACTTGACGCTTGTTCTTATACATTTAATACATTTATTACAAATTTGAGAGTTTATCTGCTGGTCATTCGACATGACGAATGACTTCTGAAGTCTTAATGCAGCTCAAGATGCTGTAGATACCCGTGAGTAATACTTTCGGTCCGCTGGCAAAATGTAGTTCTATTAATCTGTGCTCGATTACTCTGGAACCGGAACCAGATGTAAGTCCCAAAAAACTGAATTTTGGAATTGAAATTGAATTGTAGAACTGAATAGTGATAAGTGAAACTGAAGTTATTCGAGAGCTACATTTTTAAAGGATAAAATACAGTTTCAAAGGAAATGAATTCATTTTCAAAATATAAAATTCAATTTCAATTTAGTGATGATCATTTTCAAACCAATAAGTTGAATTTAAAATTATGCTACTTCAAATTCAGTTTTGCATTTCAGATTCAATGCGAGCAATTCAAATTTGAATTTAACTTATTTGAATTCTGTTTCTGATGGCACAAAGTTCTGCCCATACCATCACAGTTGTACAGTAACACAATACAACCTGCTTTATAACCACAATTACTGGTGGAAGGGTTAGTTCAGCCCTTTAACAGAACTGACAGCTTCATATGTTTATTAAATGATTCAGGGTTTTTTTTTTCAGGGTGGTACGGTGGTTAGCACTGTTGCCGCACAGCAAGAAGATCCTGAGTTCAATTCCACCATCAGGCTGGGGTCTTTCTGTGTCGTGTTTGTGTGGGTTCTCCCCGGGTACTCCGGCTTCCTCCCACAGTCAAAAGACATGCAGTTAGTGGGGATAGGTAAATCAATCAATCTAAATTGCCCATAGGTGTGAATGCAGGAGTGAATGTGAGTGCGAATGGTTGTTTGTCTTTGTGTGTTAGCCCTGTGACAGACTGGCGACCTGTACATGGTGTACCCTGCCTCTCGCCCTATTACAGTTGGAATTCAGTGCCCCGGGCAACCCTGAAAAGGATAATCGGAAGCGAATGGATGGCTGTATGGAAGTTTTTTTCACTCCTCATCTGCTGGTTTCCTGTCCTGTACCTCCAAAATACGTTTCCCATCAGCTGTAGCATAACCATAAAACCAGTGTGTGACCATAACACACAAACACAGCTGATATCTTTTATCTTTTGGATATGGAGCGATGACGATATCCTTCTCGTCATGAGACTGTGTTATTGTACAAACCAGATTTAACCATCACGATGAGTAAATGGAGGGGCTAGGGCCTGAATGGCGCAGTGATTCATACAAAGCTTTTATTGCGGTAAAGCACTTTATTCACAACAGGAAATGACAAAACAAACAGATGCACACACTTCCTGCTCAGCAGGAAGCTCACAGAAGTGTTTACAAGAGGAGCTCAGATATGTTTAAATATTCATATTAGAGCAGAGCACTCAGATAAAAATGTTTCTTCAATGATTCAATGATTCTGACATTGCTGTGATTAATTTTCTACTTTACAGTCTACATCTGTTACAGTTATTCTTCATTTTCAACAACATGGGAAGAACGTGTAATCTGATTGGTTGGCGTGCAAAGGCCCATGGAGGGCAAGATCTCCAAATCAAGACTTGAGGGAAACGTCGGTTGTCTTGTGACGTCAAGTTTTACATGTGGAACAGGAAGAAGCTTTTATCCAGAAAAAGTCACAGCTGCAATCTGATTGGCTGACGAAGCTCACAAACATCAAGACATCATTTAAAACATGAATAAAAGTTGTGGATGTAAACAGCCTTCAAAGATCAAACACCTGGAATCATCCCAGAAACCCCACCTTTATCTTCAGACCTTTCTACCTGTCACAGCTTAGGTGCGTCCGGCTCGCAGGAAACAGGACGGGGACTTTAGGTGTTGCTCTGAGTCCCTGCAGAAGTTCCCAGCTGTGAGTTCCTTGCTCTGATCAAGTGGTCCTAAACATTTCACAAACGAATGCTGTACTGTTGAACTATCTAGAACCACTGCACCAGAGAGGACGAGCAGGCGGCGGTGTGGCGCTCTGAGCCGGCGTCTCCACCTTTTAAACAGCAGTGAGGAATGAAGGCGCAACCGGTCCGACCGGCAGGAGGAGGTTACCTGCCTGGACAGGTAATGACAAGGCAAGCTGCTTCACATGAAAACACCCAGACGCTCCTGCTCCACCAGTTCGTTCACCTCTGAGTTTCATTCAAACTCTTTGAGCTTTATTTACAGGAAATCCGTTCCCGACACACTGAGGTTCTCTTTTAATGCCACCGACCAATTCAGACATGAGCCCAGGCCCACTCCGTGTCACATAACATGCTGACTCTCAAAGGTCAGAGGTCAGAGATGTGTGCTTACGCTCTATTATTTTTCAGTGAGGGGTCAAGCATCACTGCAATTTCATAACAGTACCTCCATCCGTCCAGAGAAGCTCAGACGTCCGTCTCCCGGCCTCCTCTTCTGGGATCTCCTCCTAGTGAGGTGGTACCCAGGAGACTGTCAGCAGAGGGTCAAAGTTCAGTGTTTTTCTAACACAGACGGGTGGGTTCTCGTCCTGCAGGCGAAGGGAGCGCGCTGGCATCATGTTTGATGAATGTGCTGGACAGTTCAGGGGATTTATTTGGCGTTTACTCGTTTCACTCGCATCCTGCTCTCACAGCTGGTCACACGGGTGGGAAGGCAAGTGCAAGACCAGCATGTAAGTAAGAGCTGTTTCAGAGTCATCTGATCCAGGTGTGTCTCACCTGGCTGATGGTAAATGAGCTGATTCTGTTGTTTGAGAAGTGAGAGGTCTACGGTTTGATGCCCAGGCCAACGTGAGATCAATAAACAGGAAGCAGTTGTGATTGTTTGTCTTTGTTTGAAGGATTTATTCTGTTTATTTCAGTTTTTTTTATCTTTTCAGACATTTTTATTTCATTTTCTTTTGGCTGCTCAGGTTTGTGAAGTTAAAGTGTAATCAGCTGAGGCCTTCCCCTCTCATCCAGGTGAACAGGAAGTGAGGCGGCCTGCTGCTGGGCTGCATTCCTTCTCTTTGTCTCACCTGCTGATTATCAGCTGGATCGCACAGGTGAGTCACACCTGCTGGACCTGAGTATCAGCCAGGAAAACAGTTTTATCTCACCTGTGACCTATGAGCCAATCAGACAGCAGATCATCAGACCTGCTCATGACGTGCTGGAGGGGGAACAATAGGAATGACAGGAATGAAGCTTAGAGCAGCCGAAGCCGCCGGACGTCATTCTTCTGCAGGGCGTGAAGTCACCATGATGACAGGAAAGGAAAAGAAAACGTGCCATCAGAACGAGAGGAAGCTCTGTGGAAACAGATCAATACACGAGCAATACTCCTGATCAGTGCTCCTTAATAAATTTCTTCCTTGTTTCCTTCATATAAAATCAGTAAACAGTTTCCACTGGAATACCGATACTGTATTGATCATGTGTTGCAGTGAGGCAGTTACAGGTGACCTCGGACTTTGTAACGTCTGATGTATATATCAAATCTGATGTATGTATCAAAATACATTTATATTAAATAACATGTGCAGTGAAACAGCAACAGGAAGCTCTGATACACCTGACAGGTGTGTTCACCTGTGCCAGGACGCAGGAATGATCTGACCCTCCAGGGTCTGAGTAAATAACTGAACTGTAGAGCTCTCCGGTACCTTCAGGTGAGACATGCCACACCGACAGGTGGAGTGGGTGAATGGATGAATCTTAAAAGCATCATAGATTAGATTAAATCGTCTGCAGAAGAAGTACTCGAGTACTGTAATGCAGTCAGAGATGGGTCGAGTATCCAAAAATTGTACTCAAGTAAGAGTAGCATTACTTTAAAATATTATTACTCAAGTAAAAGTGAAAAGTAGTCTTCAAAAAAGTTACTCAAGTAACAGTAAAAAAATATTTGGTGAAAAGACTACTCAAACAAAAATAAATAAATATACAAGCTGAGATTTTTTACAACTCCTTTTTTGCGTTTACGTGTGGACGAGGACTACAGAGTTTGTCACGCAACGTCAAAGGTATGTGCCTTTTTTCACATCACGCTGTGCGCCATGTTATTGTTTACATCAGATGAATTGCAGAATGGCAGATAGAGACAAAATACTGTTACTGTTAATCTGACTATCTTCAGTTTTTACACGCTTACATATACACACGCAGTTACTGTCCCTCCATGTAGAAAGGCAGAGGCGTCACGGTGTCATTATTTTACGTGTAGTTGTTTTTTTCCTGTGTAATAATATTCAACATTGCTATCAATACATTTTTCAAAAAATGCCTCTCTGTGCAAAATGGGTTTAAAAACATAAACAACTATGGGATACTGTTAGTCTGTGATTTGAACCGGGGGACAAATCGTGGCAGGATCAGCCTGATATTATTTGTATCCCACTGTAACTTTACTGTATAAAGAGCTAACATTTCCAAAATGTCAGGAGTAGTTAGTCATTATGAGAAGTGTTTGTGAACTAAAAATCAAGAATGTGGGATACTGTTTGTCCGTGATTTGAACAGCCCAGCGCATGCTCCCGACGAAGGGAAGACCAATTCTACAGCGGAGACCTACCTTGGTACTTGTGCAGGTGAAACCAAGGGGAAGATATGCTTCACCATATTTTCTAGTCTTTGGCTTAGAATGAAGTTGGTTTGGAAACATATTCAGCTATACTTCATCTCCTGCTTTGCGTTTGTGTGGGCGCCCCGTGCTAGCAGTGTCCAAGCCGTTTTTTTCCCCCTCCCCCCCTGCAATAGCTCTGCGCCCCCCCCTAGGACCCACACTTTGGGAAGCTCTGATCTAACAGGACCTTACACGCATATCCAGGCTCATTCACACCTGAGCACCACTGAACCTGGATTAAATGTGTGTGGAGATGTTACTACTCCCTCTTGTGCTGACAAGTTACAATAGCACCAGAAAGTCTAAAATTGCTCTAACAGTGTTTTCAGTGGAGAAGGAAGCACTGATCTCTGAAACAGGAAACATCTTTATGATTCTTGTTGTTTTAAATATCAGCCACAAAGTGCTACACTGGAGCATCATGATGCAGGCTCAGTCAACAGGGTAAGGAGATCCCAGACAGCTGAGAGGAAGTTACCTGGATGAGGATTTCTCCCACCGACAACATCCAGATGAACACTGGAGCTTTTTATAGGCATCCTACAGGCCAACGTAGCAGGCAAGATTAAAAAAGGCACTTTTATTCAAGTACGATCAACACATATCTAAATCATTTCTAATAATATAACAATTCGCTTTTAAAAATCTCTCTTGGTGCTTGGATCCGATTGCTGATTTGCATTTGCTCCATCTTGTTGACGTGGTGGAGTCGTCGCTGCCTTACCTGAGGTGGTCTTGTGATGTGCACGCCTATTTCTGTTGTTCAAAAGCCATTTGTTGTTCAAAAGGCATTCAAAGACAAACTGTCAAAGTGGTCTAAAATCCACTCAAAAGATGCAGAAAGTCCTGTCTCCTGTCTCCAAGCAACACCACATGTAAAGGGCTTAGAGATACTAAGTGACTGTGAGGAAAACCAAAAATGATTGCAAAAGGTTTCAGGTTAGCTCACAATGCGTTGGAATCGTGAAGTCACAGTTGCTCTCATGAAAAGCGAAGATTTTCCCTCTATCATTGTGAAGCAGAATTCACCAAGCGTTGGATTTTTCACCCACTAATAGGGAACGTGAGCTGGGATTAGACCGTCGTGAGACAGGTTAGTTTTACCCTACTGATGATGTGTTGTTGCAATAGTAATCCTGCTCAGTACGAGAGGAACCGTACTGAACCGTACTCCAAGCTCATGCTTGGAGAAAAGACACACAAGGGAGACCAAACCAAACAGATCTGTGACTCAAGTCTTTACTACACAAGCCACAGTACAAGGAGAAAAAAGTGAAATGACACAAGGTTAAAGGTGGCCTGCATGTTCTGCAAAGATGAAAGTCATCAGTTGTCAAAGTGCCCAAGCTTCTCAGAAAAGTCACTAGACCACAAATGGACATTTGTGAAGGACAATAAACTGTGCTACAGGTACTTAAAGGTGGTCCACAATGCCAGAGACTGTCGTCATCACCACACTCATCCTGTTTGCACAATGAGAGTCACATGGCAAATGAAAGGCCTACAAACGTCGCTTCAACCACAAAAAATGACACCATGGCAGCCATAGCTCTGAATGTTACCAAGGTGGGTTAATCAGGTAGTACCGCCATGATCTTTTCCAAGATGGCGCCGAGTATGGCAGCCTTGTCGCGAGCTCCCCCAAGCAACAGCTTTTTTCTGTGTTTAATTTTACTTTTCCTTCATTTTTTCGCGAGTAGCACATGTCTCCTTGTGTACGACCGACAAACCTTACTGGACATAAAAGACGGTCTTTCTTATAACTTTCCGGAGTTCAAGTTTTGCAACACGGACGCTCCGTTTGCAGACCCCCCATTCATCTCACCTGAGACGCCTTTGTTCTCTGGCCCTGGAGGATGGAGATGCTGTAGCACAGGTCCTGCACACCACACTGAGCCATCTAGATGAGGGACGTGGGAACTATGTGAGAATGCTGTTTATAGACTACAGCTCAGCGTTCAACACCATAGTGCCCCACATCCTTACGGATAAGCTCCGGGATCTGGGATTCAGCACATCCTTGTGCAGGTGGATTCACAGCTTTTTGACTGCGAGACCACAGTCGGTGAGAATAGGGGATGTGTACTCTCATACCCTTTCACTGAACATAGGGGCCCCCCAGGGATGTGTGCTTAGCCCTCTTCTTTATTCCCTCTACACCGCGGACTGCACGGCCAGATACCCCACTAACTCCATTGTGAAGTTCGCTGACGACACAGTGGTGGTAGGACTCATCTCCGGGAATGACGAGAGGGCCTACCGAAGCGAGGTGGACGGTTTAGCAAAGTGGTGTGTGGCAAACCACCTCTCCATGAATATCAGCAAAACAAAGGAGATGGTGATTGATTTTAGGAGACAGAGAGGCGAGAAAACTCACACCCCAATTCAGATCAATGGAAACCCTGTGGAGAAAGTCTCTAATTTTAAATACCTCGGTGTTTATATCAACGAGGACCTTAATTGGAACACACATACGGACTTCCTCATCAGCAAAGGCAGACAGCGCCTCTATCATCTGACGCGTTTAAAGAGGTTTAAGATCTCCAAGAACATCCAGAGGAGATTCTACACCGGGGTCATTGAGAGCATCCTGTGTAATAACATCACGGTGTGGTACGGGAACTGCACAGTACAGCAACAGAAAGCCCTGCAGAGGGTCGTGCGCACAGCTGAACGCACTATGGGAACATCTTTACCAACACTGCAGGACATCTACGCTGAAAGGTGCAGATCCCGGGCCATCAGGATCACTAACGACTCCAGCCATCCCGCTTACAAACTGTTCAGGCCACTGAGGTCAGAGAAACGCCTCTGTAGCCTGAAAACAAGAACTGAAAGGTTCAGGAGGAGTTTTTACTCACAAACAGTGAGACTCCTCAATCAAAACACAAATCGGACAACATGATGGACAATTCCATACACAGTATATAATTTTCCTTTGAGTTTTATCCTTATTTTTATTTGTATTTTATCATATACATTGTAGCTTGCCATCACCAGTGTGTCAATGTGTGTGTGAATGGGTGGATGACAGGTTGTGTAAAGCGCTTTGGGGTCCTTAGGGACTAGAAAAGCGCTATACAAATACAGGCCATTTACCATTTACCATATATACATCTGTATTTATGTAAATACGTACACTATAGCTCTTAACTATTACAGCGTAATATTTTGCACGATATTATACATTTTTATACTTTTATATAGATATTTTTTATTATAAGTTTAGTAAGATGCACAGTCGGGGGGGAGTACTTTTTAGCCGGAAAAAACATTTCACTGTGTGTTGTACTAGTTATAACTACATGTGACAAATAAATAAAGAATTGAATTGAATTGAGGCCACAAACGCCGACGCAGAGGGAGAAGATCTGGCGTTCTGGTTCGACTGAGACGGCGCACTAACAGACCACCGTTACCCAGTTTATTACTGGCTAATGTGCAGTCTCTGGAGAACAAGCTGTGCGAGCTTTGGGCACGGATCTCATTCCAGCGAGAGATGCGGGACTGCTGCATGATCTGCCTCACAGAAACCTTGCTATCGGACAAGGTACCGGACTCCGCAATACAACTACCGGGGTTCTCCGTGCATCGCGCGGACAGGTCACAGGATCTTACTGGGAAAAGCAGAGGCGGTGGTGTGTGTTTCATGATCAACAACAGCTGGTGTGATTATGCGAACGTGCACCCGGTCAAATCCTTCTGCTCACCGGACTCACTGGAGTACCTGATGATTAAGTGCCGGCCATTCTGGCTACCGAGGGAATTTACAGCCGTGATTATTACGGCTGTTTACATTCCCCCACAAGCCGACACTGACCAAGCACCCAGGGAACTGTACAGCGCGATCAGCAGTGAGGAAACTGCACACCCAGAGGTGCCGTTTATCACGACCGGGGACTTTAACAAGGGAAACCTGAAGAAAGTTTCACCAAAACTCCACCAACACATCCAATTCAACACTTGTGGAGACCGGCTACTTGACCACTGCTACACCTCCTTCCAGGATGTGTACAAAGCCCTCCCCCGTGCCCCATTCGGCCAATCAGATCACCGCTCCATCCTGCTCCTGCCCACCTACAGGCAGAAGCTGAAACAGGACGCTCCAACCCTGAGGGCGGTACACCATTGGTCAGACCAATCGGAGTCCAACCTGCAGGACTGTTTTGATCACGCGGACTGGGAAATGTTTCATGTGGCTGCTAATGACATCGATGAGTACACAGACTCAGACTGCGGATTTATCAGAAAATGCGTGGAAGTTGTCATCCTATCCAGAACAGTTAAATCCTTCCCAAATCAAAAACTGTGGATTAACAGATGTTCGTATGGCACTGGCGGCACGGAGCACCGCTTTTGCCTCAGCGAACACATCGGACTACAAATACGCACATTACCAACTCCGGACGCAAAGCTACTGGTCTGGATGGGATTCCCGGCCACGTCCTCAAGTCATGCGCGGCTCAGCTGGCTGGAGTGTTTACACACATCTTCAACCTTTCCCTCTCTCTGTCTGTAGTCCCAGCCTGCTTCAAAATGGCCACCATAGTCCCTGTACCCAAATCCTCCACCATCTCCTCATTGAACGACTGGTGACCTGTAGCCCCCATCGTGAGCAAATGCTTCGAGAAGCTGGTCAGGGACTTCATCTGCTCTGCACTACCCGACTCGCTGGACCCTCTACAGTTCGCATACCGCCACAACAGGTCCACTGATGATGCCATAGCCCTGAGACTAGTGATGCGCGAATCATGAACGAATCCTTCAATACTTGAGAATCACTTTACTGACTCGTGAATCATGATTCACAAGCCCAACTGACTCACTGATGCCTGTTACCCACCATAGCTGGACTGACCATTGGGCATACCGGGCATTTGCCCGGTGGGCCGATGGTGATTTTTCATTTCTATGTTTGTTTGTTTTTGTAACGGTATAAACAATGAAAGGTGGTGGATTAGCCAATTGGTCATGATCAACTCTGGGCTGGACCAATTACAATACATCCGTATTGAGGGGAAAAGGAACGCACTTAGTCCCGTACTTCAGCTAGAATGAAAAAAAGACACAAAGCTGGAGTTATTCTGTCTTTAAATTGCACAGCCTCCTCTTCTCCCCTCATTCTCTCTCCTTCCTCTCTCCTGTTGCTACTTCAATCATGAAACTCATCAATGATCAGCTGATCGTCTATCTTGTTTGTTTATCTCCCACTTTGCGCCAGAAACAGGAAACCAGCAGATGTTGCGCTAAACAACAACAGCAGCATGTTCAAGCTTGATAAGCTGTTGTTAGAATTTATTTAAAATTAATTTCTAGTATCAGCTGATGTTTGCTGGAGCCACAGCTGTAAAAGCTGCTGCTCATAATATCGGTTTGGAAACATGAAGGTGATACAAATCATACATATATACCAAAAAGACAGTGTACGTCACTGTCACAACAGCGTTTGTTTTAGTTCAAAGGCTTTATGGTTTTTCCTATAATACCTGGTGGTGTAGTCTGTGATTTTTTTGTCAGTTCAGCCTTATATATTATGTTTAACCTGAGTTCCCACCCGGTCAGCTGGTGGGTAACAGGCCTCTCCGAAAACGTTAGAGCAGTTATGCAAATATGTGATGTGTTGATGAATCAAGCAGATATTTGAAGTTTACACAGCACCATTCTCGCCTGAAAATATCTTAAAAGTTTATTGCACGCAGCAATGAATTTTGTTCACTCAAATTCAGCTTTTCTTCACTCAAAATAAATTTCTCCTCAAAATACAACACTTGCACCTGCAAACTTTTTTTTACGTGCGCTCAAATTTTTTTACGTGTGCACAAAAATAACACCATATTCCTGTGCTGAATCATAGAGTAAGCGAATCACTCGGGACTCACTCACCCCCCTCCCTCCTGTGCTGAATCGTAGCATAAACGAATCACTCAGGACTCACTCACCCCCTCCCTCCTGGCTCACAGCTTCTCTTCTTCTTGGTTGGCAAACCAAAGTTAAGGCGCATTACCGCCCCCTGGCTCACAGCGCAGTGGACATTTAGATGAGAAAATATATATTTGACACATTTGAGGAAAACACTAATAAAATAAAATAAAAACAAATAAAATAAATGTTCCCTTTAGAAATCTTTTTTTTGCTCTTTTTTGCTCTATAAAAATAGTTGTTTTTCTTTTTCAATCACTTATTTTAGCAGTAGGATTTACATGAAAAGAGAAACAAATTAAATTTGAGTGAAACTGTAAATTTTTTGCTCTCTCTGGTCAACTGACTCAGTGACTCAAATGACTCAAAAAACCCGATTCACTTTGGTGAGTGACTCATTCAAACTCGATTCAGGAAAAAGAATCGAATTTACCATCACTACCTGACACTACATACTGCCCTCTCACACCTGGAGAAGAGAATGTGAGAATGCTGTTTGTAGATTACAGCTCAGCATTCAATACTATCGTTCCCTCGAAGCTGGACAGGAAACTGCAGGATCTAGAACTGAGCAGCTCCCTCTGCAGCTGGATCCTTAGCTTCCTGTTTGACAGATGCCAAGTGGTCAGACTGGGCAGCATCACCTCATCCCCCATCACACTGAACACTGGTGCTCCACAGGGATGTGTACTGAGCCCTCTCCTATACTCACTCTACACCTACGACTGCACAGCCACTAACAACTCCAACATCATTGTGAAGTTTGCGGACGACACTACAGTGGTGGGTCTTATCACCAACGGTGATGAGACAGCTTACAGGGAGGAGGTCAGCGCCCTGACCCACTGGTGTCAAGACAACCATCTCACCCTCAACGTCGCAAAGACAAAGGAGTTGATAGTGGACTTCCGGAGGTGCAGAGAAGTACACACCCCCATCACCATCAACGGCGCTGCTGTGGAGAGAGTGAGCAGCTTCCGGTTCCTTGGTGTATATCTGGCTGAGGATCTTATGTGGTCAGGACATATAAACAAAACAGTGAAGAAGGCGCAACAGCGCCTCTTCTTTCTCAGGAGACTGAAAAGATTCAGCATGAGCCCCGCATCCTCAGGACCTTCTATCGCTATTCCATTGAGAGCATCCTCACTGGATGCATCACCACCTGGTATGGTAACAGCACCGCTTACAACCGCAAAGCTCTCCAGAGAGTAGTGCGGTGTTCTGAACGGATAATTGGAGGTGAGCTTCCCTCCCTCCAGGACATCTACAGGAAGCGGTGCCTGAGGAAAGCGGGGAGGATCATGAAGGACTCCAGTCACCCCAGCCATAAACTGTTCAGACTACTTCCATCAGGGAGGTTCTGTAGTATCCGGTCCCGAACCAGCAGACTGAGAGACAGCTTTTTTCATCAGGCCATCAGACTGCTGAACACACACATTTACATACAGTCCTTGTCTATGTAACCAAAGGGGGTTGCAGGGGGAGGTGTTTTGTAAACTATTGTTTGAAGTTTGTCAATAAAAGGCAGCGAGAGGAGGCCACCATCGTGGTCATTTGTCGTGCTGGACACAGATGAGAGGCCTCCCTTGCGCAAGAAATCGATCGAACACTGTTGCCTTGTTTTTCTTTCATGGGAATAAGTCCTGGATACAGCGGGGTCTGAGTTTAGACCCAACATTATTTGGTCCTCCGAGCCGGATTCCAAGAATTTCGCCGCACACTGAGGAGAGAAAGGACACGCCGCAGACTGTCGACAACTAGGCCGTTAGGACGCCTGACAAAGCCCTGGAGTGTTAAATTCGCGACCAGGCCGGTGGAATAGCGTCTGAACTCCCCTCGTGGACGGCGACTGACGGGATTCTAGGACTCTCCTGTGAACGAAACACAACACAATGGTAAGCAATCAGAGAGCGTCTCTATAACCGTGTGAATGAATGTGGGATCCTAGATAGAAACGCGTCACCGTGATTCTGCGTGAAACGCGAGTCCGGGGGAGCGCTGGTCACGAGAGCGCACGTGGACCCAAAACAATAGAGAGCGGCTACGGGCTGTGCATTAAACGTGAGTCCGGGAGCGCGCTAGCCGCGTGAGAGAGACGCAGGCTTCTCCGCCGTTTGGGGGCGTGGAGATAACCTAGGTTCGGTAGCTCCGCCGTGAGGAGTCCGGAATCTCCGCCATTTGGGGCGTTGGAGAGTGTCCGAAGGTTGAATTCTCCGCCATTTGGGCGTTTGAGAGCTTTCAACAGAAGTTAGAGGCCTATAAACAGTGTGAATGAACGTACGTGTGTATGAGTGCCAGTAAAGTGAACGCAGCAACACAGAAGGAAACGTAAAGCGGTGTTAACGTAATTCTGTGACCTGTTGTGTACACATAGCCTGGGTTTTGGAGTAAGGCGCTGCCTACTGCAAACTTGAGAGAATTGTCATAATGGGGAATAAAATCCCTCCCATAGGTTGCCCAGCGTGTGAAGAGGTCTCTTTTTTTTCTCTTGTACTTTTCCCATTGTTGTGAAATTTTTTTCAGTGTTATTCTCTGCAACGCTGCCGATCTCCGACTGTATTCCCATGTGATGTCTTTGTTGTGTGTGTAAGTCGGGGGGGTCCTATTCCTCTGTGGGGCAACCTGCATATGGCCAATAAAGCATTCATTCAATTCAATTCAATTCAAAATGTGTAAGTCTGCCTTAGAAGGGGATGTAAAATTTATGGAGAAATTTTCACCGGGCAGCACGCAGTATATAGGTTGTTGGCGTAAGAAATATGGATTTGAAGGGACATTAGTGGAAGTTCAGTGTAAAATGCTGGTAGAAAGAATAGCTGTAAGTGTAGCAGGTAAAACAGGGAAAGTGAAGCAGAGGAAGGAATTGCAGTTAGCAGTTGCTAAGTTGTGGCTGGAGCAGGCTCAGAAGAGGAGAGAAGCGCAGAATGTTAAAAGAGCAATATTGCAAGCAGTAGTTGGGAAACCTGAGGATGAAACCACAGCTCAATCCACTGCAACTACTCTAGAACAACACCGTAGAAAAGCATTAGAAAGAGCAAGAATGTTAGCAGAAAGAAGAGCCAGAGAAGAACGTGAGAGAGCAGAGGCAGAAGTGGAGGACAGATTAAAGGCTGAATATGGAGAGGCATTAGGAGCGGCGTTGAGTCCATTACAGACTAGGCAAGAGAGGAGACAGAAAGGAAAGAAAGTGAACATAAATGTTACAACCACATATCCATCCCTGACACAACACAAAAAAAACACATGGTGTTTCAGCCCCAGAGTATGAAGATGAAGGAAGTTTTTCTCCTGATCCAATCCATGAGGTGAACACTTACCCTATGGTAGAGGTTGCTAACCCGCATTTTGGAGTGGATGCAGATAATAGCCGCACTATTCATGTTTACCGGCCATGGACCAAGTCTGAATGTGCTGATGCTTGTAAGAGCCTTGGAGACCCATTGACTAATGTTGATGAGTTTATAGCTCGACATAGACAGCTTTGTTCCTCGTACCGTTTAAATGGACAGGAAACTGAGACTACCTTTAGGAGATGTCTCACTTATAACTGGACCCGTGTCAGAGGACAGTACACGGGCAAAGGGCCAGGTGATAACACCCTGCCCTATGGAGATGCAGGTCTCACTATCCAAATTAATGGAGTGTATGATCGTCTCAGAAATACTTTTAGAACAACTGCAGACTACACAAAAATTTCACAATGCACACAGAAGGAAGGAGAAGACGTTCATGAGTATAGAGGTAGATTAGAGGAAGTGTTTAAGAGGCATAGTGGACTTGAAGAAGATGCAGACGTAGCAGGCCCCTATCAACAGCAGCTGAAACATGCCTTAATGAGTGGGTTCCATCCATCCATTGCAGATTTTATTAGAAAGCAAAATGTAAATCACACCACAGATGGAGTTACTCAATGTATGAATTGGGCAAGGCATGCACAGGATGTGATTAAAAGTAAAAAGAAAAAATTGCAGAATACAGTGAATGCTGCCACATTTTATGTTGATGAAGAGTCTCAGGTACTTTTTCAGGGGCAGACTAGACAAAGTAAAGGTAGAGGAGATAGAGGTAATTGGAGGGCTAGAGAACGAAAGAGAAGGGATGAAAGGTGTTACAACTGTGGGAAAATAGGTCATTTCATTAGAGACTGCCTTGAGGACCTACGTGAGGAGTATAGACGACCAGGTCCACGTAACCCCTCATATAATAAATGACTAGTATCTGCTGCCACTGTCAATACACATGCATGTTTAAACACCCCATCAGACTGCCACAAACAACGATCAGTGCCCCAAACCATAGATTTGACTGAGGTTTTGTTGAATTTATCAGGGAAAGAAGTAAAACCCTTTCGCACATTAACAGTGCAGGGAAAAACTATACAGTTTTTATGTGACTCAGGAGCAGATAAAACCGTCCTGAGGGACCATGTGTCAGGAATAAACCCCTCAAACGGTGTCATTTATGTAAAATCTGCAAACGGACAGTTAAATCAACATAGGATCTCTAAGCCAGTATGGATCAGAGATCCATCCACTGGAGAGACAGCTCAGGGCTCAGTAGTAACGTGTCCAACATGCCCTGTGAACCTTTTGGGTAGAGACATGATGGTAAAACTTGGAATCTCAATCATTCCCACGGCTGTTGGAATGATAACTGCAGGAAAAGGAGAAACTGCAGAAGCAATGGTTCACCAGGGCAGTAGCGATGTACATTACTATTGGACGCTTGACCTGTCAACTTCCAGGCCAGATCAGATAAACTGTAAAATGTTAAACACAGCTGAGGAGAGATTAGCTGAGGGCTATGATAGACAGGAGCCAGATGAGATGCACATCACACTTAGGTTTAAAACAACACCAGGACTTGATGATGCTTACACTGACAAAGTAATGAAACTGGGTCCTCAAAGAATTACTGTAAAAGCTGTATATACTGATGGTAAACAAATGGCAGGATGCAGTGTGATAATTTCTGAAGCAGCTCGACAACTCTTCAAAGGAAAGGTGCCACATGTTTCACTAACTAAGTGTAGCACAGCTGAGTGGGAAGATTTAGCATTTTTAGTGGAGCAGGGAGAGCACACAAATGTATGGCAGCCATGTGGAGGGGGATGGGAAACAAACATGCATAGCAGTATCTTCCGTAAGAAGCTGGGGTGGGTGACACATGCAACACCTCAGACACACTTAAAGGGAAGTCAGAATGAAACAGCAGAATGACATATGGTAGATCTAAATGATCACCCTGAGCTTACACAGATTCCAGACATTTTGTGGTCAAAAGGAAAGACTGATGTAGGGTTAATGAAAACAGCAAACCCAGTAGTAATAAAGCCTAAAACCTCATATAGACCCAGAGTGAAACAATATCCACTTAAACCAGATGCAGAAGTAGGGATTAAGCCTGTAATAGAAGACATGATTGAAGCAGGGATACTGGTAGAAGCCCCAAATGCAGCATGTAACACGCCCATTTTTCCAGTAAAAAAAGCTGATTCTCAATCGTGGCGCATGGTTCAAGACTTGAGGGCTGTAAATCAAGCTGTAGAAAGTATTGCACCATGTGTCCCAGACCCTCATACCTTGTTAAATCAGATAAGACCAGGTATGACATATTTTACAGTGGTAGATCTGAGTAATGCTTTCTTTTCCATACCAGTGCATGAGAATTCACAAGATTGGTTTGGATTTACACACCAAGGTAAAAAATACACCTACACTAGATTACCACAAGGTTTCTGTGACAGCCCTACCCTTTTCATGCAAGCAATAACTAATTCTCTGTCTGATTTCATGATACCATCCCATTCACAGATTCTAGTTTATGTGGATGATATTTTGATAGCGTCTGACACAGAACAAAATTGTAAAACTATGTCTATAGCACTGTTGACACATTTGGCAAAAACAGGAAATAAAGCATCGCTTTCAAAGTTACAGTGGGTACAGGAAGAGGTGAAATTCTTAGGTCACCAGCTTAGTTCAGCAGGGAAAAGCATACACCCAGAAAGGAAAGCAGCTATTTTAGCAGCTCATAGGCCAGTGACAAAGAAACATATGATGCAATTTCTAGGACTGACTAATTATTGTCGTTCATGGGTACCAAATTTTGCTGAAGTAAGTCAACCACTGTTAGACATGATGTATGGTGAGTCCTTAGCTATGTCAGATAGTCTAACTTGGACTCCAGAGGGAGAGCAGGCATTCTGCACGTTGAAACAACTGTTGACGAGTGCGACTGTGTTAGGATTGCCTGATTATAAAAAGCCATTTGTCCAAACAGTTGACTGCAAAGGACATTTTATGACTTCAATGTTAGCACAAGACAGCGGGGGGGAAATGAAGCCAGTAGCTTATTATTCTAAAAGGTTAGATCCAGTTGCTTGTGCTTTGCCTCCGTGTGTGAGATCAGTGTGTGCAGCAGCTCAGGCCGTTCAATGTTCTAGGGAAATAGTTTTATTTCACCCTTTGACACTGTTAGTTCCACACTAGGTGGATGTTTTACTACTGCAGACTAAAATGACATTTCTGTCACCTGCAAGACATTTGTCTTTGATGTCACTCTTACTATCACAACCACACATTACCATAAAGCGATGCACAATTCTGAATCCGTCAACCCTTTTGCCAACAGAGGACGAGGGCACTCCTCATGAGTGTAGGGAACACGTTGAGAAGGAGTGTAAGCCGAGGGATGACTTAACGGATGTGCCTCTAAGTGAGGGAAAGGTTTGGTTTGTTGATGGTTCAAGTTTTAAAACAGCAGAGGGACAGGCTAAAACAGGTTTTGCTGTAGTAGATGGTGAGAAAGTTATTTGTGCAGGACAACTAACATGTTCTATGTCTGCTCAAGCAGCAGAGATAGTAGCCTTAACAGAAGCGTGTAAAGCTGCAGAGAAACAAGATGTGACAATATACACTGATAGTCAGTATGCATTCGCTACATTACATTTCTTTGCAGCACAGTGGGCAAGACGAGGTATGATAACTTCAACAGGGAAACCTGTAGAACATGCCAAACTCTTGCAAAATCTGCTGGACGCAGTGTTGTTACCCAGTAGAATTGCCGTTTGTAAATGTGCAGCACATACCCGAGGGAAAGATCCAGTTGCATTAGGGAATGCTTTCGCAGATAAGATCGCAAAAGAGGCAGCTTTAGGAGAACATGGTGTTCATATTTTAGCGGTGCACCACCAGCAGACGTTGCCTATTGCACCTGATGTATTAGCAGACATGCAGGCACACTCACCTACTGCAGAAAAACAGTTGTGGCTCACTAAAGGAGTGAGCTTGCAGGATGGTGTTTATTATTTGTGTGATAAACCTAAGAATTTGCCTAAGAATTTGTATAAGACTGCTGCTATTTTGAGTCATGGGCTTTGCCATGTCTCCACAGGGGGAATGATGGCAGCAGTAGAGCAACATTTTTATACTCTAGGATTTAATAACTTTTCAAAAAAATTTTGCAGGTCATGTATGATATGTTGCAAGCACAATTCCCAGGGTAATTTGAGACCTAAGAGAGGGAAATTCCCTAGACCCAGTCACCCATTTCAAGTTATTCACATGGACTTTATAGAACTGTCCAACTGTAACAACTATAAATACTGTCTAGTGATAGTGTGTCCTTTTTCAAAGTGGGTAGAAATTGTACCAACTAGAAAAGCAGATGCCATTTTGGTTGCCAAAGCAATATGTAAGAATATTATCCCAGAACGTGGGATTCCAGAGACCATTTATAGTGATAATCACCCACAGAGTGCAGGGTTGGTAGAGAGAACTAATGGAACAGTAAAGCTAAGACTTAGGAAGTCAATGGAAGAGACAGGCAGGGCATCGTTAGACTGTGTAGAATTAGTTAAAATGTACATGAGGATTACTCCAACAGAGAATGGTCTGACACCCTTTGAGATTATATATGGCAGACCATTTAGAGTTCCAGTTTTCTGTAGTGATGACAGAAAAGCAGAAGAGGAGAACACATTAGCAGATTGGATGCTTAAAATGTTTAAAAGTAAAGAAGTCATGAGAGCAAATGATCTGCCAGATGATTCTGTTTCTCCGCAGGAACAGAGCCTGAAGCCTGGAGATTGGGTGCTGATAAAGGTCATAAAGAGGAAGTGCTGGTCCAGTCCACGGTGGGAAGGTCCTTATCAGGTGCTGCTGACGACGCCCACAGCAGTGAAGATCGCTGAAAGGAACATTTGGATACATCAAGCGCACTGCAAGAAGGTAACACACTTCCTGGCCGACTCTGGGTGATGGTGAAAAGGCCAGGGTACAAAGGGGGGAGTATATCTCTAGGACCTCTCGTCTCAATCCTGGTGAAGAAACCAATGGATCCTGAACCCAACTTAGCATGGCTGGGAATGTGCTGTTCGCCTTCTTGTGCCTGTGGACCCTGAGTGGGATGACAGGAGCGCATTGGGACAGAGCAAATCACACCCAGTACCCGCATGGGTTTTCAACCAACTACTGGTGGCAGTTTATGAACACAACCGCTCACATAAACAACAAGACCAATTGTTATGTTTGTGCACACATGCCAGTGTCTACACATTCTTCTGGACTGTGGCCATATAGCATCACTGAGAGCGAGACAGTTTGTTTGCTTGCTTTAGCAACACATCCAGGAGTAAAACGTGCTTGGAACACTGCCAACTTTTCAATTCCCCTGAACCTGAATGGGAAGATTGATTCACCTGTAGCTGGGAAGGTGAACTGCTCTGGTAAGACAGATCTGCTGACTTGGCCCCAAGTTCCTGATCCACTTCCGGACATCATACTGTTAAATAAACTGGAAGCAGGCCAGTTACCTATGTGTTTCAAGGGCAATGGGTCAGCCCAAGTTGGGGATTTGCCATGGCATCTATGCAACGTCACCTATTCTTTTTGCCCTCGTTTGAACAGAATTAGCTGTCTGTGTCACGGCTGGCGGAGGGAGCCGTGTGGTGTGGAGGAAAAGGAGGACCCAAGATGCAGCGAACTGATGACAGAGTGATGTTTATTTACAAGGTGGTGGTGGTGGCAAAAACAGGCAACTCAACATGAGCAATTACAAACCTAAACTGGGAGAAACTAAAGACAAACCTGAGACCATACAAAAGGGGTGCGGGGCAGAGAGACGCAGAGACAGGAACGAAACACCATAGAATGCAGAGCTACACGGAGGAACGCAGTGATACATGGATGAACGCAGACGAGCCGACGAGGAGCACAGGCAGACACCAACTATAAATACACACACCAGGTAATGAGGAAATGGCACACAGGAGGGGACACAGCTGGAACTTAATGGGCATAACGAGACACAGACCTACAAAGTAAAACAGGTAATCTAGAACCCGAACCGGACACAAGGGGGGAGGACACAGAATAACTAGAACAGAGGGAAATAGTCACAAAACACAAAACGCTGGGTCAACGACCCAGGACCATGACAGTCTGACGTGTTTGATGAATGCCAGGTGTGCAAATGATGAAATTCAACGAGCAGCAGACTGTGCATTTGACTTTTCGTACCAAATGACACTTACTGAAGGAAGACAGGATGTGACCAAATGCTCAACAATCGCACCGACACCTAAAGGTACGAGGGTGTTAGCAGATTGGTATTTCTTATGTGGACATAAGGCTTACCCATCCTTACCAGCAAAATGGGGAGGTCTATGTGCACTCGTGAAATTGTCTGATCATGTTTTCTTCATGGAGAGGATAGAACATCATCCAGGATCAAAGACAAAAAGAGACGTACAGAGTGCAAGCACAAAGCTCACAGATTTAAGTGAGGTCCCCTGGGAGTTTCGAATCTGGGGACCTGGAGCCAAGATCTTACAAGGATTGTTCCCGTGGATCGGGGTCAGGAAAGTTGGAACTCATGTAGAAATTAACAGATATGCACTACTGAGACACATAAATTGGACCCAGACCCTTGGAACAGCCTTAGCAGAGGAGCAAAAGGCCATAAGGACAATGGTTTTGCAAAACAGACTGACTTTGGACTTGATAACTGCATCGCAAGGAGGAGTATGCAAATTGATAAGAGAAACATGCTGTACGTTCATACCAGATGGATATACAAGTGTAGGAGACATTTATGAAGCACTGCAGAATTTAACCACATTGCAGAAATACATGATGAATAGCACGCCAGGAGTAGATGCACCACAAGGCTGGATGGCGTGGTTACTGTCTGGTCCTTGGTGGCATCTCCTTTTAAAAGTACTAACACCTGTTTTTGGACTATTGATACTGATTTGCTTATGTATAGGATGCATTTTACCGTGTATAAGATCATTGCTAACTAAAATGATTTCTGATACATTGTTAATTATGTACTCTTACAACAATATGAAATTACTGAAATGACAGAAGCCTGTGTATGAATGATGCCTGCACTGAAAATGTTAAGCAAGAGGTGCATGGCTGAGGATATACTACATAGGAATAATTTGAAACATAAAAATAACAAAACAGGAGGGAAAATGTTAGAGTAAATAGTTAAACATTTGTCATTTTTATATTTACCATTTGTCCATTGTTTTAACTCTGTGAAAGGAATTCTTTCTTTCCTCCCATCCCCAGATTCTCGAGGTTCTGGGTGCAAGGTTGAAGTGTTTTATCACAGGAACATCCTTTTGAAGGTCTGTTTGATGTTTGGTAGAACTTCCCACCCTTTGTATGGTTTGACTGTGTTATCTATGGTAAACCATACATTGGGTGTGGGGGAGACTACCCTCTTTATGACCAAGGATGTTGTTCCTGCTTTTAGGTTTTATGACCCTTTGATCAGCAGGAACAAACAAACACACACACACACACACACACACACACACACACACACACACACACACACACACACACACACATATTTACATACAGTCCTTGTCTATGTAACCAAAGGGGGTTGCAGGGGGAGGTGTTTTGTAAACTATTGTTTGAAGTTTGTCAATAAAAGGCAGCGAGAGGAGGCCACCATCGTGGCCATTTGTCGTGCTGGACACAGATGAGAGGCCTCCCTTGCGCAAGAAATCGATCGAACACTGTTGCCTTGTTTTTCTTTCATGGGAATAAGTCCTGGATACAGCGGGGTCTGAGTTTAGACCCAACAACATGAATGACATAATTGAAAGAGGAGACGTGGAAGAAGTACACAACGAAGGAACACAAGGTGAACAATGGTACATCCCCCATCATGGGATTTACCACCCCACAAAACCCACAAAACTGCGCGTCATATTCGACTGTTCAGCCAAACACAATGGAACAAGTCTCAATGATCATCTCCTCCAAGGGCCAGACTTAATAAACAATCTGACTGGCATTCTCTTGAGATTTTGGCAACATCCTATTGCCTTAATGTGCGATATAGAAAAGATTTTCCACCAGTTTCACATCAGTGAGAGGGACCGGGACTATCTATGTTTCCTCTGGTGGAAAAACGGTGATACAAGCGCACAACCTCAAACATACAGAGTGAAGGTACACCTTTTCCGTGCGGCATCATCTCCAGGCTGTGCAAAATACGGACTGAAGTACTTAGCCAAAGAGCACTGCCACTCGCACCCAGCAGGTTCAAGGTTCATTGAGAAAGACCTTTATGTTGATGATGGAGTTACGAGAACAAACACAGTGGAAGAAGCAATACAGTTGGCACAAGAGGCCAGAGAAATCTGCAGCAAAGGTAACCTCTGTCTAACAAGTTTGTTTATAAAAATCACACAGTTTTGCAAAGTATCCCTCCATTAGAGTGTGCTGTAAACATTAACATAAGAGACTTAACATTCAAAGACATGCCACAAGAAAGAGCACTAGGCATCCAGTGGAACATTGAAAAGGACTGTTTCAAATTTGACAACACACTGAAAGTCCAGCCAGCCACACACAGAGGTAGTCACGATATGAATTATTTTATATAACGATGTATATCATGATATACCACCTGACCTGTGGTAATCTGGAAAGTACGCAGCCTGTAAACAGCGAGCGCAGAGTCTTTGTTAATGAAATGGATGGTTACGCTCATGTAGGGCTGCGTATCTCTGCTCGTCCATAGGTCAGTCGTCAAGGCATAATGCACGACATTGCAAACCTCCTTCTCTACTGAGGTACGTTATGCCTCTACTGAGGCATAACGTACCTCAGATCAAGGACTTTGACGAGTTTACAAAAACTGCCCTTCTCAACTATATAAACAGGGGCCATGCCTTGTAACGCGAGACGGCTCCGGTGATTTGTTTATGGCGCTGGGACTTTTTCTCATAAGGGCCTTGTGTGAAAGACTGGTGTATCTGCAGCTGGCTATAGTTTTTCTTTTCCCAACTTGCTCCCGTCGTTCCACAACTTGGTTTAACTTGGATTTTCTGGATTCTTGAGTATTCTTTTTCGGGGACCTTCTGTAGGTGATAGAAGAGATTTGTTGTGTTGCCATCAGGTGCAGGAATAGTTTTATAGCGTAGCTTGCAAATGGGCGTCTTCTGCTCCGTGTTGGTGCTGTTTAACCCAAAATGTAACCAAATCACAGATGTACCCCCTCTTTTCGGTAAAAGTGCTTCTTCTTGGGCTGCCTGTGTAGCTGTCTCTGCCTGTTGCATGTCCGGGCATGAAACTGCAACCTGTCGCACGTCCATCGTTTTGAGTTACCGTAAAGCATGTCGCAGTACCATGTCGCAAAACCACAAGACGGAGTTTCTTTGCGAAAAATATCATTTTTTTATACTTTATTTTCTCTTGCATAAAGTTAAGAGTATGTATAGTGAGAAGACAACACTAAGATATTTGCCACAGGCTATTTAACCCTTTAAGACCTTCCATAGAACCAAGTCCGCCAGAGCTTATCTTTATATTTTTACATGCTGTAGTGCCATTTGTGGGCGCATTTCAAGTTGCTATACATCAATACAACCATTATAGCCAAAATTTTAATAATATGCATGCATTAAGTCTATAGTAACTACATAAATTGCAAAAAAGTGCAATAAACTACAAAAAAATTGAAAATCATTTTTGGGTTGTTTTTTTTTTTACATATATTTCTAGTTAGAGAAATTTAAGAGGCTTATCCCTCAAAACTGTAAATACAAAAAAGTTGCACAAAATAGTTTCCAACCACGAGAAATTTATTTTGAGTGTCTTCATAGTTTATTTTTGAGATACACTAATATTTATATACTGCAGGAAAAATGAAAATAAATATTATAATGCAAATTTGCAAAAAAAAAAACCAGCATGTACATCGAAATAAACTATTTTCAACAGTGTAATTTGAGTTCTAAGCATCCCGACAATGATACAGAAAAGTCAAACATGACTTTTAAAAACACCAGTACAGGCTTATAAGGCCCTGAACGTAAAAAAAACTACATTTTCCGTGAAAATGACATCACTTTCGGTTTTGGACAGGTAATGGCGGACATGCGATAGTTCGCGCTGACATATATTCCAACCTAGGAAGTGTTATGAATAACTGATTGGATTGGAAAAGCATGTTTCTGGAATATTATGGTTTTGTTGCTGCAAGTGCTTTTTATGCAGTTTTCGCAAAGCCATATGTGAAAGGAAACCGTGACCTAGGGCAAGCTGATGGCATAAGATGTAAGTACAACTCCTCCGGTTTCATATGCAAAAAAAAAAATTGCGCTAGCATACGTGGTTCCAGTTCTACAGGGATTTAAAAATAGTTAGGCAAAATAGTTAGGCCCGCTCTGACCGGTTTTAAAAGGTTAATGGTATATTTTATGTAATAATTTATAAAATAAGGTTAGAAACGATAGAAGACAAATGGCACGATAGACACTTTTCTATTGTCTACACGATATATATCATCATATCGCCAACACTACGCAGAGGCATTCTATCCACCGATCTACAACCCACCTGGATTTTTAGCGCCATATGTGCTGAATATGTCAGCATGATGCCGGGTGGGACAACCCCCTACCCTAATGCACTCTAGCCAAGGTGAGTTGGCAAAGTGACTTTGTAAATCTAGACAAGCTAAACATACCTCGCTGTTACCTGCCTGCTAACTTTGGTGAAACTAAAGAAACAGAGTTGCACAACTTTTCAGATGCGAGCTCAAGTGACTGCTCTCTGTTAATAGCAAAAGCTCGTGTTTCTCCAATTAAACTCACCAGAATCCCCAGACTTGAACTAACAGCAGCTGTAGTTTCAGTCTCAGTCAGCAACATGTTATGGGAAGAGCTGTGTTATGTTGCAAAGGAGTATTTCTGGACTGATTCAAAGGTGGTGCTGGGCTACATAAACAATGATGCACGTCGTTCCCACACCTTACCCACATAGCAAAATTGGTATGGCCCGGATCTGGTCCACACAATGTGCTTACACATGGCCCAAATACCGCAAAGAATGACGGCCCTTTGGTGTAAGTTGTGTGCAGCCACGGGGCTGTTGCAGACATACTGCTGGCCCAGAACAGTTTCAGCTCTGGCCCCAGATGTCAGCCTAATGTGTACCTTAATCAAGCCATGTAATAACAACATGTGCCAGAACATAATAGTGCAAAAGTAACATGACAAAACTCTCTTCAGACAGTGAATGGACTGATTCTTATATAGCGCTTTTTTACTCTCCCAGATTACTCAAAGTGCTCTATACAACATGCCACATTCACCCAATGACACACTTTCTCTAAACTGAGTGTTTCCTAACTGCATTCATACTCTTGACATGCAGACTGGATGAGCCAGGGATCAAACCACTAACCTTCAGATAAGTAGGTGATCTGCTCTACCTCCTGAGCTACAGCCAACTGGTGGTAAATATGAGTAAACCCTCAATAGGTTTTGGATAAAGTGTACACTCACAAACCTGTCAAACCTGCATTTGAAACATTGCAACACGGCATTTGGGTCTTCTAATTAAAATGGGAAAATAGGAACATTAATAGTGCCATCATTGTCAGATCTGGCCCACATTTGGTTGACATACACACTGCCATGACACCAGTCTGTCAGAAGTGCCAGCTTGATGCCGGATCTGTTCCAGACCTGTTTTCTATGAGCCTGGGCCACATAAACCAAACGACAATAGGGCCAGATGTGGCATGCCATCACATAAACAGTGCCATCTACGCCAGGCCTGGCCCATATCTGGATGACATACCACTTACCATGCCAGAAGTCAGCCAGCAGTAACGGCTTGACACCAGATCAGGGCCAGACCTGTCTGCTATGTGGGTTGTAGCTAACAGGGTCCAGAGGAGCAGGGAAAGTACAAGCCCTCAGCAATGGTTTTACGTGCCATCAGAATTGAATCCATCTGACAGTGCTTCAAGAGGTGTAACTGTGAATGAGTTAAAGAAATCTATCTGGTTCACTGGCCCCGCCTTTTTGTGGAAAAAAGAACTGCCCACAGCACAGCCTGTCGAGCTGGATCTGACCACAGGAGATCCAGAAGTCAGCAAAGTACAGACAATGTTAACTAAAGTCACAGACACTGTGAGTCTTACTGAAGTGTGCTGAATACCACTCTGTCACTGGCTAATGACAGACTTAATGATGCCTCATTCTTCTACGAAGTCATGGCTATAGTCAATAGCAGACCCCTGACTATAGATAACTTGAACAGCCCCGACAGCCTAGAACCGCTTACGCCCAATCATCTGCTGCACATGAAATCCAACGCACCGTTGCCCCCCCTGGTGCTTTTTCAGAGGAGGACCTGTACAGCAGGAAGAGGTGGCGCTGTGTGCAGTTCCTTGCAGAGCAGTTCTGGAGCCGCTGGAGAAGGGAATATATTTACAACATCATTTCAAGGCAAGAGTGGCAATCAACAAAAAGGAGTCTAAAAGTAGGTGATGTTGTGTTAGACATGGATGAACTAGCGCCCAGAGGTGAGTGGAGACTTGCAAGAGTTGTAGAGACTGTCAGTGGAAAAGATGGACTTGTGCGAAGGGTAAAGATCTCACTTGGACTCAATAACAAAGGTCAACACTCTAGTAAACTATCAGTTGTGGAGCATCCAGTACAATACAACTACCGGGGTTCTCCGTGCATCGCGCGGACAGGTCACAGGATCTTACTGGGAAAAGCAGAGGCGGTGGTGTATGTTTCATGATCAACAACAGCTGGTGTGATTATGCGAACGTGCACCCGGTCAAATCCTTCTGCTCACCGGACCTGGAATACCTGATGATTAAGTGCCGGCCATTCTGGCTACCGAGGGAATTTACAGCAGTGATTATTACGGCTGTTTACATTCCCCCACAAGCCGACACTGACCGAGCACTCAGGGAACTGTACAGCGCGATCAGCAGTGAGGAAACCGCACACCCAGAGGCGACGTTTATCACAGCCGGAGACTTTAATAAGGGAAACCTGAAGAAAGTCTCACCGAAACTCCACCAACACATCCACTTTAACACTCGTGGAGACCGGCTACTTGACCACTGCTACACCTCTTTGCGTACAAAGCCCTCCCCCGCGCCCCATTCGGCCAATCAGATCACCGCTCCATCCTGCTGCTGCCCGCCTACAGGCAGAAGCTGAAACAGGAAGCTCCAACCCGGAGGGCGGTGCACTGTTGGACGGACCAATCGGAGTCTGCGCTGCGGGACTGTTTTGATCACGTGGACTGGGAAATGTTTCACGTGGCTGCTAGGGACATTGATGAATACACAGACTCAGTCTGCGGATTTATCAGGAAATGCGTGGAAGATGTCGTCCCATCCAGAACAGTTAAATCCTTCCCAAACCAAAAACCCTGGATTAACGGAGATGTTCGCGCAGCACTGGCGGCACGGAGCACCGCCTTTGCCTCCGCGAACACATCGGACTACAAACACGCACATTACCAACTCCGGAAGACGATCAAAGCAGCCAAACGTGAGTACAGGGACAGGGTGGAGCAACAGTTTGACAACCCTCGGAGTATGTGGCAGGGACTAAACACGATCGCAGACTTTAGAGGGAAACCCAGCACACCGCAGACCACGGCCTCTCTGTGTGAGGATCTAAACGTATTCTACGCTAGATTCGACACAGCGAACACCATGAGACCAGACAGTGTGCGCACCGCGGATGACGTCAGTGCGCACACTGTGTCTGAGGAGGATGTGCGGAACTGCTTCAAGAAGGTGAACGCACGCAAAGCTACTGGTCCGGACGGGATTCGCGGCCGCGTCCTCAAGTCATGCGCAGCTCAGCTGGCTGGAGTGTTTACACACATCTTCAACCTTTCCCTCTCTCTGTGTGTAGTCCCAGCCTGCTTCAAAATGGCCACCATCGTCCCTGTACCCAAATCCTCCACCATCTCCTCATTGAACGACTGGCGACCTGTAGCCCTGACCCCCATCGTGAGCAAATGCTTCGAGAAGCTGGTCAGGGACTTCATCCGCTCTGCACTACCCGACTCACTGGACCCTCTACAGTTCGCATATCGCCACAACAGGTCCACTGATGATGCCATAGCCCTGACACTACATACTGCCCTGTCACACCTGGAGAAGAGAGACACGTATGTGTGAATGCTGTTTGTAGATTACAGCTCAGCATTCAATACCATCGTTCCCTCGAAGCTGGACAGGAAACTGCAGGATCTAGGACTGAGCAGCTCCCTCTGCAGCTGGATCCTTAGCTTCCTGTCTGACAGACGCCAAGTGGTCAGACTGGGCAGCATCACCTCATCCCCCATCACACTGAACACTGGTGCTCCACAGGGGTGTGTACTGAGCCCTCTCCTATACTCACTCTACACCTACGACTGCACAGCCACTAACAACTCCAACATCATTGTGAAGTTTGCGGACGACACTACAGTGGTGGGTCTTATCACCAACGGTGATGAGACGGCCTACAGGGAGGAGGTCAGCGCCCTGACCCACTGGTGTCAAGACAACCATCTCACCCTCAACGTCGCAAAGACAAAGGAGTTGATAGTGGACTTCCGGAGGTGCAGAGAAGTACACACCCCCATCACCATCAACGGCGCTGCTGTGGAGAGAGTGAGCAGCTTCCGGTTCCTTGGTGTACATCTGGCTGAGGATCTTACGTGGTCAGTACACACAAACAAAACAGTGAAGAAGGCGCAGCAGCGCCTCTTCTTTCTCAGGAGACTGAAAAGATTCGGCATGAACCCCCGCATCCTCAGGACCTTCTATCACTGTGCCATTGAGAGCATCCTCACTGGATGCATCACCACCTGGTATGGCAACAGCACCGCCTACAACTGCAAAGCTCTCCAGCGAGTAGTGCGGTGCTCTGAACGGATAATTGGAGGTGAGCTTCCCTCCCTCCAAGACATCTACAGGAAGCGGTGCCTGAGGAAAGCGGGGAGGATCATCAAGGACTCCAGTCACCCCAGCCATAAACTGTTCAGACTACTTCCATCAGAAGGAGGTTCTGCAGCATCCGGTCCCGTACCAGCAGACTGAGAGACAGCTTCTTCCACCAGGCCATCAGACTGCTGAACACGTCATAGACACCTCACCTCCACTACTGGAACTTCAACATTATGCACTCCATACTGTACAGTAATGCCACTGTTTTGCACATGTCTCAACTCTGTATATTTTTATATATTTTATTTATTGTTTACTCTATTTAATTTGTAAAATATGTGTACACACACACACACACACACACACACACACACACATGTAGAAAAATATTTAGTATACACATCCAGGAATGCATATACTATTATATATTGTACATATATTTATTAGTTTCAGATGTAGCCATTCTTGTATTTTGCTTGTTTACATTATTGTATTTTGCACAACTCTTTTGCTTGTGAAGCTCGCACACAAGAATTTCACTCACATGTACTGTACCAATTTACCTGCACATGTGATGTGACAATAAAAGTGATTTGATTTGATTTGATTTGAAAAACATGTATTGTTAGAAAGTTCTTAAGGTAACTTCTACATGAGTTATTTTGTTGGGGAAAATTATTCATTGTGGTTCTTATGTAAACCAATTATTCATAATTTTGGTGGGAGTGTAAATAACCCTAAATGCTTTTATTTAGTTCCTTGCACCTTATTTTGGCACTCATCGCTGTTTTCTACTACCAGCTTCCTCTTCGGGTTTAAAATAGTGATGTGCGATACCACTGATTTCCTTTCCGATCCGATACCAAGTAAAATTCAGGGTGGTATCGACGATACTGATCCGATACCGATACTCTGTACAAAAGCTTAATATTTCATTGTATTTCATATATAATTGTATTATGTAATTGTAATAATAATATAATAATATAACTTCATAATGATTCAAGGACATCAGACTTACTTGTTCTTATTGCTTAATAATGCAGAATTATCATATACAAATATAAAAAAAAGTTGTGCGCTATTTGAAAACGTTTCCTGCCTGCAGCACTAAAGGACTCCGTGAGAGACGTCTGTCTCGCCCTAGCAGCACCTGTCCCTCTCCTCCTCTTCAGTTCGCCTCAATATAAGCTCATCATATTCTGTGATATGATTTACTCTGAGGTGTTTGACAAGGTTAGTGGTGTTGCCACAGCACCTCACTGTCTTGCCACATGTATCGCAAACCACGTCTTGGCTGTTTGTGGAGTTAAATACATCCACACATGACTCCATTTACGCTCAGCCATCGTTGTGAGTGTGCACTAGTGATGTGCGAATCATGAACGAATCGTTCAATACTCGAGAATCACTTTACTGACTCGTGAATCATGATTCACAAGCCCAACTGACTCACTGACTCATCCCTGTTGCTGTTAGCAAACTAATTTCATTAGTAGAAATATATCTAGCTTATAATTAAAATTGTGGGGGGAAAAAACAACAGCCAGTTTCTTAATAAAAACATTTCTGCTCTGGACTGGAAGAAAAAACCCTGAGTAGAAAGCTCACATCAAGACAATAGCTCCTTGGTTCACAGTAGCATCGCTCTGCTAACATGCTAACAGCACATTTGAGTTACTCACCCCTCCCTTCCTGTGCGGATTCGTAGTGTAAGCGAATCACTCCTTCACTCACCCCCTCCTTTCCTGTGCTGAATCGTAGCATAAGCGAATCACTCACTCACTCACCCACTCCCTTCCTAAGCTGAATCTTAGCATAAACGAATCACTGGCCCTTTCTCAATTCTCAAGTAGGCGAGTCCGTACTCGCGTTCTCGGCGACTCCGGACTTGCCGAGAACGCACGGGAGTACGGACTTGCCGAGAACACGAGCACAGATTCACGATTTCTACAATTGGAACACCAGTGTACTTGATGATGTCACAGGTCAAGTGTAAAATCAAATGATCTGTCTCTCAAGAATAATGTTGGATCAGTGTTTCAATATTTATGTCTGTGAAGGTTCTCAGTCATCCAGGTCGTCGTAGTATCAATATTTCAAGTTCTTCAGTTCTTTAGAACTGAAGAACTGAAGAACTTGAAAGAACTTGAAACTGAAGCTTCTCGGATGAGAGGTGAAACGTCTTCAAGCAACTTAAAGAAGTCCAGACGCTATTCTTTGCAAGCTCCTTTGACTTTCAATATTTATATCTTTTATTAGATGTTCATGTGGTTTGGTTATTTGCCTTTTGGTTGAAAGTACACTGAGAGAGGACTTTTTGTTAGTGATCTTTATAGTATTTTTTTCATATTAATGTAATTTTTCATCTAATTGATTCTATTTGTGTATGATTGTCAGTCCAAAGAGGCAGAGAGGAAAGAGGGGAATGTGAGGAGAAAGTACAAGGTCAGGAAGAACCAGGTAAGAAAACAGACAGGGAACAGTGACAGGCAAAACAGAAACTGTTAAACTGACAAAGAGAAAAAACCTGATTTTACTCATACAGTCTGGAAGTTGTGTCCTCCCTATATTACAGCTGCTATACAGAATCTGCAAAACAAACTGGGTTGAAATGTTTTTGACCCTCTTTAACAACACTCCAACATTACATTATAATTGATTGGGGAGATTAAAATTAATGATATATCCTTATGTGGTTCAGCCACAACTCTACTAAAACCTCAACCAGTAATAGGTAGGCCAACTTTTGGACCGTCCAGTATTTTTTTTTTTTTTTTAATCCCGAAGTCTCATTGTGACGTGTAAAGTTTATCTTGCCTGGCTGGGCAGCTCTCTGGGTGAGATTAATGGTTTACTTCCATTAAACCTTCAAAACTTCATCAGTAAAGTGTCAGCCTTCATTCGGGGGGGGGGGGGCTACAATTTCAGATGATTTCAAACTGAGACAGGAAAATGCAGCATTTAGGATCAGCTGAAGGCTTTTCAGGGGATTTTTAGGACATCCTCATAATATTGAATTACAGTAGTCCAGCCTATAAGTAACAAATGCATGAACTAGTTTTTCAGTCTGAGATAGGATTTTTCTAATCCTGCTAAGAAACACCCTATTCATTGTCCTCTGCAACATCCTCTACTTTTGTTTTCAGTCGATATCTTTTGTCTTATCAGAGCAATCTTACCAAGTCCCGATGTACTAAACAGAGGAGATCCCAGCTTTCCATAGATATCTCAGGTGTTAGAGTGAAACCTTTTCGCTGCAAAGACGAAGGAAATCAAAAAAAAGTTCAATGGGATGATTCATTTTTCCTCAGTTCTCAGGAGGATAATCCACAAATGGAAGAAAGCAGTCCTACATTTTGTTTAATATGTGCATTGAAAAACATATCCTGGTCAAAGAAGACTCCGAGGTTCCTCACAGTGTTACTGCAGGCCAAGGTAATGCCATCCAGAGTAAGAATCTGCTTAGATACCATATTTTTAAGATTTTCAGGGCCGAGTACAATAACCTCAGTTTGCATGTAGATTTATTTTTCACAGCAGCTACAGCATCCAGAGTCGTTCACAGTGAAGAAGTAAAATTATTAACAAGATAATCGACTTCTGCAGAGAGTATCTCAGGCAGCTGCTCCGTGTGGGCAGAAGATAACAATGGATCAATTATATCCTTTTTAACTTTACTACAGCACTTTCAGAAACAACTTCAGTTTCAGGTCCCTCTTCTGTGGAACCAGCTTCCAGTTTGGATTCTGGAGACAGACACTATCTCTACTTTTAAGATTAGGCTTCACACTTTCCTTTTTGCTAAAGCATATAGTTACTGCTGAATCAGGTGACCCTGAATCCATCATTCAAGCTGCTGCACATCTTTTTTTTTGACTGGTCGTAGTGATCCACCTGGCATTTTTCCTCAATCCAGGCCTGCTGACATCATGTGATGGTGTGAAGCTCAGGCTGTTGTTTGTTGTCATGGAGATTTGTAATCTTTGCAACTTATTGTCAATTTCACGACTTTTAAAACTGATAAATTCATCCGGTGTGTTGTGTCCTCTTGTGTCTTTTTGTGTTTTGGTGCAGATAAATTTAAAGGTCCGGCTCTGACAGCTCAACAGAAACACTGATGCCAGTGTATATTAAGGTTTTTTTGATGGGTTGTGTTTTGGATTTGATCTTTGGCCCTGAAAGCAGAATCTGCAGGTGAGGTCTCTCAGCTCTGTGAGCCTTTCTTCACTTTTCTTTTTATACTACATTTCCCAGGAAGCACCGCAGCACCATGTCCTCTGAGCAGCCCAGCATCAGAATAATGCCGGAAAATGCGGCAGAGTGGCTCCATGTAAGTAAAACCAAGTCCCTCCTCCTCCCTGACAGGTTGCCATGTAATTGGCTGAGAGCAGCGTGGGCTGTCCCTCCTGGTTCCTGCGGTTTGACCTTTGGTCCACCATCCCAGTATCAATCTGGTTCTCCTGGCTGGTTTGATTCAGTTCTAAGCAGTAATTCCTCATACATACACAGACACATTCTCACACAAACACACTCACATAGGCTCAGGTTACCTTCATGATAGTGTCAGAAATTCTGAGTGACTGAAATGTTTTTATTTTAGGGTTTTGTAACAGAGGAACAAATACAGCTCGCATATGTGGAGCTGGAACAAAAAAGTTTCTATTATCATTACCACTGTTATTATATTTTAGTAATACATGTGAATCGTGTAGTTGTGTTAAAATATTGGAAGTGAACTGTTAAACCACAGCTGTAAGTGTACGGCCAGCATGAATGTTTCTGTGATCAAATACTTATAGTAAATAAAATAACATGAATAAAGTTAACAGTCACTGTGGTCCCAGTGTGGACAGGAAGGAGAGATTGTATTTCTTTTATTTTTTCTGATTACTCAAATTCATTGACTTGTATAACTATTTCCTTTTTGTCATAGGACTATACCAAAATAAAAGCTCTGTTACCTTTTAGTTAATCTCATGTTATACTCAGCTCAGGAAATGGAACAATGATCAGATGACTTTTTATTTGTGTTTAAAAGCACAAAGACTTTACAACATGTGAGATTTGGTCTTTGCTCCTGACTGTGACCCACACACCACACGATCAGTGGACTCCTGCTCATAAAGTCAAGTTGAGCTAGTGTGCACTCTGAGCATGTGGACAGATGTACAGGTAACTCAGCGCAGGTAAGTAAAGACCTACATGAGCATAGCTTCTGTAGACCGAGGTGAGATAAGGAGAAGTGTGCAGCTGTCCACATACCCAGCTCAGTCTGATCGATCAATAAGCGATACCCGTTCAGTCAATAATTAACTCCTGTCAGACGCTGTGGCTGCCTCTCTCCCTCCTCACATAGTATTTTTGTCACTGCTGGGCTTCCTTACTTTGACAGAAGCTCCACAGAGACGGAAACATCTGCTGCAGCTTTTTGTCACTGCCTCTGCTCTGCCTCTCAGGTATGAAGCTGCTGCTCTTTCAGCTTCTCTTTGTGCTTGTGCAGCTTTCAGCAGCTTTCTTGAAGTCGCATAGAGTTTCCTGAAGTTTCGGGAATCTTGGAAAACTTCAAGCTGCTGGAGGTGAACGTGGCAGCGCTGCAGAGGAGTGTGTGTTTGTGTGAAGCTGCACAAGTCTCGGTTCAATTCTTCTCTGCAGAGCGGCTGTAATCATTAACATGTGAGCTTCACTGTGAGGTTAGAAAAGCAGCTGCGAGTGCTGACGGTGAACTTTAAACAACCCTCCAAACCTTTAATGAAGCTTTTTATACTTCATTAAAGTTCAGAAAAAGTAAAGGTTCTTCATTTTGAAGCCATCACAGATTCAGAGACTGTCACTCTGTGTATCTCTGCTTTTTCAGTCTCTGTTTACTTTGTGCTGATGATGATGAGGATTACAATGAAGGGAAACAGTTAAACACGCTCACAGTTTGTGGGAGACGGCTGCAGTTATTAACCCTGTCCGCCCTGGAGCTCCTGCCTCTCGTGATATCAGAGCTTTCTCTTGCTTTGGGTCCGTCTGAGGCCCCGGTTGGCATTTTGTTTGACTTTAAGTTTGCTCTTTTCACTCTTGGGTTATTTTGTGTCGTCGGCCTTTCTGAGTGCTATCGTCCTAACAGGAAATAAGAGAACGTTTAATGTTGATGTCATGAGCTCGTGTGTATCGGTTGGGTCACATCCATTCTAAGCTGGATAAACGTTCAGAGAGGATAAAGACATGAAACACTGTAAAAACGTCTGCAGGTCTTTTTTCTCAGGAATGTTTCTGAACTTGTGAATTTTATGCATCGCAGTCACAGCTGATCAAAGTCCCTAAAGTTTGGTTTGCCTATCACCCCTCACATTTCCAGATGTTTCCAGATTTTTCCATCCATTTTATTGATTATCCTCAGTCAGCTGAAGCTCTTTCTCTCTCTTGCTCTCTCTTTTAGTCATGTTGTCCTTGGCCGCCCACTCGCTCTGTGTCAGGGCCACCGGTTACCAACAAAGCCTGCACTCCATAGCAACTGTCATCTCCGGGAACAAAACGTCCAAGTAAGTCTCAACCCACCAGAACGGCTTCTGAGTCCGTTAACTGTCTGACCTTTGAC
The DNA here is from genome assembly GCF_041146795.1 of Maylandia zebra. NCBI lineage: Eukaryota > Metazoa > Chordata > Actinopteri > Cichliformes > Cichlidae > Maylandia > Maylandia zebra. The sequence continues at coordinate 27,222,691 of NC_135181.1, read as the reverse complement.
CCCAGCCCTGTGGCTGTGTGTGCAGAATAGTGAGGGAGAGACTGAAGAAGGAGGTGGAGAAGATGGCGAGTCAGTTCTCCGGGTTCAGACCGGGCCTGGTGGTCCTGCAGGTGAGAGCCTGAAGCGCCCCCTTCTGGATGGAGCGATACTTCAAACCGATTTTTTTCTAACAACCTCACAGTGACCTGATCAGGTCGTTCTCTGAGCTCCGCCATCATAACTCAGACTAGACTTTACCCGGGGCTGCTCTCTGCAGTTTACCTGTGCACACCTGTTGTCACCTGTCAACAAAAAGCAGCTTTGTTTTAGTGTTTGTGACCAGATGAAACCAGTCAACTGAACTTTGACCTCCACTCCCAGCTCAGGCTGGAGCTCCTGGTCCTCTCACACAAACACACAAACATGTGACTGCCTCCCATCTCGTTTCTGTTTACGGCAGAGCAGTGACCAGGTGACGTGTGCACCTCAATGATATAAATGACAGAACATTAGAAACACCTGTGACTGCTGAGTGCGTGGCCATCATTTTCAGTCTGTTTGTGAAAAATGGGACAAACCTCCAAAATCTTACAGCAGTTTAACCTGAGGGGACAAAAACGAGCGACCAAAAATCAAAGAAGTTCTGTCAGTAAAATTAAAAACACGAATGATGTAGAAATAAAAAGCCGCAAATAAGTCGGGAGCAGCTCAGGATCCTCCAGGAGGAAACAAACATGTCAGAGAATGAGAAGGATGCAGGATCCTGCAGGATGGCTATTTTTAACTGTATGTGTGTGTCACAGGTGGGAGACAGAGATGACTCTAACCTGTACATCAGCACCAAACTGAAGGCTGCAGCTGAGGTGACCAACATACACACACTCGTTTTCCTATCTTAGTGAAGACATGTAATTGACAATATTTTCCTTAGTTGCTTACCCTAACTGTTACGAACCATCTCTGCTAGGGGTTAAGGGAGGTAACATAAATGAGATTCTCACGGGGAAGATCGGAGTCGAAAATGTTTTATTACAAAAAAACTCAGAGAACTGAAAAATAATAGCAGCATTTACTACAAACAAACAAACAACCGATGCAAAAACAACTTCCTCGCTTAAAGCTTCAACCAGTAGAAATCAAAATTAGCCCCATGGGCTGTAGCACAACTAACATTACTCAAGAGAATCTCAGTCGAGACAGGGATTTACAAACAAGGTTACCAGACAGAAGCACGCAGACTGCACACTCAGTTGAAAACAGCAGACCCAGAATGAATGTTCTTCAGCCTTTTAAATAGGGATGGGTACCGGTGTCCGGTGCCATGATGGCACCGGTTCTGACATAAACGGTAGTAACCAGACCGAAAAGCAGCGCACATTTCGGTGCTTTATTTCGGTGCGTTTTTTTCCTGAGCTGTGATACACTTTAGATTCTAGCCAATCATTTTACGTTTCCGAGGATAGTAGGCGGGGCCAGGTACGTACGTTCTGTTAGAGCAGAGCTACAGATTAAAAATGTCCAAGGCGAAGCGGTCAAAAGTCTGGCTGTACTTCATAGCAAAAGATGCAAACTCAGCAGCCTGCAACAAGTGCTTTAAGCTGATACTGTGATACTGTCAAAGGAGGTAACACCTCAAATCCGATGAAACACCTGGCGACGCATAGCGTTTTTTTTAAAAGCCCAGAAATGCGCCGTATTTGATAGCTTGCCGCGAGACCTCACACCGAGCACATCTACTGCGGGTGGGTTGCCTGTTATGCAACATCTCCCAAAAACACGAAGAGGAGAGTCCTGGCCCCTAGCCCTGCCAGTGTAGCAGAAATGATGACGGATGATGGTGGCAGCAGCCGTTCTTCTCTGCGTGAGTAGCTAATTTACGTTGAGTAGGCTAACCACGTTATTACATTAATGCATGTAAGGTGAGCTAGCAAACATCATCATAGCTACATGCAGCTGTCTTCTTGTTTGATGGCAGATACTCCCTTCACCCTGGCTAAAAAGGCTAAAATGACCAAAGAAAAAGTGGAAAACAGTTAAACATGAGAGGTTTTTGGACAAAGTTTGTGTTTTTTCCATTGTTTAAGCACTGCTTCCAGCCAAGAGTGATACCATATATGCCCCATAGCTGCAGAAAAGGCTAACATTGTTATCTTTTTACAAAAAACAGCTGAACATGAGAGGTTTTTGGACCAATTTTGTGTTCTCCATTCTTTAAGCACCGGTTTGAGCACCGTTTGAGCACCGGCACCGTTTCAAAAGTACCGATTTGGCACCGGTATCGGATAAAACCTAAACGATACCCATCCCTACTTTTAAAGATGCAAGTGTGCCCAATCAGTCACTGATTGGTCTAGCATCCCTCAGCTGGTCCAATAGACTTTCCCTGGAGGTGCAAGCCACAGGTTCCCAGGCAGCCAATTGTCTGAGTGTGTTGTCACACTCAAATTTGCTTGAAGGAAGTCTGGCTCACTTCTTCCAAGGCTAGGGGCCGTAACACTAACCTTAACCCTCAGCTTAAACCTCAGCCTCAACCTAACCATAACCTCTGGTCCTTCCGTACACACACATGCACACACACACACACACGCACACAGTGGGCTGATGCAGCTTCACTTTGTTTCCTGCAGGTTGGAATTGAAGCCAAACATATCCGGCTGCCGAACACAACCACGCAGGACGAGGTCTTCATGCATCATCTTCATCGTCATCATCTTTTCTCCGTGACGTGATCGAAGGTCTGATTGGTTCTTGTTTTCTGTCGCCCTGCAGGTGCTGCACAGCATCATGTCTGTGAATGAGAACGCGTGCGTACACGGTCTGATCGTGCAGCTGCCATTGGACTCCGCAAACTGCATTGACACTGAGTTCGTCACCAACGCTGTGTCCTCGCAAAAAGACGTAGATGGGTCAGTGAGCGCATCACTTCCTGTGTTCATCACCAAATACTCATCACTAACACTGTGTGTGTGTGTGTGTGTGTGTGTGTGTGTGTGTGTGCAGGCTGAGCTGCATTAATGCAGGTAAACTGTCTCGAGGAGATCTGAATGACTGCTTCATCCCCTGCACCCCCAACGCCTGCATGGAGCTCATCAGACAGACAGGTAGCAGCACACTGGGAACACTGGGAACATTGGGAATTCTGAGAACATTCAGACTGCTGGGAACACTGAGAACATTTAGAACAGTGGGAACATTGGGAATTCTGAGAACATTCAGAAAACTGGGAACATTGGGAATACTGAGAACATTCAGAACACTGGGAACACTGAGAACATTCAGCACACTAGAAACACTGGGAACATTGGGAATTCTGAGAACATTCAGAAAGCTGGGACTATTGGCAACACCGAGAACATTCAGAACATTGGGAACACTGTGAACATTATGTCATTCGTTGAAAGTGGCGGATGCGTCTCCTGGGGATAAACGGTGGTTAGGTGTAAAGACCTGCTGCAGACACATAATTGTAACCACATGATTGTAAATCTGAAATCATGTGTTTGTTGTTCATCAGACATACAAACATCATCACTGACAGTTCCAGTAAACACCTTTGCCTGTGACTTCCTGTACCTGTGCAGGCGTGTTTGTGGCGGGGAAGCACGCGGTGGTTATTGGTCGCAGTAAAATCGTTGGCGCTCCGATGCACGACCTGCTGCTGTGGAACCATGCCACTGTGACCACCTGCCACTCAAAGACACCTGACCTACCTGAGCAGGTAACAACATGCAGATACGAAATAAATCATGAAATGAATAAAAGCTAACCTAAAAAGCAAAATTAAAAAGTTAAAATTCAAACAAAATCACCTTTAAAATCAAACAGAACAGATTGCCTCCATCACTCAAACACTTCTTGCGTCTGCAGGTGGGCCGGGCTGATATCCTAGTGGTGGGGGCCGGCAGAGCAGAGATGGTGAGAGGAGAGTGGGTGAAGGAGGGTGCCGTGGTCATTGACTGTGGAATTAACCATGTCCCCGGTATCAGCATCCCCTTACGCTTATTGACTTCCTTTTTCCAGCCAGCAGCTTGTTTTTTTTTTCTTTTCTTTTAACCAATCAGAAGCAGGATTGTTTCCACAGGAACCCCAGCTGGGTGGAAACAATCCTGCGAGTGAATCAATCCTAAAATGATCTGCAGTGGAAAATATAAACCAATGACCAAGTTTAGCTCTGAGCTTTAAAACTGTAATTCTTTAAAATGATTCACTCTGTGACCTTTGACCCCTGCTACAGATGAGACAAGGCCCAGCGGTAAGCGAGTGGTTGGAGACGTTCACTACTCCTCCGCCAGTCAGAGAGCAGGATACATCACACCTGTTCCAGGAGGGGTGGGGCCAATGACGGTGGCCATGCTCATGGAGGTATTTATTTTATTTTATTTTATTTTATTTATTTATGTTTTTATTTTTGTTTTACTTTTCAGTCTCATCAGATTTTACTCTTTTACTTTTGAGCATTACATACTTTTATTTTTTATCAAATTCAAATGAAATCAAATCATTTTAGATGCATGAATGACAAAAACTTAAAACAGGTTAAATGATCTCCTCATAAGAGCTCTTTCATCCAATCAGACACAGCTTTTGTGGTTCTGTACATTACCACAATTAATTTTAAAGGAAACAAGTCAGATCCAGTTGAAGTGTAGACTTTCAGCTTTAAGTTGGGTTGAACAAAAAGATTGCATAAAAAGGCGATAAATATTTTTTAACACAATTCCTTCATTTCAGGGCTCAGACGTAATCTGACAAATTAAATAAGTGAAAATAAAATATTCATTTCTAACTTGGTTGAAAACTTATTGCTGGCACTGACAACCTGAAGTCATGGACATCATGAAGTGAAATGCTCGGTTGGGTTAAGATCAGCTAACTGACTTGGTAATTCATGAATTTTCCACTTTGCTTTAATAAACTCCTGGATTTTGACTGTATTTTTGGGTTATTGTCCATCTGTATTATGAAACACTGTCCAATCAACTGGACTTCATTTAGCTGGATTTGAGCAGACAGTTTGTCTCTGAACACCTCAGAAATCATTTAGCTGCTTCAGTCCTGTGTCATATCATCAATAAACACTAGTGTCCCAGTGCCACTGGCAGCCATCACACTGCCTCCATTGTGTTTTAATCAGAATCAGAATAGTTTAATCATCCCTAAGGAAATTATGTTGGTTGCAACCACTTCAAGACAATAACAGTAACAGGCTGAACTAAATTAAATAATACAATATTTTAGAACAAAATATAAGAAATAGGTCCAATATATACAAATATGACTTTTACAGGAGGAAATTGTGCAAAATGTGTGCATGATGTAGTATGCTTTGGATCATGAGCTGTTCGGCACCGTCTCCCCACCTTTTTCTTAAACTCATCTGTCCAAAGAATGTTTTTCCTGAACTGTGCTGGCTTTTTTAGATGTTTTTCAGCAAAGTCCAGTTTAACCTTTCTATTCATGAGGCTTACAAGTCGCTTGCACCCTGCACTGAACTCTCTGTATTTACTTTCATGCAGTCTTCTCTTTATGGTAGACTTGGATATCCATACTTTTACCTCCTGGAGAGTGTTATTCACGTGGTTGGCTGTTGTGAAGGGGTTTCTCTTCAATGATTCTGTAATCATCCACCACTGTTGCCTTCCGTGGATGTCCAGGTCTTTTTGCATTGTTCACCAGTGCTTTTTTTCTTTCTCGGCATGTACCAAAACTGTAGATTTTGCCACTCCTAATATTGTATTCTCTAATGTTTTTATTCTGTTTTCACAATTTAAAGATGGCTTGTTTCACGTGTATGGAGAGCTCCTTTGACTGCATGTTTTCTGCTCAAGAAAAATCTTCCAAATGCAAGCACCGCACCTCAAATAAACTCCAGGTCTTTTATCTGCTTAATTGATAATGACATGAAGGAGTTGCCCACACCTTCCCATGAAATAGCCTTTTAGTCAACTGTCCAATTACTTTTTATTTTAAAAACAAGTTGGCACATGTTGAGGAGCTGATACTCCTAAACCCATCATCCAATTTGAATGTGGATACGCTCAAATGAAAGCTGAGGGTATCCACATTATGTCCATGTTCGTCATATAACTATAATTGGAATATGTTTCAGTAAACAGGCAAAAAAAAAAACTCTTTTTTTGTGTCAGTGGCCAAATATATATGGACCTGACTGTATGCTATATGTGCAGAACAAAGTGAAAACAGTAGAAAACATGGAGCCTGATGGTCTAAGATTTAATAGGTACAAAAGAAAATTGTCTGCATATCGGCTGATCTAGTTCAGTTGAAAATGTAAGCAGCAACTTGGGAAACAAACACACAAATCTGAGGAGTTTCGAAAATGGGGAAATGGGGTGAAAATGGGGGTGGTCTTAAAATCGGAAGATTGGGAGTGTTGGCAGGTCTGACGGTTAATCGGTTCCTATTGTGGTTTTTCTTTAATCGGTTCCTATTGTGGTTTTTCTTTGTTTCAGAATACGGTGCAGAGTGCTCAGCGCTTCCTCCTGAAGTTGAGGAGATGAAACATCGACACTGACGGGTAAAACTCGGCTCAAACTTTCAAATTCCAACCAGGGTTTCCTCTAAATTCATCAGAACTAATTTATTGTCATGATCAGTTTTTGTCACTGAAGGACACTCTGCAACCAAAAAAACTGCACATGTATAAATGATTAAATGTATTTTTGTTTGGGTTCTTATAACTGACAGTTTCTTCACTTTGTTTGTATCCCTGTAGGCAGACAGCTGTGGACAGGTGAACAGCTCATACACAGAGATGACATCGTCAGAATGAAAGCAGAAACACTTCTTGTTTCAGAGGCTGAACTCGTCCGTATTTTTTCTTTTGTCTTAATTTTTTTCTGTAATTTATTTCCTGATCTGAGAGATTTCTGACGTCTGTCAAAGTTTGACTGTGACTCCAGCAGGACCTCAGAGTTCAGACGCACTGAGCTCGATGAGGCTGTGGGTGCTGCGCTTTCCTGCAGTATTAAACCAGGTGTAAGTACATGCCCAGCATTTATTTATTTTCATTCTTTTGTTACTTTGATTTTTAAATAGTAAAAATCTTTTACCTTCTTGTATAAAAAAATCTCTGACAGTAACAGTTTCTGTACTTTCAGTTTAAAAGAAGTGATGGATAAGAACTCCGTGGGGCTTTTATTGTGAAAAGCTGCAACTTTGACTCAATTGAGCTTCATATGAACATCCTTGCATTCAAGGATGTTCATATGAAGCTCAATTGAGTCAAAGTTGCAGCTTTTCACAATAAAAGCCCCACGAAGTTCTTATCCATCACGTGTTCACCTTCAAAATCATCAGCAGCTTTGTTTGCTCAGGGATCAGAGGTTGTTGTCATGGAAACATCGTCAGCTGCTTCCTGCTGGCAACTGAAGTCAGGCAGACTAACCAGAGATTTATGAAGGATCAATGTATTGGTTATTGGCAGAAAAGATCATATAATATTATTTTATTAGAACACGTGTTTGAGGTTTCATCATGCAAATAACGTGTAAATCTGAAAATTTACTTCTAATTGTACTCTGTCTAAATGAAGTGTTCAATAAAGTTAAGTATTCAAACTCATTTATACATTCTGTTATTTTTATTAGAGACACAAACCTGAAGAACAAAAACATCTGGCCGCATATAAAACATGGATGACTGCGAGAAACAATGCACACTAAAATGTTTGTCATCTGTCCCCAAATCTGACGGATATGACCAAAATCTTCAAAATAAACTCCCTGCTTGACTCAGAGCTGAGAGCAGAGACTCAAGCTGTGTCCCAAAACGTAGGCTGCATCCTTCGGAGGCCGCATTTGAAGGCCGATTACGTCACAGCCAGGCGACGAAGGCTGTCCCAATTCGTCGACTCCTTCAAATGTGGCCGACAAATGCGTCCTTCATTTCCCCGAATTTGAAGGACGGGTCGGGTGTGTCCTTTGTGGCCCACCATATATCCCAGAATTCATTGCCCGGCCCAGCCAATTCCAGTTTTCAACAACGGCGGCCGCTACTAAGTTTTAATATTACTCTTATTACTCTTTCTGGGTCACAAAAATAAATTTGAACATATTTTCAGGCAAGAATGTAGTTGAGTAACCTGCTTGGTTTTTCAAGACATCACATATTTGCAGAAGTGCTCTGACGTTTTCGGAAATGTCTGTTACCCACCCGCTCAATAGCTAGCCGGGGGGTTCAATCGTCACTCGAACCAGCAAGAGCAGCGGACTCCTGGCTTCATCGTTTTCAGACCCCTGCTGTCTTTCGTTACTCAGGTTAAACATGATATATAAGTCACTCCGATAACTTAAAAATGTTTGGCTTTTTTCTGTGTTTTTTTTGTTCCGGAGTAAATCTGTTTGGCTGAGATCAAAGTTATTAGATTAGATTAAATAAAACTTTATTAATCCATCGGGTGGGTTCCTCCGGGATTTTCACAAAGCTGAATAAACGTCAAACAGAAAACGGATTACACAGAAGTGTGAGACGGTCGAGAATTTACCCCAGTGTCCTGTTGTATTTTAGATAGCAAGGAGCAGACGGCTGAGTTTATTAAACTCCACCGAGACAGCGGTGGCATAAATCTGAAGGCTAGACTGTCCCATTTCACAGCCTCGCACTTCCGGCCTTCTTGGTCTTCGAAGGACCTGGCCCACATTGACTGCGAAGGCAGGGTCCTCCGAAGGATGCGGCCTACGTTTTGGGACACAGCTCAAGGCAGGCCAATTACGTCACAGTGACGCGATGAAGGGTGTCCCAATTCGAAGTGTACTTCAAATGCGCCCTTCATTTTCCCAAATTTGAAGTGTAGTCTGGCATAGACTTCATGGTCCCATACATCCCACAATTCATAGCGCGGCGGTGAGTGTGGATATTTTGTTCGGAAAAAGATGGCAGATGCCTGAAGCGCAGCGGCCGAAGAGCAATGTTCCCTCTAAGCTGCGCACGTGCGCAATTGTGCACTGCTGGCATGGTCTCTGCGCACAGAAAATCTGCGTTGCGCACAAAAAAAATCTAACCCAAATTGAAATTGTTGGGAGATTTTGAGTTTTGTGTTATGTTTATTTGTAGCTTCATTTAAAGGAAGAAGAGCATATGAGTCGTACAACTGCAGGAAAGGGAAGTGAGACATTGTGTGAGAAAATATGTGCTGTGACAGCAAAACAGCTACCTCCTGTTTCAACAGATAGCTAACGGTTTTTCCTTTTAAGGAGTTGTTATTGAATTCTATATATGCCACGCCTGTTGTTGTTTGAGTATAAATAAAGGATGTACTGAGAGCCCCGCGCGATTCCTCTGTGACACACACACAGTGCACACGTTGGTGCAGAGATCGTGTCGGGGCATCGCCCATGTACATGTAAAAATCTTTGAGTCTGTGTTTCTTGCCTCCTAAGAGTTTTCTCCGCACAGAAATTACAATTAATACTGTCACAACCCGGCTCAAAGGAAGTGACAAGCAAGTGGGAGACCACACACAGGCTTTTAAACATTGTAAGATATATTTAATGAAAATAAGGTGAAGCAACTTCAACACAATTTAAAGGACAAAACAGCCATAACTGAAGCCTCAAATGAACTTGATGGGTGCCAGACGGAGAGAGTCAAGGTGTCTTTATACATTGGGACTGGCCTTCTTAGGTGTGCTGCATCTATAATTTGGTCAGCTCCACCTACCTGCAAGAAACAGGTAACAGAAAAACCAAAACACAAGGCCAGCCCACTGGCTGTCACAATACTTTAACAATTCTGTTTTGCAGTGTTAGTCAGTAAGTGACTGGCTGCTCCCGTATGGGATTAGAACGATGCCATCTTATCCCATAGTCCAGCCAATAATGTGATTCACATTCGTATATACACAGCTAATCAACGTCGTTGGCAGGCTATGACAGCGTCCTTATGTGCCGACACCAGTGTTTTAGCTAGCAAAGCGGCGTGGCTGATGTGGAGTGAAGCCACGTTAATGACAACGCGTACAACCATTGGAGATGTGAGCAGGACAGATGGAACAATTGACGGAAAAAATGTGGACTTTATACCAGTTTTTAAATTGTGTTGATAGGTCACATAAAACCAGAGTTATGATAAAAAATATCTGCAATGTTTGTTTTTTTCCTGAATACTATCATTGTTTATATTTACTGCAGGAAGAAACGGTAAAAACTGTGTTTTATAAGGAAAACACTCTCCGCCTGTGAGCAAAAACAAAACCAAAAAACTCCCACCCTTTCCTATTGGTGGAAAAATGTACCATGTCGACCAATCAAAAACTGATATGGCAACATGGCATTTAGTTGTTTAGGAAGGGGGAAGTTTTAGGAATGACAGCAATGTTTTGAGATGTGAGAGATTTGCGACGTTTAGCGAAAATCTTGTGTAGTTAGTGTGTAGTGTAGTCAATAATTCTGTTGTGTGTGACAGAACAATGAGGCAACTACTGAATGTTACAGGTGGTACAGGAGTGATACATCTCCTGTTGTCAGGCCTGCAGGTATCAGGCTGTTGTTCTCCTTTATATCATAGTGGACAGAAATACATTTTTGGAGTGGCACAAATAATTTGTGTGGCATCAAATTTGATGCAGAACAGCTGATTGTTCTGTAAATAGTTTGAAATGTTTATTTAAAAAAACGCTTTGGCTGCATTTTTAGGTAAACAGCTGAAAAAAACTTTGTTGTTTGCAAAACTCAGTTACTTTTTTTGAAGGAGTAACTATATAATTAATTTCCCAACATTTGTCATTACATACTGTATTTTGCAGACTGGGCATTACAGGACTCAGAGCTGTGATAGCAAGTCAGAGCTTTATAAAAAAAAAAAAAGAAAGCCGTGTTTTCAAAATTGGAGTTATTTTTACTTCCAATAGTGTTAACATACTACACAGGTCATGAATAACATTTTTTTTTTAAATTTTCATTGTAAGTCGGCTAAAGCAGTTAATTAAAAGTAGACTAACATAAATGTAAATGCTGTAATTTGATTATTTTAATAAACCATGTAACTTGGATGGATTCGATGCTGGCGTGACCACAGTGCACACGTCTGCTGTTGCTCACAGTGGTCCAAGGGACTGCTCAGGGAGTTTGTGTGTTCCCTCAGACACATGAAAAATTAGAGGGAACATTGCCGAAGAGTAAACTTTCAAAAGTAAGTACTGAATATTATGTCACTTATTTATGTGCGAATGTTTAATAATGAAGAACATTAAAACATTACTGTTGGCCACATGTCGGCAAAGTTATGTGACATTAGTGATGCTAGTACTTGCAGTGTTAACTTGGTTTTAAAGCCTTTACTTTATACGCCGTTCAATAGTTGGCCTTAATCTTACAGAGAATGTGATGATTTTATGGATAATTAAAGTCAGTCATATATCCACAAACACAACAAGCTGAAAGTCAGTGATGCTGCTCGGTTTGCAGTCCTGAATATCACGGCACAAGCAGGATTCACTGCACTGTTAATGTTAGTTATGTTATATTGCTGCCTCTGTTCGGTGGTGTCGAGCCAAATGGACTTTAACTTATGTTTGAACGAACTGATGGTTCACTCGTTAAGCTGATAGAAAGATGCTTTAATCACAGGAGTCACACATGTGTCCACTGTACCATCTGGGAACTCTTCTTGTTTAGTACTCGTAATAACACAAACACTAAATCCTCCTGTTTTAGCAGTGTATACACCTGAGACTGTCACCTGTCTGTCTGTCCTGCACTCTCTCTTCTTTTCTTTCTCTCTGATTGTGTAATAAAAGTCTGAACATGTATTTATAAGTCACACTTGTGTTTGAATGCTGCAGCTTATCACACATTTGATTTCCATGTGTGACAACTGCAAGTGTCCAGAGTGAGGACAGACTGAGGGACCCACTGCTGCACATCATCTGTGAGGCTTTGCACCCCTGATGATCCACCAGGACAAACTCAGCAGTGTGTGAGGAAGAAGAGGAGGAAGAGCCAGCAGCAGCTGACAGATGGAGAGAATAGACAGACTGTTCCCTGTTTGTGAAGGACTGCTAGAAAAGTTTAAAATAACTGTCTGTCCTGAATCCGTCTTATTAGGTAATGTTCAAATAATTTTATCATTCCAGTGTTTTCAGTGTGGGAGAAAGTACTCAGGGCCTTCAAGTTACACACTATGAAAGGCAGCAACAAGTTTAATACTCAGAAACCTAAAGTATGTATCAGCAGCAGAATGGACCTAAAAATAAATGTTTGTTTCAGTTCTATGAAGCTTTGAGTATTTTGGATTAGTAGTACTGCTGTGTTTGTTGCATCATATTGTTGTAATTGTTTATATGCTTTATATATTCTGAGGTAAGTTGATCTACAGTGTTACATCATATTCTATAAGGATGTTATGTGTTTGTATACTTTCTGCCCAGTTTGACCCATTTAGCAGAAGTCAGCCTGTTTAAGGCTCTGATATCTGTTCTGTATGACTTAAAGCAGTTATGACATGGTCTGATTTTCTCACCCAATAAAGGAATATTTAATATATCAGTCTACTCTTCATTTTATCAGAAACAGTTTTCACAGCTCCTACATTTTCTTTTAGCACATATATGTAGGCATTGAGCCAAATGTAATAATGCCAACAAATTAAACGAACAATATTTGTCTCTTATATATAATACATCTGTACATACACTGTCAAAGATACTTGTCTTTGAGTGAAGATTTAAGGTGATAGGAAATACAAATAACTGCAACTTGAATCTTTGACCCAGAGTTCACGCTCACTGCTGTAATATATCCTGTAATATATATATATATATATATATATATATATATATATATATATATATATATATAAACACCCAGCACGCCCCTGCGGGCGGTTTATCCTTCAAGCTCGGGTCCTCTACCAGAGGCCTGGGAGCTTGAGGGTCCTGCGCAGTATCTTAGCTGTTCCCAGGACTGCGCTCTTCTGGACAGAGATCTCCGATGTTGTTCCTGGGATCTGCTGGAGCCACTCGCCTAGCTTGGGAGTCACCGCACCTAGTGCTCCGATTACCAGGGCACCCTGACGAAAAGTGGGCTACTGGAACAAGAAGGCATCGGTGGGCAAGAGACGAAAACAGGGCGTTGTTGGAATGCTACTATGCAAGTAACCCCGGCGGAAGGGGCTACATGAATAGGATATATATATATATATATATATATATATATATATATATATATATATACACACATATACACAGTGGGGCAAAAAAGTATTTAGTCAGCCACCGATTGTGCAAGTTCCCCCACTTAAAATGATGACAGAGGTCAGTAATTTGCACCAGAGGTACACTTCAACTGTGAGAGACAGAATGTGAAAAAAAAATCCATGAACCCAAAAGGGAGGATTTGTAAAGAATTTATTCGTAAATCAGGGTGGAAAATAAGTATTTGGTCAATAACAAAAATACAACTCAATACTTTGTAACATAACCTTTGTTGGCAATAACAGAGGTCAAACGTTTACTATAGGTCTTTACCAGGTTTGCACACACAGTAGCTGGTATATATATATATATATATATATATATATATATATATATATATAAAAACACCCAGCACGCCCCTGCGGGCGGTTTATCCTTCGAGCTCGGGTCCTCTACCAGAGGCCTGGGAGCTTGAGGGTCCTGCGCAGTATCTTAGCTGTTCCCAGGACTGCGCTCTTCTGGACAGAGATCTCCGATGTTATTCCCGGGATCTGCTGGAGCCACTCGCCTAGCTTGGGGGTCACCGCACCTAGTGCTCCGATTACCACGGGGACCACCGTTACCTTCACCCTCCACATCCTCTCGAGCTCTTCTCTGAGCCCTTGGTATTTCTCCAGCTTCTCATGTTATATATATATATATATATATATATATATGTATATATATATATATATATATATATATATATATATATATATATATATATATATATATATATATATATATGTATATATATATATATATATATATATATATATATATATATATATATATATATATATATATATATCATAATAACCTGAGGATATATTACAGCAGTGAGCTTGAACTCTGTGTCAAAGATTCAAGTTGCAGTCATTTATATTTCCTATTACCAAAGTGAGATGACTTCAGTCTCATGAACAACATGAGTAAATTGTTATTTACTAGCTAATCTTAAAATGACTGTTCACTACAGAAATTAAGCCCAACAATCATGTTTTTACAGTCCCATGGTCTCAGCCTCAGATACTCAACAAATTAAAGTGATCTCATCAGGGGCGATTCTAGGATTAGGGCTTTGGGGGTGCTGAGCACCCAGGGAACTGCCCAGCCAGGCAAGATAAACTTTACACGTCACCATGAGACTTCTGGAATAAAAAAAAATACATATCCAGGGCTCTAGAGTGCGACCAATTTGGTCGCAAATGCGACCAAATTTTTCAGTGGTGCGACTAAAAATAAATATTTGGTCGCACAGGTGCGACCAACTGTTCCGGTAACAAAAAAAAAATCTCTGTAACTCTCCGTGTGGTCAACAACAGACACACATTATGCCCCTATCGTGGACTAAACCAATCAGAGATAGTCAGGGGCGGGACCTCTCTGATTGGCCGTGGTCCAGTTGAAAGTGCAGGTGGAAGAGAGAGGTGAGTAGCTTGAATAAAGCGATATCAATTCATTAACGGATTCCACACAAAGACCTAAACACGGAGCGGACCCAACACATCAGAATCAGCTTCATCTTTCTCGGCTTTCTCACCCGACGGCCTGAACACGGACACGCTGTCGGAGCTTAGCGATTCTTCGGGTCCGCGCTGTGTTTACGTCTTTTTGCGCTGATTCTGAGCTGCAGGTTTTGCCTCTCTCCAACCAAAATTCACCGAGCCTGCAGCAAAAGAAGCAGCAAACTGCGCTTCACATTTGATCAATGTCGTCATGAATTCCCTCTGACTTTTGCTGTTTTGCTTCCACCACGATAAAAATCACACTTCCTGCACAGCTCTCTCTCTCTCTGTACTTCAGGAACAGTTTCCCGTCTCAAATCTGTTTTCTGCATTATTCATTCGCTTATTACCCACCAGTCTAGCGTTGTTTACAGCGCTTTTTCTTTTTTCACTTAAATGACCTCGGACAAGAAAGCCTAATTTCTGCTGTTCAATACTGAAGAAATTTAAATTTCTTAAAATTATGCAAAATTGCAGAATATTTTTAAGGTTATCTGCTATAAAAAGCCAGACCAGGAAAATCTCCTTCATGTTTTCCTGTGTTTTATTCTCAGTTACTTTCACACAAAGGCATCTGCTGTGATTTTCACAATTCTGATGAAGTCTCATGTGTATCAGTACTGATAAATGATCAGAATTATAATATTTCTGACTGTCTGAGGCTAAATTGAATCAAATCAGGACTTTGAGAACCGGAATTGAATGGATTATAGAAATCAGTGATGATACTCAGCCCTAGTGAGCAGCCTAGGCCTGAGAGAAGTGGATGTACTGTAGCTGTGGGTAATAAGAAAAGATGAAAAGAACTATTGATAACTTTTTTGTTAAGTTAAGGCCTGATCTGTCTGAAATTCATAGCCAGTGCTCTGACACGGTGCCATCAATATTTGAATGCTGAAAAAGCACATTATATGCTGCAGTAAATGCACTGCCCAAGTGTCCCCTCTCCCCACGGCCTTTCAGCAGCAGACAGCAGCAAACAGGTCGTCAGAGGAGGCCAAGATGATGATTAAGTTTTTAACATTTTCTACAATATTGACAAAGCACTTTAAGCACAAGTTTGTTAGTTAATAATTTAGAAATTAATATTGTCTGTATGGACTTCCCCCCCCAAAGAAAGTGCACATGTAAAACTGCGGTGTTAAGCGATGCGGTTGAAAAATTTGAGTGCGCCTAACTTTTGTGCCGGTACGCCTAAATTTTTAAAGTTAGGCGTACCGGTGCGCCCATGTCAAAAAGTTAGTCTAGAGCCCTGATATCCTAACCTTAATTACTGGGGGAGGATAATTAATAATGCTCATAGTGAGTAAAAAGTCAACAGTATAATACAGATACATAAAAAAAAAACCTCCTCCCAAAGCAGAATAAATTATTACAAAATATTGATAAAAAAACTATAAAAATGGAGGCAACTTTGCCTGTGGTAGAATGTATCAAATGTATGAAAAAATCTTTACTGCAGATACTAATTTTATGTTGTAAGATTTATGAGTGTCATGCTTTCATAGTGGTACTTGGGAGAGCTTGACATTTTCTCAGGTGGTACACACTGTAAAAAATTTGAGAAACACTGATAAGGTAGGTGTATGTGTGCTTTTGGAAAACATTTAAAGCTGCTGTACAGAATCTTTGAAACAAGTTAGCTTAAAACATTTTTAGAATATAAACAGAGCATCTGCTTCTCTTTACAGCTCCTCACTCCACCAGGGCTGTTTGGCACTTTCTGATAGTGTGCAAATGTGATCTACGTACTGCGGCAGTCATACAGACAACTGGACGGTCCAAAAGTTGGCCTACCTATTACTGGCTGAGGTTTCAGTAGAGTTGTGACTGAACCACACATCAGTGGGTTTTGGTCAGTGGGTTTTGGTCAGTGGTTGTTCATCAATGGTCATGAGAATCTGCATAATTAAGATTAAGGAACTGACCTCCCAGCCCATTGTTCCTTAGGTGAGCTGGTTTCAGTCATTATGCAAATCAAATCACTTTTATTGTCACATCACATGTGCAGGTACATTGGTACAGCACATGTGAGTGAAATTCTTGTGTGCGAGCTTCACAGGCAACAGAGTTGTGCAAAATACAATAATGTAAACAAGCAAAATACAAGAATGGCTAAATCTGAAACTAATAAATATATGTACAATATATGATAGTATATGCATTTCTGGATGTGTATACTAAATATTTTTCTACGTGTGTGTGTGTGTGTGTGTGTGTGTGTGTGTGTGTGTGTGTGTGTGTGTGTGTGTGTGTGTATACACATATTTTACAAATTAAATAGAGTAAACAATAAATAAAATATATAAGATAAAATATACAGAGTGAGACATGTGCAAAACAGTGGCATTACTGTACAGTATGGAGTGCAAAATGTTGAAGTTCTAGTTGTGAGGGTGAGGTGTCTATGATGTGTTCAGCAGTCTGATGGCCTGATGGAAGAAGCTGTCTCTCAGTCTGCTGGTACGGGACCGGATGCTGCAGAACCTCCTTCCTGATGGAAGTAGTCTGAACAGTTTATGGCTGGGGTGACTGGAGTCCTTGATGATCCTCCCCGCTTTCCTCAGGCACCGCTTCCTGTAGATGTCTTGGAGGGAGGGAAGCTCACCTCCAATTATCCGTTCAGAGCACCGCACTACTCGCTGGAGAGCTTTGCAGTTGTAGGCGGTGCTGTTGCCATACCAGGTGGTGATTCATCCAGTGAGGATGCTCTCAATGGCACAGTGATAGAAGGTCCTGAGGATGCGGGGGCTCATGCCGAATCTTTTCAGTCTCCTGAGAAAGAAGAGGCGCTGCTGCGCCTTCTTCACTGTTTTGTTTGTGTGTACTGACCACGTAAGATCCTCAGCCAGATGTACACCAAGGAACCGGAAGCTGCTCACTCTCTCCACAGCAGCGCCGTTGATGGTGATGGGGGTGTGTACTTCTCTGCACCTCCGGAAGTCCACTATCAACTCCTTTGTCTTTGCGACGTTGAGGGTGAGATGGTTGTCTTGACACCAGTGGGTCAGGGCGCTGACCTCCTCCCTGTAAGCCGTCTCATCACCGTTGGTGATAAGACCCACCACTGTAGTGTCGTCCGCAAACTTCACAATGATGTTGGAGTTGTTAGTGGCTGTGCAGTCGTAGGTGTAGAGTGAGTACAGGAGAGGGCTCAGTACACACCCCTGTGGAGCACCAGTGTTCAGTGTGACGGGGGATGAGGTGATGCTGCCCAGTCTGACCACTTGGCGTCTGTCAGACAGGAAGCTAAGGATCCAGCTGCAGAGGGAGCTGCTCAGTCCTAGATCCTGCACTTTTTGAGACTGATCCAACATTATTCTTGAGAGACAGATCATTTGATTTTACACTTTTACCTGAATGTGGCTCCTTTTTTGAATAAACTTCCTTATATCCATTATGAACCTGGCTGTCGCTCTGTACACACACACACACACACACAACAGGAGTTATAAGGCTAATGGGCATTCAGTCAGTTAGCTAGTTAGTATCCATTTCAAACAGGACAGTGGTAACAACAGTAGGTTACGGACAATTTTAAGTTTTAGATTTTAAATAGGCTATATACATTTCAGTGGGAGCAACAGGACAGTCAGATGTTGCTGATTTTACTACAGAGTAGGGCGGATTGTAGGGTAGCAAACATCGACGGAAAAGTTTTCAACACTGCAGGTTACCTGGTGTAATGTTTTTCAGCTAAAAAGAAACATGGTCTGACTCCTACCTAACTATATAAAGAGTAACTGAAGGTTAAATGCAGCTAACATGTCCAGGCACTTACACCTCCGCTCTGCTGCGTCTCAGCCACAATCGCTCTGGCAGCAAGGGCAGTGTTGCCAACTCCTCAGTAAGGAAAATCGCTATTGGTTGTCCTAAAAGTCGCTAGAAGTCGCTCAATGATGTCATCGCCTAATTTGCATAATTGGTCATGCTAATAATTGTAACCTACATTGTTGGAGAGAGAAATAACATCGTGGAAGAGACAACGTGAGTAAAAAACGTCCTAAATGCATTTAGAATTTATTTAGAACTACAAATTTAATTTATTTTAGCAATTATTGTTTTTTTTAATGTCACAATTCCAATTCGCACAGATGGCTCATCTGCTCACAGACCAGAGGAGGTGAGAAAATGCATTTTTAAGGAGCTCCATTCATCCTCGAGTTCACATGGTGAGAATGGTTATATGTTTATGTCCTCATAAAAGAAACCAAAGAGCTCATCATTTGACCTTCAGTACAGAGTTTAGCTCATTAGTCTCTGCTCTTTTGTGATGTCACTTCCAGCTGCTCTGACCTCTAAATAGCCTTTTCTTCCTCTCAGTCTGCTTTCTGATTCAAACACTCACCTGTCTACGCCTGAGCTCATTACATCAGCTGGTCTTGACCTTTGGCCACGCCCTCTGGTTTTTTTACACCTCTTTTCTGTGATTGTCCTTTCCTTGTAGAAATCATTTCTAAACCGTGGCTTTAAGAAGAGATGCGAAGTTTCTAAGAGGAGGAAGATCATATTTATTTAAACCATCACTACAACTGAAAAGCAGAACATGTGACTTTATACAGAGCAATAATTCATGAGCAGAGCCTAAGGTGGCGAGAGAACTGAGTTGTGACTCTCAGGTAGAAAGGTAACCTTTATCTAGTTGATCCAGAGAAAAACGGACTCTGTATGATCATTCAGCTGTTGATCTCCTCCTCCAGATGTTGATCCCTTCCTGCAGGTGTTGATCTCCTCCTGCAGGTGTTGATCTCCTTCTGCACGTGATCCATCATGGCTTGTCAGCGTCTTCGTGTCATCTTTTAGCTCCAGTTTGTTCTCCGCCTGACATAAAGTTCTGCGCAGACACTCACTCGGGTATGCAGCGCCTCCTCCCTATATCTGCCTCCTCCCCGTCCTCAGCATGGTCTCGCTGGACACAGTTTGCGGTGCTCTGTTGTTCTCTGGTCAGCTGATCCACAGCGGCATTCACGGCAGCTCGGACCAGCGTGTAAGCCATCTGAAGCAGCTGCTGCTCGCTGTGGTCAAAACCGAGGAGGTGGAGGATAAGCTGGATAAGGTGGGGATAAGGTGAGGAAGAGCTGCCCTCCCAGCACTCCTCCTCCTCTTCCTCCTCCCTCTCCTGGGGGCAGAGCTCAATTCGAATGAACGGACCGTTTGCCGGTGCCTGAAGGGAGGAGGAGAAGGTCTGGAATGAGCTCTGAAGCTTCTTATGGAGGAATGACCCAGCGTCCGCAGAGTCACTGAAAACCTTGAGTGGTCTCCCCACGGTGATGTCATCGACCTCACCAACTCTTTGGAAGGTCTCTGGTCGATGTTCCTTCACCTCCTCATACATTTCTCCTGCTGCTGGTTCTCCTGGATTCCCAGTTGCAGCTCGATCCTGTGCCGCCTCCACGCTAGTCTCCACTATGACAGTTTCCTGAACAGTGTCCGTCTGAGCCACTCCCACCGCCACCATGTCTTCCTGTGGGCGCCTATTTCTTCCTCTGATGAAGAACCTGTGCAGCTTTTTCTGGGCCTCCCCCTGCACCTCCTCCCTCTGCTGGTATGATGAATTCCTGGACTTCCTGAACTTTGGCCATGCCCTCTTGTTAGCTCTCTTGTCCTGTGACTGAGGCTCCACCTCTGAATTGTGCTGCTGCTCTGGTTGTTTCTCGACTTTCTTCTGTATACTTCTGATGCAAATGAGCTCCGAGGAGAACCTCCTCCACCACCTGCACCTCCTCCTGTTTCTGCAGTGCCCCCTGCAGGTTCCTGTGGGTGGGGGCCTCTCCCTCCAATCCACTGAATTTTTTGAGGTCAGCTCCTCTTTCAACTGTGGTGTCTGAATGTCTCACCGTGGTTTCATTTTCCACCACCTCCAGTGGCTCCTCCCCCTCACTCCTGCTCCGGGTTTTTCCTAGCAGCAGCATGTTCAGAGGACCCCTTAGCTTCCTTTTCAGGCTGACGCTCTCCGCTCGCCCCACGTTTTCTCCGCCCTTCATCGCCATTGAAGGAAAATGTTTCCTGAAAGCGTCTGTCAAACCCTGCACATAGATTCATCAGCAGCAGGTTATTAAAGTCACACACATACACACACACACACACACACACACAAACAGACACACTGAATCCTGAATTAGATTATACAGTCAGTATTTGGGGAAATTAAATTATTTTAAAGATCAATGACTGAGTAACAGCTGAGACGCTGTGCTGCTGGGGTTAACTGTCTATCACAGCTGAGTGGGGTGAAGGTGTGAGGAGCGAACATCAGCTGACCATCCACAGGTAGGTCCGGGCGCTCACCTGATTCTTCTTCCACCTCCTTGGGTGAACCAAGGAGGGTGAACAACCCAAAGCTGTTGCGTGAGGCGACAAAAACAAGTCTGACCCATGAAACTGAGGGGACAAGAAGGAGGCCTGTGAGGAGCTGTCCTGCTGCTCCTCTGGCTCACCTCCACCTCTGAGGAGTTCAGCCATCATCGCCTGCTTGAGGTGAGTCAGTGCAATTCAGGTACACCCTCACAGACACTTCCAGTTGGCCTCAGACTCCAAGTGTTTACATCATGACAGGAAGTTTCTCCAAGATGGCGCCACGTATGGATGCCCTGGTGCTTCAGTGCGTTACTTCTGTTTTGTTTTTGTGCATAACTTCTGTGTCTGGGCACTCCTCTGGATATTCTTACACCAGAGAAGAGCTTCTTAACTACAGGACTACAACACCTGTGGATTTACTTCCGATATTTGTCACATCTGCGGCAGATTTACTGGAGACTCTGATCAGGAAAGTGAGACGCTGAAGGAGAGGAAAGCGAACCGGCGCTCTCGTGCGTCTGAGGAGACGCGGACTGCGAACTGCTCTTCCTGGGATCTTCCTTTCCAACGTACGCTCACTCAGGAATAAGATGGACGAGCTGGCCCTGATGAGAAGCATGAACAGAGACTTAGCCTCCTCCTGTGTCTTATGTTTTACGGAGTCATGGCTCTGTGAGGACATCCCGGACTGCGCTCTCAAGCTGGAGGGTTTTCATCTGCTGCATGCGGACCGGCAGGCCTCTCTCTCTGGTAAGACCACAGGTGGAGGTGTCTGCTTCTACATTAATAGTGGCTGGTGCACAGATGTAACAGTGATTGCTCAGCACTGCTCTTCCTCTCTGGAATACCTTTTTATTCACTGCAAACCGTTTTTTCTCCGCGGGACTTTGCTTCATTCATCTTGGCCGCTGTTTACATCCCGCCAGATGTGGATGTGCAGGCAGCTCAGTGCGCACTCACGGAGCAGATACTGCACATGGAGCGGACATTCCCGGACTCTCTCATCTTTGCTCTTGGGGACTTTAACAAAGCCAATCTGAGCCATGAGCTTCTGAAATATAAGCAGTATATTAAATGCCCGACCAGAGAGGAGGGGACATTAGACCATTGTTACAGCACGATCAGCGGGGCCTATCGTGCGGTGCCCCGCGCTTCACTCGGACTTTCTGACCACGTCATGATCCACCTGATCCCCGTGTACAGACAGAGGCTGAAGCTCTCCAAACCTGTCGTGAGGACTAAAAAACTGTGGAGCAACGAGGCTGTGGAGGAGCTTCGCACGTGTTTGGAGTCTACAGACTGGGACACAATGAAGGCTGCTTCTAACAGCTTGGACGAGTTTACGGACACTTTCACCTCCTATATCCACTTCTGTGAGGACAGCATTGTGCCATCACACACCAGGGTGAGGTATAACAATGACAAACCCTGGTTTACTCCTAAACTCAAAAAGGTGTGGCTGGAAAAGAGAAAGGTGTTCAGAAGCGGAAACAGGGACTGCTACAAAGAGGCCAAGTACAGGTTCACTAAAGAAGTGGACGTTGCTAAACATCAGCACTCTGAGAAGATGCAGCAGCAGATCTCAGCCTCTGTGTGGAAAGGTTTTAGGAATATCACCAACTACAAGCCTAAAACCCCCCACTCCACTGATGACTTGCTCTTGGCCAACACCCTTAACGACGTTTACTGCCGTTTTGACGAGCCATCAGGCAGCCTTCACACCTCCAACGGCCCCAACAAAAGAGACACTTTGGACACTCGTTCCCCCACCTCTCCCCCCTCCACAGAGCCATCACCACCTTCAAACACTTCACCTACAACACCCCCCTCCTCACCCCACACAAAGGAGGATTTCACACCACCTCCTCCTACCACTACTCTTCATATTCATGAAGCAGATGTGAGGAAGCAGTTTAAGAGTCTGAATGCTCGAAAAGCTCCTGGCCCAGACGGTGTGTCTCCTGCCACCCTCAGACACTGTGCAAACGAGCTGGCCCCAGTGTTTTCTGGCATTTTCAACTCCTCACTGCAGGCATGTCATGTGCCTGCCTGCTTCAAGTCCTCTACCATAATCCCTGTCCCCAAGAAACCTAGGATCACTGGACTAAATGACTACAGACCTGTGGCTCTGACATCTGTGGTCATGAAGTCATTTGAGCGCCTGGTTCTCTCCTACCTCAAGACCCTCACGGCCCCCCTCCTGGACCCCCTGCAGTTTGCATACAGAGCCAACAGGTCTGTAGATGCCGCCATCAACATGGCTCTACACTTCATCCTGCAGCATCTGGACTCCCCAGGAACCTACGCCAGGATCCTGTTTGTGGACTTCAGCTCTGCCTTCAACACCATCCTTCCAGACCATCTCCGAGGCAAGCTTTCCCAGATGAATGTGCCTGATCCCATCTGCCGGTGGATCACTGACTTCCTGACGGACAGGAAGCAGCATGTGAGGCTGGGAAAGAATGTCTCGGACTCCCGGACCATCAGCACCGGCTCCCCTCAGGGCTGTGTTCTTTCTCCTCTGCTCTTCTCCCTGTACACCAACTGCTGCACCTCCACCCACCAGTCTGTCAAGCTAATCAAGTTTGCAGATGACACCACCGTTATTGGACTCATCTCAGACGGGGATGAGTCTGCCTACAGGAGGGAGGTTGAACGTCTGGTGTCCTGGTGCAGCCACAACAACCTGGTGCTGAATGCCCAGAAGACAGTGGAGATTATTGTGGACTTCAGGAAGCACACAGCCCCACTCCCCCCCATCATCCTGACTGACACCCCCATCACCTCTGTGGACTCGTTCCGCTTCCTGGGTACCACCATCACCCAGGACCTGAAGTGGGAGCCCACCATCACCTCCGTCATTAAGAAAGCCCAGCAGAGGATGTACTTCCTGAGGCAGCTGAAGAAATTCAACCTGCCAACACGGACGATGATGCAATTCTACACTGCAATCATCGAGTCCATCCTCACCTCCCCCATCACCGTGTGGTACGCTGGAGCCACTATCAGGGACAAACAGAGACTGCAGCGTGTTGTGCGCTCTGCTGAGAAGGTGATTGGCTGCAGACTCCCATCTCTGCAGGACCTGTACACCTCCAGGACACTGGGGCGTGCAGCTCGGATCTCAGCTGACTCTTCTCACCCTGGACACAATCTGTTTGACTTGCTCCCCTCAGGCAGGAGGCTCCGGTCCATTCGCACCAGAACCTCTCGCCATAAGAACAGTTTCTTCCCCTCTGCTGTTGGACACATGAACAATAACCGTATGACTGTTCCCACCACTAACACATGACCCTACGCTGTGTTCACTGCATCATTCCATGTTTGCACTGATCACCACCTGCATTCATGTATATATCTATCTACTTAGCACTTTTAATTCTTATTCTTATTTTTATTTTTATATCTATTTAAGCGTTTATGACAGTATGTTTGCACTAAGCACTGCAGCAATTTCCTAATGTTGTAAACCTGCTCAACATTTGGCAATAAAACCCTTTCTGATTCTGATTCTGAAGTTCCAGTCAGCTGATCACTCTTCAATAACCTGCTGCCTCCAAAATAAACTTCCTCTTCCTCTAATGGAAACCACCTGCTGGCTGATGACATCATCAGGCATGCAGTGATGATATCATCAGGCAGGTATGAACATGAAAGAACATGATGAATGAACAGATGAGTTCTCACCTGGGTGCTTCCTGCTGATCGGATCTGTTTCTCTCGGATTCATCAGGAAACACCGAGCACATCTCTCTGCTCGCTGCCACCAGCACTGTGCCTCCCCAACCACACTGATTGATGCTTTTTTCTTTTACACAAATTGCTTCTTTGATAAAGCGATGGTACGTGGGCGGGGGAGGGGGAAGGAAACAGAAGCTTTCGTGTCCTGTAATCAGGTTTGTGTCATCAGGAGGTCCAATCACCAAATAGCTCTGTATAACGATGCCTGCACGTGTTTGTCCATAGACACGGTGTCAGTAAAGTTTTCAATAAACACACAACTCTTAAACAGGTGAGTCATAGAAGCATCCTCCCTCCGTACCGGTGTCATGAATGAGGAAAGAGACCAATCAGTTTGTTTCAGGTTGTATGCATGACTCAGCCCTGCCTCTGCTGGACACCAGAGGAACTGCAGGTGTGGGGCTGCATCCTCTTCCCTAAAACCCCTTCTATAACATACGTGTTTCCTTCTACTTCTCCGAACATCTGCTGGACATTCAACACCGAAACACACGACTGTAGCAGCATGGCTGCTACACCTTACTGTAATCACATTACAGTTACTATTACTAGTGTGACACTGGTTCTTCAGGAATCTGAAAGAGTATTAAAATAAAGGTTTAACAAAACACAAAGACTTGATGAAACGTGACTGCAGAGTAACATCACTGTCACATCCAGTTTCACTTAATGGCAGCAGAGTTTGACTCTTTAAACGTTTCAGTCAGCTGATGGTTTTAGAGCAGCATTACCATCACAATGGAAATGACAGAAACCATGGAGACCTGAACAACATCACACTTAAAAACATCCAAGGTGAGTTTCATCAGCTTTTTGTGATTTCAAACAGTTAAAATGCTTCTGGAGCTGTTTTCAAACTGCTTTATTTTGACAGGATGTACTGCTACTGAAGTACTTCCTGTTACAAACACGAATGTTCATCTGTGTTTGATGATGATGGGAAGAAAAGCTCAGCATTTTACCTGCAATTAGCAGTCTGCACTAATCCTGAACAAGACACTTTAATGAGGAACCTGCAGAGAGCACAAAGCCACACATCATATGAAACAGGAAATAACAATGAAAAGATGAACTGAAAGGAGAAATACTGAGTTTAAACATGAGGAGATGCTCACTTTGTTTAAGGGATTGATTGATTGATCAGCGTTTCAGTTGTGATTGATATCTAAGGCTCAGGTGAGAAGTCACCATCTCCAAACAGCCGCAGAGCGAAGTCATCGAGTCCATCAGCTGTTCAGACCCGTTTCAGTCACACTGTGGCACCGCATCATTGATCCTTGATCAGTTACTGATCTGCCACAAGCTCTCTGTAAGAATACATCCATCTGTTGCCAAGCAACAGCACGCTGACCAATCAGATCACCTGACAGGTGAGTGCCAAGAGACTGTCAGGAACCTTCATTCAGTCCTTCACTGAGGCAAAGTATTCTGCAAAACAGACTGCATCTTGTGTCGCCCTGACAGTAAGGAGTGTGATCAAATCTGTGGCATCACCTTTGACCCCGTAACGATGCGGACTGATGAAAAATCTATTTTTATTTTTAAAATCTCGAGTCAAAGCAGTTAAACTGGAGTCTGAATTTTCCCACAATGCCTCTCTGCTCACCTGGCTGCTAAGCTCTCTGTTGACTCCTGCAGGTCAGATTCTGGCAGGGCACAAAGAATGCTCTTCTGCAGACCAATCAGCAATCAATCAGTACGCAGCAAACTCAATAATCACCTCTGTGATAAACAGCTGATGTCACCAACAGGTTACTCTGGTTAATCAATAATCAATCTCAGTATTGGTTGATCAGTATTAGGGCTGGACTGAAAATCTGGTATACCGGGCATTTTCCCACTGTGCTGATGCATGTTTGGGCTGCTGCTAACTGCTAACAGCTGAAGTGTGTTGCATGCTGCGGTGCAACCCAGCAACATCCACGCCGAGCCAATTAAAACATGTTCCAAAATCAATAATAAAAAAGAATGAAAAGCACACACGAGAGCTTTGATCTGATTAGTGAAAAAAAACATTTATTTACAAAACTTTATTGTTGTATCCATGAAAAACAGATGCCATTTACAAAAACATGTTGACACTGAACTTCCTGTTTGCTTTTTTACAGCAAAACACAGAAATAAGACGACGGCACGACAGTCACACACGATCAATAATCATCAACACCTTATCATCAATGAGCGCTGGTCACGTGACACCGAAAGGAACAGCAGAGACCACCAATTTCCCTCTGGCCGGTGGAAACTTTCAAAGTAAAAGGTTTACAATGGAATTGAGATCAACTCCTTTAAAATAAGAGGTTTAAAATGCAAGACTATTGCCCCCTTCACAATAAGAGGTTTAAAATGCAAGATTGGTGCTCCTTCAAAATAAGTTTAGAATAGAACATATTGATTTCTTCAAAATAAGAGGTTTAAAATACAAGATAGGACCACTGCAAAATGAAAAGATTCAAATGCAAAAGCGTACAATTCCTTCAAAAACTAAAAAATAAATAAATTAAATATAACATTTAAAATAATGTTTAAAATGAACAAACATCAAATCCTTCAAAATAAAAAGGTTTAAATGCAACAGAATGTCACTCCTTCAAAATAAATGTATTTCAAATGCACTAAACTATGACTCCTTCAAAATAAAATGTTTAGAACATATAGGAGCATAACCATTTCAAAATAAAATGTAAAAGTTAATAGGGCATTCCAACAAAATATTTCAAACACTGGCAGTAACTTTTTTAAAATAAAATTCAGATCGTGCTTTTTTGTTGGCTTTTGTTTTTTAGACTGTTAAAAGATTTTAGTTTTTCACAGTTTTATGATAAATATAAAAAAGATTGAATATTTTTAAAACTTTATTTAAAAATGTAAATAAAAAATGTGCCCCTGTGGGCGTAGGCTGGGAACCAGCGAGAGTCCTGACCCACAGATTGGGACACGTTTATTTTCCCACCTGTCCTTTCTGTCTTTTTTTGTGCTTGCCTTTGTTCGAGTCAGATGGAAGAAACTGTTGAATGGTCCTTTAAATGAAGTTAAACCATCAGCTGCTTTTTAATCCCAACTCCGTGTAAGAGCACCCTCAGTGTAATCCTCCCATCTGTGTGTGAGCGCCCGTTTAAGCTCACTTCTTCCTGATTGAACAGCTTCTGGAAGCCCGCTGAGGGGCAACACCTCAATCAGAGATTTTTCTACAGGGACTAATTTTTACCTCGGTAAAATGCAACATCTCACGCTGTAAGCTCTTTAGCAGAAACTAAAGAAAAGCAGAACAGAGGCAGGATGAAGTTAAGAGCTTTCGGATCTGCTCAATTTGGCAGAAAATGACTGACATTAGGTCGTGGCTTTGATCTGAACCGTTAGCTCTGCCTCTGTGTCTTTGGTGCTGCATACTGAGGTTAGTGGGTGTGAGCCGCTTCAGCGAAGAGGTCCAATAAAAACCTGGTTTAACCCTGGCTAATCTCAATGACAGGTCATCATTATTGAACCTGCAGAGGTCCGAGAACCCAGGTGGCTTCAGGTCATTTCTGCCAGTATGTTTCTGTAGCTGCTGCCTTCTTCTCCTTGTCCTGTTGACTGTTAGCTGGGTGTAAATTCACTGCACTGGCAGATATCCATTCAAACCTCTGAGGATGTCACTCCTTTTCAGGGTACTCGGGATCTTCTCAAAGCTCTGTGTAGCATTGGAAAACCTTCAGAAGCAAAATCTGAACGTTTCAAGCTCCTCCAAAGAGATCTGTTCGTCCTAACCAGGACACTGTCTTGTGTTTCCTGCATGTTCTGATCTGCATGTTTTTGTTGTATTCCATCTGATAACGTTTGTAACTCTGTGGTGATAAACTTTCTGCCGATGCTGAGGCACAGAGCGCACAGAGGTCGCCAACTTCCTGCAGAGTCAACCACTACAGACTTCATGTGGCCTTCAGATTAGAGACCTTTATGGAATGGGTTTCCATGGTGACCATTTGTATAATAAGCCTTACATCACAAAGGGCAACGAAGGCGTCACATGCAGTGGAGTAAAGCACAATGCCACTAAACTCTAGAGCAGTGAAGACATGTTCGCTGGAGTGACCAATCACGTTTCTCTATCTGGCACTCTAATGGATGAGTCTAGGTTCAGTGGTTACCGGGACAAATGTAAAGCTTGGTGGGGGGATTATGGTGTGAGTGTGCTTTTCAGGACTTGGACTCCGCCCCTTAGTTCTATTGAAGTAACTCTTATTAGTCATATGCAGAGGAGTGAATACGTTTAACAGTACAGTGTTATTTACTGAAGTCTGCACTGTAGTTTTGTTTCTTTGTGGACAACACTAAAAGGACAGAAACAAGAAGCCTCGTACTCTCTTTCTGACGATGAACACTGACAAAAGACTAACTCAAACTTTACATGTAAGGTGTACGGCGCTTAGTCGTTATTTGTCACTGAGAGGGTTTACTGCTGTACATTTTAGTCCTAAACCTGTGTGGCAAGATGGAGGGAAAGAAAACGTGAGTAAAAGAATAAAACTGGAAGGAGAACTGACACGATTTCCACTGA